>NC_088415.1:21790267-22162590 GCF_034236695.1 Oncorhynchus nerka | reverse complement strand
ATGTAACTGTCTGGTGGGAGAAGAAACAGACTCACTCAAAACTCCACTACGTTTTCTATGAGGATATGGTTGAGGTGAGTAGAACAACTACCTCCTGTGCCATAAAGGTTCTGACCTCTTTGCAGATTATGTCGCTCATTAACGTACATAAAGGCAGTGTGTATGTCCGTGTTATATTGTTATATTGATAATCTCAAGAATTAGCTTTCAGTGAGAAAGAGTACTGTAGTAGGATGTCCCTTGTGGGTATCCGTAACCTATGTAGGACATGCACAGCATAGGCCAGTAGACATGCTGAAGCTTGAACCTTGTCGTGCCTCCTTATTTTAAATAATACTACATGGTGTCAGAATGGTTTTAATAATCACAAAAACGTGAAGGACTTACCACGTGAATCATACAGCCGACAGACTGTTTCAAAGCAAGGAGGGCACAGAAACAGAGATTAGCAGCGTAGATCATAATTGGGCTAGTTAACGAGAGAGGACTATGTTACTGCGGGCAACGTTACAAGAGGTAGAAGCCGAGATGGGTCCAGCTGCGACGTCATCTCTCAGAGCACACATCCCTCAGGGTCTCTATACTGCCACCTAATGATATGGAATCTCAGTGCAGTGCACCTCTCAGGAAAAGAGGGGCTTTTGAAAGGAGTGGATGTTTTGAAAGGAACCATATACGGAGAAGTGGAGTGCGAAAGGTGCCACTCAAGACATCGCTTGGGTTATCGGATGTTACTCATGGTCTCAACAGATGACAGTATGGAATTTCAGTTCTGCAAAAAATGCAAATCAAATGTATTTATATAGCCCTTCTTACATCAGCTGATATATCAAAGTGCTGTACAGAAACCCAGCGTACCCCAAACAGCGAGCAATGCAGGTGTAGAAGCACTGTGGCTAGGAAAAACTCCCTAGAAAGGCCAGAACCTAGGAAGAAACCTAGAGAGGAACCAGGCTATGAGGGGTGGCCAGTCCTCTTCTGGCTGTGCCGGGTGAAGATTATAACAGAACATGTTCAAATGTTCATAAATGACCAGCATGGTCAAATAATAATAATCACAGTAGTTGTTGAGGGTGCAACAGGTCAGCACCTCAGGAGTAAATGTCAGTTGGCTTTTCATAGCCGATCATTGAGAGTATCTCTACCGCTCCTGCTGTCTCTAGAGAGTTGAATCAGCAGGTCTGGGACAGGTAGCACGTCCGGTGAACAGGTCAGGGTTCCATAGCCGCGGGCAGAACATTTGAAACTGGAGCAGCAGCACGGCCAGGTGGACTGGGGACAGCAAAGAGTCATCATGCCAGGTAGTCCTGAGGCATGGTCCTAGGGCTCAGGTCCTCCGAGAGAGAGAAAGAAAGAAAGAGAGAAAGAGAGAATTAGAGAGAGCATTCTTAAATTCACACAGGACACCGGATAAGACAGGAGAAGTACTCCAGATATAACAAACTGACCCTAGCCCCCCGACACATAAACTACTGCAGCATAAATACTGGAGGCTGAGACAGGAAGGGTCAGGAGAAACTGTGGCCCATCCGATGATACCCCCGGACAGGGCCAAACAGGCAGGATATAACCCCACCTACTTTGCCAAAGCACAGGCCCCAGACCACAAGAGGTATATATTCAACCACCAACATACCATCCTGAGACAAGGCCGAGTATAGCCCACAAAGTTGTGTGAGTTGTCTTTGAACGTTAGCTACCTTTACTTATAAGAGCATACATTAATTTTACAATATTGAATATTATTATATGGGTGATATTCAATATTGAATATGGAATATTGTTGAATATTTAAAATAATAATAATTGAAATATCAAGCCATGGTGGTTCTAGTTGTTATAGAATTAGAACGTTTCTAGTATTTAAAGACTCTTTTTGAAATCCCCACTTCTCCTAATGTGGTTCCTTTATACACCCCCACTTTTCCTGAGAGATGCACTGAGAGATGCACTGAGAGATGACATATCAGTAGGTAGCAGCATAGAGACCCTGAAGGATGACTGCTCTGACAGATGACATTGCAGCTAGACTCTATTGAAGAAGCTGGTGGGATTTCAGGTCTGGTGACTCCCAAGTTCAATGCGTTCTTGCGCAAACCTGGACTGGCCAGTGGCTAGTGCTGACATGCTCCACTGAGAATGTTGATTGTATGGTTTACACTATGGGTGATGAAGCCGAGGACATATTAAAGGCTTCACTGTTGACTGAGGAAGAGAAACTTAACTGCAGTGCCCTTAAAGATTTCGTAGGACAACAAAACATTATATTTGAGAGAGACACATCGAACAGTCGCCGGCCCAGTTGGATGGATCACAGGTCATCACAAAGCTGGATACCACTCAGGATTTTAGGAGATACCGATGTCACCAGAGAGTAGGGCACTCACAATGTTTATAACACGGTTTGGCCACTACTGTTTCAATGTTTTGCCATTTGGAATCACTTCCGGTCCAATTACAAAGACGCATGTCCCAGCTGTTGGATGGGCAAAGTGGAGTCATAGTCCACGCGGACGCGTGCTTGATTGCGGATGGGACAGAGCAGAACATGAGGACTCACAGCAGTTCTGACGAGACTCCAGGACACTGGCTTGACACTCAATGAAAAAGGCACCTTCTCACAGTCAGAGGTCTTGTTCTTGGGACACAGAATCAGTGCAGCTGGAATAGAGCCGGACAAGGACAAGATCAGTGCCGTCACATACATGCTCCTCCCCCAGAACGTGGCTGAAGTTAGGACCTTTTTAGGCGTGGTCACATACGTGGGTAAGTTCCTCCCACAGGTTTCAGACAAAACCGAACCCGTAAGAGAATTATTAGCCAAAGGGAATGACTGGTCATTGGGTTACATGCAACATGCGGCGTTTGAGAAAGTCAATGGAGACCTGGCCCCACAGAGAATGCTGGCCCAGTACCGTCCCCACGCTAAGACAAAGGTATCAGCACATGCATCGTCTTTTGGACTAGGGATTGTCCTCACTCAGATGCAGGACAACATTGACTGGCAGATAATACTTTTAGATAATACTACAAGTACAGTATCCAGTGTGTGTTTTCCTGCAGGATACGGGGAGAGAGCTGGACAGGCTGTGCTCCTTCCTAGGTTTGTCTCCTTCAGCAGAGGAAAAGGAGAGGGTGAGAGGAGGAGTGCAGTTTGATACTATGAAGAAGAACAGCATGGCCAACTATTCCACCGTTCCAATCATGGATTTCAAGATCTCGCCATTCATGCGAAAAGGTAGACTTCTTCATTTCTCCCCTATATCTCTATCTCTGTCAGTTGTTCTCTCCTCCCCTCTCTATATCCACCACCTTTTCTTTGCTCATGACTCTCTCTCTCTCCCACTCTCCAGGAAAGGTTGGTGACTGGAAGAACCATTTCACTGTAGCCCAGAGTGAACAGTTTGATGAAGACTATAAGAAGAAGATGAAGAACACCACCGTACAGTTCCGCACTGTAGTCAAGTTGGTTGTCTGATTGTTTGTGGTCAGGTTGATTGATTGTTTATTTGGCGCCCATAGACCTACGATAGGCTCGGCTGGGGTGTCAGTCTTCCATTGGTCCACAGTTAACTGGGTTATAGTGTTGAATATACTGGGTGAGGATCATATCGTATCATATCCTGGAGTGTAAATGAGAAAGATCATAAGGTGGCTTATATCATTTTTTGAGAATGATTGATGCTACTTTGAGATATGAGCTATAGGTTGAGAACTAAAAACAAACGTAAAATGAGGACATGCTGCACAGTACATTCTTAGCAATGTGAGCTATTTGTAAATCCTCTTGCCTGGTCTGTTTTTTAGTGTCTGAGAAAAAAACAGTGAGAGTCGATACAGTAATAAATATGTAAATGGAGAAGAGCATTGTTAAGCATCAAGCATTGTTTTATTCTGTTTCAAAAATATACATACTTTGAAACTGTAACAATTCCTACTCGTATACAGTATACAGTATGACTAAACGTAATACATTGATGTTCATGTACTTGTACTTAAAATATTATGAAATGTCTTTATGACCCAAAGCGATTAAAGAGCCAGTAATTTGCACATACACACACCCTCCACTTTTCACAGCTGTCTCGGCTGTATGTTCACTATGCCTGTGAAAAGTCTGACACTTGCACTGTAAAAAGGGGGGTGGGGCTGTTGTTCATCTGAAGTGATTCTACTGTTTGGAATGATAGAAAAATACACTTTGGTTCTTCCAACCTAATTTATTCAATTTGCCTGATATCAAATGATGTATTTTTTATTTAATGAAAGATTCTAAATTGCTTCCAACTGTCACGATTGTTAGAATAACTGGACCAAAGCGCAGCGTGATCTGGGTTCCACATCTTTTTATTTCTAAATAAAACTCACAGAAAAACCAAAACAATAAATCTCAAAACGAAACGTGAAGCTAACAATAATACTAACAGGCAACTATCCATAGGCAAGATCCCAGAAAGCACAAAGGGGAAATGGCTGCCTAAATATGATTCTCAATCAGAGACAACGACAAACAGCTGCCTCTGATTGGGAACCATGCCTGGCCAATATGGAAACATAATCCCCTAGATGACCCACCCTAGTCATATCCCGACCTAACCAACATAGAAAATAAAAAGCTCTCTATGGTCAGGGTGGGCATCTACCGTCGGGGGCGGTCCCGGTGCGGGGCGAAGCACCCACTCCGCTCGCGGATACGTTATCCTTAATGGCGGCTCTGGTGCGGAGATCGTCACCGGAGGCTCGTCGCTGGGGACTCCGGACCGTAGATCGTCACCGGGGACTCCGGACCGTAGATCGTCGCCGGGGACTCCGGACCATGGTTCATCGCCGGGGACTCCGGACTGAGAACCACCGCTGGAGGCTCAGGACCGCAGACTGTCGCGGGAGGCTCTATACCACAGACTGTTGCTGGAGGCTTTGGACTGCAGACTGTCGCTGGAGGTTCCTGACCGTGGACCGTCTCAGGAGGTTCCGGATTGTGGACCGTCGTTCGAGGTTCCGGACTGTGGACCGTCGTTGGAGGTTCCGGACTGTGAAACGTCGCCGGAAGCTCTGGACTTGGAACTGTCGCCGGAAGCTCTGGACTGGGAACTGTCGCCGGAAGCTCTGGACTGGGAACTGTCGTCGGAAGCTTGGTGCATGGGGCCGGCACTGGTGGTACCGGGCTGGTTACACACACCTCAGGATGAGAGTGAGGAGCAGGCACAGGACGTACTGGACTGTGGAGGTGCACTGGAGGCCTGATGCGTGGGACCCGGCACTGGTGGTACCGGGCTGGTGACACACACCTCAGGGCGAGTGGGGAGAAGGCACAGGATGTACTGGACTGTGGAGACGCACTGGAGGCCTGATGCGTGGGACCGGTACAGGTGGCACCGGGCTGGTGACACGCACCTCAGGGCGAGTGCTGGGAGGAGGTACAGGATGTACTGGGCTGTAAAGGCGCACTGGGGATACAGCGCGTAGAGCCGGCGCAGGATATCCTGGACCGAGGAGGCGCACTGGAGACCAGGCGCGCTGAGCCGGCACGACCCGTCCTGGACAGATACCCACTTTAGCACGACAAGTGCGAGGAGCTGGCACAGAACGCACCGAGCTGTGAATGCGCACTGGAGACACAGTGCGTATCACCGCAAAACATGGTGCCTGACAGGTCACACTCTCCCCACGGTGAGTACGGGGAGTTGGCTCTGGTTCACTCCCCTCAACTTTCGCTGCCCACTCCTCGCTCAATCTGTCCCAATATACCTCCTCGGTCTCTGACTCACCCCTCGGCGTCGCCAACCACTCTGTGTGCACCCCCAAAACATTTTTTCCAGGCTGTCTTTTGTTCTTGCGTCGTGGCCGCGAATCCTGGCGTCGTCGCTGTTCTTCCCTCGCTGCCTCCGCCTGCTTCCATGGCAGGCTTCTGTCTTCTGCCATAATCTCTTCCCACATCCAGGATGTCTTCAACTCCTGGCTTTCCTCCTGGGCACACTGCTTGTTCCGTTGTTGGTGGGATTTTCTGTCACGATCGTTAGAATAACTGGACCAAAGCACAGCGTGATCTGGGTTCCACATCTTTTTATTTCTTATTGAAACTCACTGAATAATGTAGTGGAAAATCGGATCAAATACAACGCATACCAGAACTTGTGAAATCAATCAGGCTTTAATACAAAAGTATAACAAGCCGGAGTGCTCCGCGGAACACACACCTTTTCCAGAGCCCTGGCTCCAGTATTTATCCACATATTGCATATGAGCCCATCCCACATGTAAATGACGTTACATTCCAATCCGTGCATCCTGCTTGTTCAGCTCAATAACGCTCATACCTGCTTTCCGTCAGATTATAATGATGACAAGACCCTTGCTTTGTTCCTGCACTTAGCTAAATGCATTCTTTTGTTTGTGTATTATCTAGGATCAGCAAACTATGTGTCTCCTCAGTTTCTAGCGTGTCCAGCTATACTAAAAATACTATACATTCCTCTATTTTACAGCCCTATGCTTTGGCTCTGCACTTAGCTCAATATGTTACTATGTATATGTGTCTTTATCTCAGAGCAACAGACTATGTGTCTTCTCTGTCATTCCTTCTGCATCTCTACGACCTAAAAATATGCGAACTATGTCTATTGGTCATCAGTTAGTCATTTGACTGACCCCCTCCTTTGTATATCCCTCTGGCCTTGGTATGTCCAGCTATCCTAGCACCTGTGTCACCTTCCCTTCATGTAGTCTGTTTTTAGTGTTCAGCTATTCTATACATCTTATGCATTTGTCTATGTGTTATATTTGCTCCCACAATAATCAAACAATAAATCTCAAAACGAAACATGAAGCTACCAATAGTACTAACAAGCAACTATCCATAGACAAGATCCCACAAAGCACAAAGGGGAAATGGCTGCCTAAATATGATCCCCAATCAGAGACGACGACAAACAGCTGCCTCTGATTGGTAACCATACATGGCCAACATAGAAACATAATCCCCATGATGACCCACCCTAGTCACACCCCGACCTAACCAATCATAGAGAATAAAATGCTATCTATGGTTAGGGCATGACACCAACAACTCATTCGCATGCACATTGAATAGCGGCAGGGGCAATGTAGTGGTGACAGCTTATCAGAAGAGTTGGAGGTGTGGCTAATGGGGGCTTTTTTTCACACGTGAGAGTGAATGTCATTCCAGTTAATGTGGTCTATTGTATTTGATATTAAATGTTAAACTTCTACACTGCCAGCATCTGTAATGATACTTAAATAAATGCATGTGGTGCCTGATGAGGCTTTATGTTGAGGTAGCCAATGCTTGGTTATTATCTCCTCAACTACTGTATGAGCATTCACCTGTGACATCTGACCTCCTCACCAGACCTCCTTACCAAGTAACATTACAGAGTATCTTTTTGTATTGATTGTTGGTGTCAAACAAGCAACCTGGCGATAAAGAAGGTTGATGCAGTAGGTGAAAGATGTGTACAAGCTTCACACAGTGCCCAGAAACACACTATGCAGCCTAGTCTCTGGTCAGGAAAGAATTAGACACACATACACTGTTGAAAGTGATTTAGACAGTGTGTTGAGGACAATGCAGGAGGTTTAAGGGCACAGAAAAGACAAAGACACTATCTACGCAAGGACACTGCCCATTCAGTAGCCTATCAGGTGTGTGTGTGTGTGTGTGTGCTTTGATGGAAGGGGGGGATTGAATATGTTTGGGGTCAGGTCAGGTTTGTAAAGGCATCCACAAACATAGGTTTGGTCTGTTCCTAGCAGAACTCAGCGAGGCGAAGCAAGCCTCGCATTCTCCCTTAAAACCTGTTAGGGATGATGTGAATTTTCGCAGGTTTTTGTAAAAAATCGCGCAACATTTCAAAGTCCTGCTACTCATGCCAGGAATATAGTATATGCATATGATAAGTATGTGTGTATAGAAAACACTCTGAAGTCTCTAAAACTGGTTAAATCATGTCTGTGGCTATAACAGAACGTGTTTAGGAGTAAAAATCCCAGGGAAAACTGTTCACCAAAAACACACAAAAAATATTCATCCGCCAATCTATGTATTGTCTAAGGCGATAGAAAATAGATGAGGTCCCGTTTACAATGCCTACAGCTTCCACATGATGTCGCCAGTACTGGCATTTCATTGCATGTTTATCCTTGGTGGGATGACGTATAGGCACTTCCTGTCTTGGGGTGCACCGAGGAAGTTATGAAAGTGAAAAAATGGACGATGATTTCAAGACTTGCTGCTATCGAATACAGATCGCCCCGTGATCAATTTGATCGATTATTAACGTTTATTAATACCTAAAGTTGGTTTACAAAAGTAGTTTGAAGTGATTTGTAAAAGTTTATAGGCAACTTTTTTAATTTTAAAAAGTGACGTTGCGTCTTGTAAAGGTGAATTTTCCTGGATCAGACGGCCTTCATAAATGGACATTTTGGGTATACAATGACGGATTTAATCGGGAAAAAGACCCAATTGTGATGTTTATGGGACATATAGGAGTGCCAACAAAGAAGCTCGTCAAAGGTAATGAATGTTTTATATTTTATTTCTGCGTTTTGTGTAGCGCCGGCTACTGCTAAATCTTTTGTTTAGGTCTCGTTCAGGTATTTCGGGGGGTGCATGCTATCAGATAATAGCTTCTCATGCTTTCGCCGAAAAGCATTTTACAAATCTGACATGTTGGCTAGATTCACAACGAGTGTAGCTTTAATTGAGTACCTTGCATGTGTGTTTTAATGAAAGTTTGAGTTTTATCGAGTACTACAGGTGGCGCTCTGAAATTTCCGCTGATTTTGGTTCCTGTACAGGGACCAAATTCCGCATGATCCCTAACAGGTTTTAACAAAGCCATTCGCTTGAAAAACAAGAAACAAGCAGCAATTCTACTGTTTGTCCTCTTGAGATGGTGTTGTGGGAAATACTGAATCAAATACTTATCAGATACCGGAGCTTGTGAATTCAAATAGACTTTATTACAGAGAGTAACAAAGCCAAGCAATTCCATGAAAGAACTGACTCTTCATTCTTAGTGATGGTTTTTATACAGTTTTACCCTTACATAACATCATCACTCCACTTTGTGAATCTTGTTGTCTTACTTAGTTTCCATTCTCTTATTGGCTCAGACATTGAGGCATAGATTCTATTGGTGGCGTGACATGCATATTCCTACTGGTGCCTATCACTGATTAGCTAATGTTCCTGTCAAAGGTCTTCACAAGTTCAGGCCGATGTTGTCTATGTATGATTAACCCATGTGCATGTCCAATAGGCTTCACAAGATGGCCCATGGCCCAGACCAGGCACATCTTGTTAATCTACCATGCCTCATCCACACAGATTCTGCTTGCGTTCAGTTTTTTACATGTTTAATGTTTAACTCGATGTTGTTGCAGCTTTGTACACTCACATGGGCTTCAGCCTTCATTCTGCTTACACATGTCTAATATGTCAATTTATATCAATTTTTCTTTCTAATTCAAAGAGAACAGTATAGTTACCAAGAATCACCAGATGGCATACAAAAAACACAGCCAGCACACTTCCTCAAATAGTCTGAATTAATCTAAGATAATTCAATAATTCTTACGTTTTTGCCGAGGAGGTCTTGGTTGAGGAATTTTACATCTAACTAAGATGTTTGGTGCAGTATATTTCAAGTGAAAAAAATAGCTTGAAAACTAGCCGTCTGTCATTGAATGACAACAAACACTTAATTGAAGAATCCCTACTGTTGACCAATCACAGAAATTCGACTTACCTCAAGAATGTGTGCTTCAACAGCCCACAAAGAAAATGTTGAATACCAAAACGAACAAAAATTACACAAAATGTTGTCATAATATTTCCCTCAAGGGAAAAGAAAATGATGGAAGAGAGAATGGGGAGGAGACAGGAAAGGAGGAACACAGAGAATAAATTAGGAATCATTTTGTAAGCTGTGCATTCACCCTGAGGTATCTTACTCAGAAAGAGCAGGGTAAGTCAGTTATTTTGGTATGTTGGAATTGCTATCATGTGTATGGTTTTACTGTCACCATTTGAGAAACATTAAGACTTAGGCTTTGTTAAAAGGATCCGACCCTTTCTTTAATGTTTCGCCTAAAATGACATACCCAAATGAAACTGCCTGTAGCTCAGGACCTGAAGCAAGAATATGCATATTCTTGATACCATTTGAAAGGAAACACTTTGAGGCTTGTGAGAATGTGAAATTAATGTAGGAGAAAGTAACACATTAGATCTGGAAAAAGATTATACAAAGACATTTTTTTTAAACTTTTTTTTTCTGTAACATCATCTTTGAAATGCACGATAAAGGCCATAATGTATTATCCCAGATTAGGCACAATTTATATTTTGTCCACTACATGGCAGCAGTATATGTGCAAAATTTTAGACTGATCCAATGAACTGTTGCACATCTGTTCTAAATGTTGTATCAACACTGACCAAGTGTGCCCAATTTGTTTATTAATACATTGTCAAGTTCATAATTGTGCACTCTACTCAAACAATAGCATGGTATTCTTTCACTGTAATAGCTACTGTAAATTGGACAGTGCAGTTAGATTAACAAGAATGTAAGCTTTCTGCCCATATCAGATATGCCTATGTCCTGGGATTTTATTTGTTACTGATAAGGTAATTTATTTTGAAGGTAATGACTAAAGAATTCCACCCTGAAACATAATGATTAGATTATGTAACATATATAATGAATAATTAGACAAACGTAACTATTAGTAATTATTTGATTATGTAACATGTATAATGAATTAGAATGATAAACTTCAGTCTAATAAGGTTTGGTCGAGACAAGTAGAAATGTGGGTGTGTGACTAAGAAAATACAGAGAACATTTAAACTGTGCATGACCTGACCTAGATCTCTGAGAATCTTATGGCAGGAAAGTGAGTCCCGTCAAGGTCCCTCTAATCTCGGGAGGATGGAACTGCCAGCTTGGTAGTGATAAACGAGTGGTGAGAACTATGGGGAAAGATACATCCCACCTACTGTTTGTGTGTCTGTATGTGCGTGTATGTGCGTGTAGTAGGTAGGGAGGGCATGTCTTTGTATTATGGACTTTAGAATGTTCTTGTGAATAAAGAGCCAACCTTTTGCATAAACTGAGTCTTTTCCTAATTATTATTAAACCCAGGGTCTTACAAACCTCGGGGATCGGTCAAAGCATAAGTAATTGTTAGTTATCATCATTGGGATTGAAAATTCTCGTGACAGCTTTGTCCTTTGAGCCGGATCTCAATATCTGCTTCTGTCGTTCCATAGAGACATCGAAAACCGTGCACGGGCGGATTAAATATCCGTAGAATAAAGACCTGTCCCCATTCGGAGGGTTCTGTACAGGCCGGTAGCAAACTGGTATGTGACAGAAACGGTGACGAGATCCAACCAACATTGAAACCTCAGCTGCAATTAATAAGGTCAGTGCTTTTTATTCACGAATATAGGGGATAATATCTGTATGATTGCATTAATAAATGAGGTAAACAATTTTAATGTACTCTGGGTGTTAGACGCTAAAATATCCGAAGGAGTTTATATCTGGTGACCTGTCTTTAGAATTTTGTGTGGAGAAAAACGTTTTAACTTCCTATGGCAGGGGGCAGTATTGAGTAGCTTGGATGAATAAGGTGCCCAGAGTAAACTGCCTGGTGCTCAGGCCCAGAAGCTAAGATATGCATTAGTAGATTTGGATAGAAGACAGTCTGAAGTTTCTAAAACTGTTTGAATGATGTCTTTGAGTATAACAGAACTCATATGGCAGGTGAAAACCTGAGAAAAAATCCAACCAGGAAGTGGGAAATCTGAGGTTTGTAGGTGTTCAAGTCTTTGCTTATCCAATATACAGTGTCTATGGGGTCATATTGCACTTTCTAAGGCTTCGACTAGATGTCAACAATCTTTAGAACCTTGTTTCAGGCTTCTACTGTGAAGGAGGAGAGAATAAGAGCTGATTGAGTAAGAGGTCTGGCAGAATGTCATGAGCTCAGTCAGGCGTGCGCCCGTGAGAGGTAGCTGCGTTCCTTTTCCTTTCTAAAGACAAAGGAATTCTCCGGTTTAAACATTATTGAAGATTTATGTTAAAAACATCCTAAAGATTGATTCTATACATCGTTTGACATGTTTCTACGAACTGTAAAGGAATTTTTTGACTTTTCATCTAGCCTGCGCATCGTGAATTTGGAGTTGTGAACTAAACGTGCGAACAAAAAGGAGGTATTTGGACATAAACTTTGGACTTATCAGACAAAAAAATTTTTTTATTGTGGAACTGGGATTCCTGGGAGTGCATTTTGATGAAGATCATCAGATATAAGTGAATATTTATAATGTTATTTCTGACTATGTTTTTCTGTGACTAGGTGCTGACCTAACATAATCGCATTTGAATGCTTTTGTCGTAAAGCCTTTTGAAATCGGACACCGTGGTGGGATTAACAACAAGTTTTAAAACTGTTTGAATGATGTCTGTGAGTATAACATAACTCATATGGCAGGCGAAAACCTGAGAAAAATCCAACCAGGAAGTGGGAAATCTGAGGTTAATAGTTTTTCAAAGCTTGGCCTATTGAAAACAGTGTCTATGGGGTCAAATTGCACCTCCTAAGGCTTCCACTAGATGTCAACCATCATTAGAAACTTGTTTGAGGCTTCGACTGTAAAGGAGGGGCTCATAAGGGCTCTTTGAGTCAGTGGTCTGGCAGAGTGCCACAAACTCGTGACACTCGTTCACGTGAGAGGTAGCTCTCGTTCCATTGCTTTTCTACAGAAAAAGGAATTCTCCGGTTGGAACATTATTGAAGATTTATGTAAAAACATCCTAAATATTCTATACATTGTTTGACATGTTTCTACGGACTGTAACGGAACTTTTGGACTTTGTCTGGACCTGGTGCTCGCTCCTCATGAAGATGGATTACTGGGCTGAACGCGCTAACAACAAGGAGGAATTTGGACATAAATTATGAACTTTACCGAACAAATCAAACATTTATTATGGAACTGGGATTCCTGGGAGTGCATTCTGATGAAGATCATCAAAGGTAAATGAATATTTATAATGCTATTTTTGACTAATGTTGACTCCAACATGGCGGATATTTCTTTGGCTGTTTTGGTCTCTGAGCGCCGTACTCAGATTATTGCAAGGTGTGCTTTCTCCGTAAAGTTTTTTAAAAATCTGACACAACGGTTGCATTAACCTCTCCAGTGAAAATGCAGAGCGACAAATTCAAATAAATTACTATAAAAATAAAACTTTCATGAAATCACACATGCAAGATAGGAATTTAAAGCTACACTTGTTGTGAATCCAGCCAACATGTCAGATTTCAAAAAAGCATTTAGGTGAAAGCGAACGATGCTATTATCTGAGGATGGCACCATAGTAAACAAAGAGAGAGAAGCATATTTCAACCCTGCAGGCGCGACACAAATGCAGAAATAAAAATATAATTCAAGCCTTACCCTTGACAAGCTTCTTTTGTTGGCACTCCAATATGTCCCATAAACATCACAAATGGTCCTTTTGTTTGATTAATTCTGTCGATATATATCCAAAATGTCCATTTACTTGGCGCGTTTGATCCAGAAAAACACAGGGTCCAACTTGCGCAATGTGACTACAAAATATCTCAAAAGTTACCTGTAAACTTTGCCAAAACATTTCAAACTACTTTTGTAATACAACTTTAGGTATTTTTTTACGTAAATAATCGATAAAATTGAAGACGGGGTGATCTGTGTTCAATACAGGAGGAAAACAAACTGTAGCTAGCTTTCTGGTCACGCGTCTCTATCTAACAGTACACTTCAAGTTACCCTCGTTCAAGATGGCCGTACTTCTTCATTACACAAAGGAAAAACCTCAACCAATTTCTAAAGACTGTTGACATCCAGTGAAAGCGATAGGAACTGCAAGGAGGTAATTGAAAAGAGAGTGATCTAAAAAAAAATCTGAATGGTTTGTCCTCGGGGTTTTGCCTGCTAAATAAGTTCTGTTATACTCACAGACATGATTCAAACAGTTAAAAAAAACTTCAGAGTGTTTTCTATCCAAATCTACTAATATGCATATCTTGTCTTCTGGGGATGAGTAGCAGGCAGTTGAATTTGGGCATGCATTTCATCCGGACGTGAAAATCCTACCCCGTTACCAAGAAGTTAAGGAGAAGTCTATCTTTAATTCTGTGAATAACACTTGTATCTTTTATCAATGTTTATTATGAGTATTTCTGGAAATTGATGTGGCTCTCTGCAAAATCACTGGATGTTTTGGAAGCAAAACATTACTGAACGTAATGCGCCAATGTAAACTGAGATTTTTGGATATAAATATGCACTTTATCGAACAAAACATACATCTATTGTGTAACATGAAGTCCTATGAGTGTCGTCTGATGAAGATCATCAAAGGTTAGTGATTCATTTTATCTATATTTCTGCTTTTTGTGACTCCTATCTTTGGCTGGAAAAATGGCTGTGTGTGTTTTTGTGACTTGGCTCTGACCTAACATAATCATATGTTGTGCTTTCGCTGTAAAGTCTTTTTGAAATCGGACATGATGGGTAGATTAACAAGAAGTTTATCTTTCATTTGGTGTATTGCACTTGTTAATGTGTGAAAGTCATATATTTCTAGAAAATATTTTTGAATTTCGCACATTGCCTTTTCAGCGGAACTAGCGGAACCCCTAGCCATAATGATGTTGCACTGCCTAGGGCTTCCACTAGATGTCAACAGTCTATAGACATTTGAATGAGACTTCTACTGTGTTGTGGGACTGAATGAGAGCAAAATCTATCAGGTGACTGGCAGTCAGCCATTTTCTGATCATGCGCATTCCTCATGGTATCCACTTGCGTTCCGTTGCTCATCAAGACACAAAGGAATACTCCGGTTGGAACTTTATTGAAGCTACATGTTAAAAACATCCTAATGATTGATTCTGTACTTAGTTTGAAATGTTTCTTCGACCTGTAATATAACTTTTGAAGTTTTTGTCCGACGTAACGCTGACAAGAATGAGCGTTTGGATATGTATACAAAACACGCTAACAAAAGGAGGTATTTGGACATAAATAACGGACAAGTGAATATTTACAATGCTATTTCTGACTTCTGTTGACTCCACAACATGGCGGATATCTGCATGGCTTTGTGCGCTTACTCAGATTATTGCATGGTGGGCTTTTTCGGTAAAGCTTTTTTGAAATCTGACACAGCGGTTGCATTAAGGAGAAGTTTATCTAAAGTTCCATGCATAAGACTTGTATTTTCATCAACATTTATGATGAGTATTTCTGTAAATTGACGTGGCTCTCTGCAAAATCACCGGATGTTTTGGAAGCAAAACATTACTGAACGTAACACGCCAATGTAAACTGAGATTTTTGGATATAAATATGAACTTTATCGAACAAAACATACATGTATTGTGGAACATGAAGTCCTATGAGTATCATCTGATGAAGATCACCAAAGGTTAGTGATTAATTCTATCTCTATTTCTGCTTTTTGTGACTTATTGTGCTTTCGTCGTAAAGCCTTTTAGAAAACAGACACTGTGGTGGGATTAACAACAAGTTTATCTTTAAATGGTGTAAAATACTTGTATGTTTGAGGAATTTTAATTATGAGATTTCTGTTGTTTTGAATTTGGCGCCCTGCACTTTCACTGACTGTTGTCATATCGATCCCGTTAGCGGGATCTAAGCCATAAGAAGTTTTACAGCTAGAAACCAGATATTAGCAGGGTTGGAGTCTAGCATTTTCTGGTGGTCAACTCTCAAAAATGTGATTATTTATATCTATTATAATCAACAGCGTTTCATCAACTACACCAGGGATGCGATAAAAGGGTTAGCAGAACAAACAGATGCACCTAGTGGCGAGGGGAACCCGTTTTAAGCGCAATATTTTGTCACGAAAAGATGCTCGACTATGCATTGAATTGACAGCCTTGGAAAGACACAACTCTGACGTCTCCAAAACTGCAAAGATATTATCTGTGCGTGCCCCAGAACTAATGCAATAGGCGAAACCAAGATGAAGTTTCATACAGGAAATGCCCCGGATTCTGAAGGCGCTGTGTTCCAATGTCTCCTTATATGGCTGTGAATGCGCCAGGAATGAGCCTGCACTTTGTCTATTCCCCGAGGTGTCTGCAGCATTGTGACGTGTTTGTAGGCATATCATTGGAAGATTGACCATAAGAAACTACATTTACCTGGTGTCCCGCCCGGTGTCCTGTGTGCGTAATCTGTAGGTCCATGCGCGTTCCATTTCTTCAGAATTGAAAGTAAACTGCCACGATGGATTTTATCGTCGATAGATATGTGAAAAACACCTTGAGGATTGATTCTAAACATCGTTTGCCATGTTTCTGTCGATATTATGGAGTTAATTTGGAAAAAAGTTCGTGTTTTAATGACTTTCTTTTTTTTTTTCTTACCCAAACGCGATGAACAAAACGGAGCGATTAGTCGACACAAATAATATTTTTTGTAAAAACGGAACATTTGCTATTTGAGAGTCTCCTCATTGAAAACATCTGAAGTTCTTCAAAGGTAAATGATTTTATTTGAATGCTTTTCTGTTTTTTGTGTAAATGTTGCCTGCTGAATGCTAACGCTAAATGCTACGCTAAATGCTACGTTAGCTATCAATACTGTTACACAAATGCTTGTTTTGCAATGGTTGAGAAGCATATTTTGAAAATCTGAGATGACAGTGTTGTTAACAAAAGGCTAAGCTTGAGAGCAAATAGATTAATTTCATTTCATTTGCGATTTTCATGAATAGTTAACGTTGCGTTATGGTAATGAGCTTGAGGCTGTAGTCACGATACCGATCCGGGATGGCTCGACGCAAGAAATTAATCTACCCATCATGTCCGATTTTTAAAATGTTTTACAGCGAAAACACAACATATATTTATGTTAGACCATCACCAAATCAAAAAAAACACAGCCATGTTTCCCAGCCAAAGATAGAGTCACAAAAGCAGAATTAGAGATAAAATGAATCACTAACCTTTTGATAATCTTCATCAGATGACACTCATATGACATGTTACACAATACATTTATGTTTTGTTCGATAATATGCATATTTATATCCACAAATCTCGGTATACATTGACGCCATGTTCAGAAATGCCTCCAAAATATCCGGAGTAATTACAGAGAGCTACGCCAGATAACAGAAATACTCATCATAAACTTTGACGAAAGATACATGATCTACATATAATTAAAGATACACTGGTTCTTAATGCAACTGCTGTGTCAGATTTTTTTTAAACGTTACGAAAAAAGCCTACCATGCAATAATCTGAGACGGCGCTCAGACGTAAATATATTTCTCCGCCATGTTGGAGTCAACAGAAATACGAAATTACATCATAAATATTCCCTTACCTTTGATGATCTTTCATCAGAATGCAGTGCAAGGAGTCCTAGTTCCACAATAAATAGTTGTTTTGTTTCATAATGTCCAATACTAGTGTCCAATTAGCTGCATTTGCTAGCACTTTCAGCTCACATGCCCAAAAGCTGACGCTGGTCCAGGAGAACTCGGACGAAAACTTCAAAAATAGATATTCCAGGTCGAATAAACTGGTCCAACTAAGTAGAGAATCAATCTTCAGGATGTTATTTTCATATATATCCAATAACGTTCCAACCGGATCATACGTTTTCATCTGCAGCCAAATGGAACGATGGGGATATCTACAGACAAATGCGCAAAAGGGAAATTGCATTCTGCCAGGACAGTGACTCATTCCCCTCCCATTCGGTCAAAGTTCACACTAGAGGCTCCATTCCACATTCTACTGAATGAGGACATCTAGTGAAAGGCGTAGGAGGTGCTAACAGATCCATATCTTATTTGGAAGTGAAGAGGCGATGACTTAAAATTAGACCCGCATTCAGAATTTCACTTCCTGTTTGGAAGATTGCCTGCCCTATGTGTTCTGTTATACTCACAGACATAATTCAAACAGTTTTAGAAACTTCAGAGTGGTTTCTATCCAATAGTAATAATAATATGCATATATTAGCAATCTAGGACAGAGT
Source organism: Oncorhynchus nerka (assembly GCF_034236695.1). Taxonomy (NCBI): domain Eukaryota; kingdom Metazoa; phylum Chordata; class Actinopteri; order Salmoniformes; family Salmonidae; genus Oncorhynchus; species Oncorhynchus nerka. Next base: position 22,144,472 of record NC_088415.1, on the reverse strand, counting down.
AGGATGCAGTTCACTATGGGCACACAATTCATCCAAAGTGAAAATACTGCCCCCTATCCCCAACAAGTTATTGACATGGCAGAATAGAATAGCATTGAATATGTTACTGGCCGAGAAGGGTGGTGTGTGTGTGAAACGGATCAGCATGCTGTACTTACATTCTTAAAAACACAGCTCCAGACGGATCAGTGACCAAGGCCCTGGCAGGTTTAACATTTGTAGGCAAACATATCAATGGAGCGTTATTCCTCTCTATGTTTGAATAATTCAACCATTTGGATCGCTAAAAGATTCTGTTCAAGTTTCATGTCCAAGCATAAACAATACTGTGGTGATCCTTGATCGAATACATGTCCGACTTTTACAGATGGAGCTGCCACCTCGACCAAAACTCTTTGATTTCCATGGAGTCTCCATGACCAACTACTTCACTGGCAACTGGGACAATGTACAGAACTTCCAGGCCAGACCAGATGACATTCTCATCGCTACCTACCCCAAAGCAGGTCTTTCTCAGTCTGAGGTTGATGTTTCATTAAAGATTGTGTTTGGGTTTGTGAATGACTGTGTACATTTCCCCTATCTGTATTCCTCTCTTAGGAACCACATGGGTCTCCTACATTCTAGACCTGCTGTATTTTGGCCAGACAGCCCCTGAGCGTCAAAGACCCATCTTTGAGAAAGTTCCTTTTCTGGAGTTGCTCATCCCTCTTTACCCTCCAGGTTAGAATAGAGCATTGGAAAACATAATCATACCACTCCCAATTTGACATTCTTATGTAAAAAATGTATCTGAGGTCTTCAAAGCAGTAACTAAAATCTTCAATATCATGACAGACACTGCTGAACAGTGATAATATCCATCAAACATTATTTAGCATTATTATATTGTTTGTCCTAGGGGTGGAGGTGCTGGACAAATTAACCACCTCTCCTCGCCTCATCAAGAGTCACCTCCCAATCCAGTTGCTGCCCAAGTCCTTCTGGGAGCAGAACTGCAGGGTGCAGTATTTGCAACTTGTTCTCTATGTTTCTCCACTATATACACTGCTCAAAAAAATAAAGGGAACACTAAAATAACACATCCTAGATCTGAATGAATGAAATATTCTTCTTAAATATATTTTTTTTCTTTACATAGTTGAATGTGCTGACAACAAAATCACACAAAAATGATCAATGGAAATCCAATTTATCAACCCATGGAGGTCTGGATTTGGAGTCACACTCAAAATTAAAGCGGAAAACCACACTACAGGCTGATCCAACTTTGATGTAATGTCCTTAAAACAAGTCAAAATGAGGCTCAGTAGTGTGTGTGGCCTCCACGTGCCTGTATGACCTCCCTACAACGCCTGGGCATGCTCCTGATGGGGTGGCGGATGGTCTCCTGAGGGATCTCCTCCCAGACCTGGACTAAAAGCATCCGCCAACTCCTGGACAGTCTGTGGTGCAACGTTGGAGCGAGACATGATGTCCCAGATGTGCTCAATTGGATTCAGGTCTGGGGAACGGGCGGGCCAGTCCATAGCATCAAGGCCTTCCTCTTGCAGGAACTGCTGACACACTCCAGCCACATGAGGTCTAGCATTGTCTTGCATTAGGAGGAACCCAGGGCCAACCGCACCAGCAGATGGTCTCACAAGGGGTCTGAGGATCTCATCTCTGTACCTAATGGCAGTCAGGCTACCTCTGGCGAGCACATGGAGAGCTGTGCGGCCCCCCAAAGAAATGCCACCCCACACCATGACTGACCCACCGCCAAACCGGTCATGCTGGAGGATGTTGCAGGCAGCAGAACGTTCTCCACATCGTCTCCAGACTCTGTCACGTCTGTCATGTGTTCAGTGTGAACCTGCTTTCATCTGTGAAGAGCACAGGGCGCCAGTGGCGAATTTGCCAATCTAGCCAATCTTGGGTGTTCTCTGGCAAATGCCAAACGTCCTGCACGGTGTTGGGCTGTAAGCACAAACCCCCACCTGTGGACATACCACCCTAATGGAGTCTGTTTCTGACCATTTGAGCAGACACATGCACATTTGTGGCCTGCTGGAGGTCATTTTGCAGGGCTCTGGCAGTGCTCCTCCTTGAACAAAGGCGGAGGTAGCGGTCCTGCTGCTGGGTTGTTGCCCTCCTACGGCCTCCTCCACGTCTCCTGATGTACTGGCCTGTCTCCTGGTAGCGCCTCCATGCTCTGCACACTACGCTGACAGACACAGCAAACCTTCTTGCCACAGCTCACATTGATGTGCCATCCTGGATGAGCTGCACTACCTGAGCCACTTGTGTGGGTTGTAGACTCCGTCACATGCTACCACTAGAGTGAAAGCACCGCCAGCATTCAAAAGTGACCAAAACATCAGCCAGGATGCATAGGAACTGAGAAGTGGTCTGTGGTCCCCACCTGCAGAACCACTCCCTTATTGGGGGTGTCTTGCTAATTGCCTATAATTTCCACCTGTTGTCTATTCCATTTGCACAACAGCATGTGAAATGTATTGTCAATCAGTGTTGCTTCCTAAGTGGACAGTTTGATTTCACAGAAGTGTGATTGACTTGGAGTTACATTGTGTTGTTTAAGTGTTCCCTTTTTTTTTTGAGCAGTGTATAAATGCAATCTCTCTCTCTCTCCCTGCAGATAGTGTATGTGGCCCGTAATGCCAAGGACAGTGCTGTGTCTTATTTCCACTTTGACCGCATGAACAGGACACAGCCAGAGCCAGGAGTCTGGAACAACTTCTTACAGAGATTCATGGATGGAAAGAGTGAGTAAACGAGAGAATAAAGGAGTGATTGAATGAGCAAGTGATAATAGTCCCCATTCACACTATGAATGTGTCTACTCTGCACTTCCTCAGTGGTGTTTGGTTCGTGGTACGACCATGTGACTGGCTGGTGGGAGAAGAAACAGACTCACTCAAAAATCCTCTACCTCTTCTATGAGGACATGGTTGAGGTGAGTAGAATGCTGATGCTAGTTGTGTGTTACAGTAGTATTAAGATCTAATGAGCTTAGTGCACACATATGCTCAAGAGCCATTTTAACTGCTGCTCTAGGAGGTTAGCTGTTTTTCCATCCAATGTGTATGTGATCCTACAGGATACGGGGAGAGAGCTGGACAGGCTGTGCTCCTACCTAGGTTTGTCTCCTTCAGCAGAGGAGAAGGAGAAGGTGAGAGGAGGAGTGCAGTTTGATAATATGAAGAAGAACAGCATGGCCAACTATTCCACCCTCCCAATCATGGATTTCAATATCTCTCCATTCATGCGAAAAGGTAGACTTCTCCATGTCTCCCCTATACCTCTCTCTCTGTCAGTCGTTCCCTCCTCCCCTCTCTATGTCCACCACCTTTTCTTTGCTCATTACTCTCTCTCTCTCTCCCATTCTCTCACTCTTCAGGAAAGGTTGGTGACTGGAAGAACCATTTCACTGTGGCCCAGAATGAACAGTTTGATGAAGACTATAAGAAGATGAAGAACACCACCGTACAGTTCCGCACTGTAGTCTAGGAGTTGTGGTCAAGTTGATCGTCTGATTGTTTGCAGTCAGGTTGATTGATTGTTTATTTGGCACATATGGACCTACGATAGGCTCGGCTGGGAGAATAGAATGGAGAATAGCATTATTAAGCATCAAGCATCGTTTTATGCTGTTTCAAAAATATACATACTTTGAAACTGTAACAATTCCTATTTGTATACTGTATACAGTATGACTAAACGTAATACATTGATGTTTGTTTGATTGTATTTATTTTTACAGGGACAGTGCACATTAATCAACGTTTGAGTAAAAGTTCTGGTTTTAGCCAGCCGGCTAATTTTCAACCGCAGTCCCTGGGCAGGTTATTAAACACAGTTACAATACATACAATCAATGAGCAGTGAGCACATAGGACAAGCAAGACGTAGCATAAAAAGCAATAAGACAAAATCCATAAACGCAACAAAGTGTTTCCACACCTCACAAGCTACAGACAACAGCCAAAATGGAAAGCGGCAATACACAGCTTGTCACGGCCGTCGTTAAAGAAAGACAAATGTGCAGCGTGGTGAGCATACATTTTCTTTTTCTTTTGTAAAATGTCATCAACAAAACAAGAAATAACAAAAAAAAAACAACCATGAAGCTTACAAGGGCTATAGTGCCACTAACTCAAGTCAACTTCGCAAAATAACAAAAGGAAAAAGGTTACCTAAGTATGATTCCCAATCAGAGACAACGAATGACAGCTGTCCCTGATTGAGAATCATACCCGGCCAAAACAAAGAAATACAAAAACATAGAAAATAGAACATAGAATGCCCACCCAAATCACACCCTGACAAAACCAAAATAGAGACATAAAAATCTCTCTGAGGTCAGGGCGTGACACACCTAGGGATTATGTTCACAAATCTGATTGACCTTTAGCCATGTCTTTGTTTTTTTGTGAAAGTGTGATACGTGAGAGTCCACACAGTAACAAATATGTAAATGGAGAAGAGCATTATTAAGCATCAAGCATTGTTTTATTCTGTTTCAAAAATATACATACTTTGAAACTGTAACAATTCCTATTTGTATACTGTATACAGTATGACTAAAACCAATACATTGATGTTCATGTACGTGTACTTAAAATATTATGAAATGTCTTTATGACCCAAAGCGATTAAAGAGCCAGTAATTTGCACATACACACACCCTCCACTTTTCACAGCTGTCTCGGCTGTATGTTCACTATGCCTGTGAAAAGTCTGACACTTGCACTGTAAAAAGGGGGGTGGGGCTGTTGTTCATCTGAAGTGCTTCTACTGTTTGGAATGATAGAAAATTACACTTTGTATCTTCCAACCTACTTTATTAAATTTGCCTGAAATCAAATAATGTATTTTTTAGATCAGTGTGATTTTTGTTATTTAATTAAAGCTTCTAAATGGCTTCCAACAACTCATTTGCATGCACATTGAATAGCGGCAGGGGCAATGTAGTGGTGACAACTCAGAAGAGTTGGAGGTGTGGCTAATGGGGGCTTTTTTTCCACACATGAGAGTGAATGTCATTCCAGTTAATGTGGTCTATTGCATTTGATATTAAATGTTCAACTTCTACACTGCCAGCATCTGTAATGATACTTAAATAAATGCACGTGGTACTAAAGTTCCTGATGAGGCTTTATGTTGAGGTAGCCAATGCTTGGTTATTATCTTCTCAACTACTGTATGAACTTTTACCTGTGATATTTGACCTCCTCACCAGACCTCCTTACCAAGTAACATTACAGAGTATCTTTTTATATTGATTGTGGGCGTCTAACAAGCAACCTGGCGCTAAAAAAGGTTTATGCAGTAGGTGAAAGATGTGTACACGCTTCACACAGTGCCCAGGCACACACTCTGCAGCCTAGTCTCTGGTCAGGTTAGAGTTAGACACACATACACTGTTGAAAAGTGATTTAGACAGTTTGTTGAAGACAATGCAGGAGGTTTAAGGGCACAGAAAAGACAAATACACTATCTACCCAAGGACACTGCCCATTCAGTAGCCTATCAGGTGAGTGTGTGTGTGTGTGTGTGTTTTTGATGGAAGGTGGGGGATTGAATATGTTTGGGGTCGGGTCAGGTTTGTAAAGGCATCCACAAACATAGGTTCGGTTTGTTCCTACCAGTACTCGGCAAGGTGAGGCAAGCCTCGCATACTCCCTTAAAAAGCCATTTGCTTGAAAACAAGAAACAAGCAGCAATTCTACCGTTTGTCCTCTTGAGACAGTGTTTTAGAAAATATTGAATCAAATACTTATCAGATACCAGAGCTTGTGAATTCAAATAGACTTTATTACAGAGAGTGACAAAACCAAGCAATTCCATGAAAGAACTGACTCTTCATTCTTAGTGATGGTTTTTATACAGTTTTACCCTTACATAACATCATCACTCCACTTTGTGAATCTTGTTGTCTTACTTAGTTTCCATTCTCTTATTGGCTCAGACATTGAGGCATAGATTCTATTGGTGGAGTGACATGCATACTCCTACTGGTGCCTATCACTGATTAGCTAATGTTCCTGTCAAAGGTCTTCACATGTTCAGGCTGATGTTGTCTATGTATGATTAACCCATGTGCATGTCCAGTAGCCTTCATAAGATCAGACATGGCCCAGACCAGTCACGTCTTGTTAGTCTACCTTGCCTCATCCACACAGATTCTGCTTGCGTTTCAAGATCTCTCCATTCATACGAAAAGGTAGACTTCTCCATTTCTCCCCTATACCTCTCTCTCTGTCAGTCTTTCCCTCCTCCCCTCTCTATGTCCACCACCTTTTCTTTGCTGATGACTCTCTCTTTCTCTCTCTCTCCCACTCTTCAGGAAAGGTTAGTGACTGGAAGAACAATTTCACGGTGGCCCGGAGCGAACAGTTTGATGAAGACTATAAGAAGAAGATGAACACCGTACAGTTCCGCACTGTAGTCTAGGAGTTGTGGTCAAGTTGGTTGTCTGATTGTTTGTGGTCAGGTTGATTGATTGTGTATTTGGCGCACATAGACCTACGATAGGCTCGGCTGGGGTGTCAGTCTTCCATTGGTCCACAGTTAACTGGGTTATAGTGTTGAATATACTGGGTGAGGATCATATCGTATCATATCCTGGAGTGTGAATGAGAAAGATCATGAAGTGTCTTATATCATTTTTTGAGAATGATTGATGCTACTTTGAGATATGAGCTATAGGTTGAGAACTAAAAACAAAAGTAAAATGAGGACATGCTGCACAGTACATTCTTAGCAATGTGAGCTATTTGTAAATCCTCTTGCCTGGTCTGTTTTTCAGTGTCTGAGAAAAAAACAGTGAGAGCCGATACAGTAATAAATATGTAAATGGAGAAGAGCATTGTTAAGCATCAAGCATTGTTTTATGCTGTTTCAAAAATATACATACTTTGTAACAATTCTGTTTAACAAAAATACTGAGTGGAGGGGGAGCCAGGCCATTTAGGATCTTGAATACAAGACATGCGTCGGTGTATTGCACAAGATTTTCCCAACTCAGGAACTCATGCTTTCTGAGGATGTAACAGTAATGATGGTGATTGGGCTTCCTATCAAGCACTTTGAGAGACTGTTTGTTATAGTCAGTTATAGGCAGTTATATTCAATGAACTAATAACTGATCATAATCTTGATGTGATTGGCCTGACTGAAACATGGCTGAAGCCTGATGAATTTACTGTTAAATGAGGCCTCACCTCCTGGCTACACTAGTGACCATATCCCCTGTGCATCCCGCAAAGGCGGAGGTGTTGCTAACATTTACAATAGCAAATTTCAATTTACAAAAAAAAAGAAGACTTTTTCGTCTTTTGAGCTTCTAGTCATGACATCTATGCAGCCTACTCAATCACTTTTTATAGCTACTGTTTACATGCCTCCTGGGCCATATACAGCGTTCCTCATTGAGTTCCCTGAATTCATATTGGACCTTGTAGTCATAGCAGATAATATTCTAATTTTTGGTGACTTTAATATTCACATGGAAAAGTCCACAGACCCACTCCAAAAGGCTTTCGGAGCCATCATCGACTGCGTTTTGTCCAACATGTCTCTGGACCTACTCACTGTCACAGTCATACTCTGGACCTAGTTTTGTCCCATGGAATAAATGTTGTGGATCTTAATGTTTTTCCTCATAATCCTGGACTATCGGACCACCATTTTATTACGTTTGCAATTGCAACAAATAATCTTCTCAGACCCCAACCAAGGAGCATCAAAAGTCGTGCTATAAATTCACAGACAACACAAAGATTCCTTGATGCCCTTCCAGACTCCCTCTGCCTACCCAAGGGGGTCAGAGGACAAAAATCAGTTAACCACCTAACTGAGGAACACAATTTAACCTTGCGCAATACCCTAGATGCAGTTGCACCCCTAAAAAGAAAAACATTTCTCATAAGAAACTAGCTCCCTGGTATACAGAAAATATCCGAGCTCTGAAGCAAGCTTCCAGAAAATTAGAACAGAAATGTCGCCACACCAAACTGGAAGTCTTCCAACTAGCTTGCAAAGACAGTGCAGTATTGAAGAACCCTTACTGCTGCTCAATCATCCTATTTTTCCAACTTAATTGAGGAAAAAAAGAACAATCCAAAATGTATTTTTGATACTGTCGCTAAGCTAACTAAAAAGCAGCATTTGTCACACCCTGACCATAGTTTGCTTTGTATGTTTCTATGTTTTGTTTGGTCGGGGTGTGATCTGAGTGGGCATTCTATGTTGGATGTCTTGTTTGTCGGTTTCTGTGTTTGGGCCTGATATGGTTCTCAATCAGAGGCAGGTGTTAGTCATTGTCTCTGATTGGGAGCCATATTTAGGTAGCCTGTTTTGTGTTGGGTTTTGTGGGTGGTTGTCTCCTGTGTCAGTGTTTGTACCACACGGGACTATTTAGGGTTTTCACGGTTCTTGTTTTGTAGTTTATTCATTTATAGTTTTATTATTAAAGAACCATGAATTATAACCACGCTGCATTTTGGTCTGCCTCTCCTTCCCAGGAGGAATCCCGTTACAGCATTCCCCAAGTGAGGATGGCTTTCACTTCAGCAGTAATAAATTCATGAACTTCTTTGAGGAAAAGATCATGATAATTAGAAAGCAAATTACGGACTCCTCTTTAATTCTGCGTATTCCTTCAAAGCTCAGTTGTCCTGAGTCTGCACAACTCTGCCAGGATCTAGGATCAAGAGAGACACTCAAGTGTTTTAGTACGATATCTCGACACAATGATGAAAATAATCATGGCCTCTAAACCTTCATGCTGCATACTGGACCCTATTCCAACTAAACTACTGAAAGAGCTGCTTCCTGTGCTTGGCCCTCCTATGTTGAACATAATATATGGCTCTCTATCCACCGGATGTGTACCAAACTCACTAAAAGTGGCCTCTCTTGAAAAAGCCAAACTTTGACCCAGAAAATATAAAAAAACTATCGGCCTATATCGAATCTTCCATTCCTCTAATTATTTTTTAGAAAAGGCTGTTGCACAGCAACTCACTGCCTTCCTGAAGACAAACAATGTGTACGAAATGCTTCAGTCTGGTTTTAGACCCCATCATAGCACTGAGACCGCACTTGTGAAGATGGTATATCACCTTTTAATGGCATCAGACCGAGGCTCTGCATCTGTCCTCGTGCACCTAGACCTTAGTGCTGCTTTTGATACCATCGATCACCACATTATTTTGGAGAGATTGGAAACCCAAACTGGTCTACATGGACAAGTTCTGGCCTGGTTTAGATCTTATCTGTCGGAAAGATATCAGTTTGTCTCTGTGAATGGTTTGTCCTCTGACAAATCAACTGTAAATTTCAGTGTTCCTCAAGGTTCCGTTTTAGGACCACTATTGTTTTCACTATATATTTTGCCTCTTGGGGATGTCATTCGAAAACATAATGTTAACTTTCACTGCTATGCGGATGACACACAGCTGTATATTTCAATGAAACATGGTGAAGCCCCAAAATTGCCCTCGCTAGAAGTCTGTTTCAGACATAAGGAAGTGGATGGCTGCAAACTTTTTACTTTTAAACCCGGACAAAACAGAGATGCTTGTTCTAGGTCCCAAGAAACAAAGAGATCTTCTGTTGAATCTGACAATTCATCTTAATGATTGTACAGTCATCTCAAATAAAACTGTGAAGGACCTCGGCCTTAGATTAATCCATGATTTTGTTACTTCTAGGGTAGACTACTGCAATGCTCTACTTTCCGGCTACCCAGATAAAGCACTAAATAAACTTCAGTTAGTGCTAAATACGGCTGCTAGAATCCTGACTAGAACCAAAGAAATTGATCATATTACTCCAGTGCTAGCCTCCCTACACTGGCTTCCTGTTAAGGCAAGGGCTGATTTCAAGGTTTTTACTGCTAAACTACAAAGCATTATATGGGCTTTCTCCTACCTATCTCTCTGATTTGGTCCTGCCGTACATACCTACACGTACGTTACGGTCACAAGACGCAGGCCTCCTAATTGTCCCTAGAATTTCTAAACAAACAGCTGGAGGCAGGGCTATCTCCTATAGAGCTCCATTTTTATAGAATGGTCTGCCTACCCATGTGAGATACGCAGAGTCGGTCTCAACCTTTAAGTCTTTACTGAAGACTCATCTCTTCAGTGGGTCATATGATTGAGTGTAGTTTGGCCCAGGTGTGTGAAGGTGAACGGAAAGGCTCTGGAGCAACGAACAGCCCTTGCTGTCTCTGCCTGGCCGATCCCCTCTTTCCACTGGGATTCTCTGCCTCTAACTCTATTACAGGGGCTGTCACTGGCTTACTGGTACTCTTACATGCCGTCCCTAGGAGGGGTGCGTCACTTGAGTGGGTTGAGTCACTGATGTGAAATTCCTGTCTGGGTTGGCGCCCCCCCTTGGGTTGTGCCGTGGCGGAGATCTTTGTGGGCTATCCTCGGCCTTGTCTCAGGATGGTAAGTTGGTGGTTGAAGATATCCCTCTAGTGGTGTGGGGGCTGTGCTTTGGCAAAGTGGGTGGGTTTATATCCTTCCTGTTTGGCACTGTCCGGGGGTATCATCGGATGGGGCCAAAGTGTCTCCTGACCCCTCCTGTCTCAACCTCCAGTATTTATGATGCAGTAGTTTGTGTCGGGGGGCTAGGGTGAGTTTGTTATATCTGGAGTACTTCTCCTGTCTTATCCGGCATCCTGTGTGAATTTAAGTATGCTCTCTCTAATTCTCTCTCTTTCTTTCTCTCTCTCGGACGACCTGAGCCCTAGGACCATGCCTCAGGACTACCTGGCATGAGGACTCCTTGCTGTCCCCAGTCCATGGCCGTGCTGCTGCTCCAGTTTAAACTGTTCTGCCTGCAGCTATGGAATCCTGACCTGTTCACCGGACTTGCTACCTGTCCCAGACATGCTGTTTTCAACTCTCTAGAGACAGCAGGAGTGGTAGAGATACTCTTAATGTTTGGCTATGAAGAGCCAACTGACATTTACTCCTGAGGTGCTGACTTGCTGCACCCTCGACAACTACTGTGATTATTATTATTTGACCATGCTGGTAATTTACGAACATTTGAACATCTTGGCCATGTTCTGTTATAATCTCCACCCGGCACAGCCAGAAGAGGACTGGCCATCCCTCATAGCCTGGTTCTTCTCTAGGTTTCTTCCTTGGTTATGGCTTTTCTAGGGAGTTTTCCCTAACCACCGTGCTTCTACACCTGCATTTCTTGCTGTTTGTGATTTTAGGCTGGGTTTCTGTACAGCACTTTGAGATATCAGCTGATGTACGAAGGGCTATATAAATACATTTGATTTGATTTGATTTGTAGACAGACTGAATGGGTTTTAATGTTGTACAGCAAGCTTGGGCCCAACTAGACAAGCAGTATGTTAAGTGAGGGAGTATTATAGTACAGTTTTGCTACCTCTGTAGTCAAACAATTTTGTATAAATCGGAAATTAGCTAGGTTGAATTTGGTTATTTGAATTGCCAATTTTATCTGCTTTTTAAAAGAGAGGTTGGAATAAAGTATGATGCCAAGCTACCTAAAATCAGATACCATCTGGAGCTTCTCCCCTGACACTTAGACGTTCTGGCTCAGTAGCATCTGTTGCCCTCTTTGTGAAGAACATGCAGACAGTTTTTTTCACATTGATTTGCAAACACGAGTCACTGAGCCAATTTGTAACCTGGACCATTACAGTAGTGAGTTCTTGTTCAGCTTGTTGTTTGCTCTTTGCATGCACATATATCACTGTATCATCTGCATATATTTGAACTTCAGACCCAGTACTGACAGAAGGCAGATCATTAATGTACAGGCTGAACAGGAGGGGCCCCAGTATTGACCCTTGGGGCACGCCCACATCAGAGCTAAGAGTGGGCGACAGCTCATTGCTCACCCTGACACACTGAGTTCTGCCTTCAAGGTATGACTTCATCAATCTTAAGGCATCGGGGGCAAAGTTGAACTTGGACCATTTTGTGATGAGTCATGGTTAGGCCTTCCTTAGGTCCAAAAAAACAGCCCCAACAACGCCCCTTTTGTCCATCTTGGACTTCACATTTTCCAGAAGAAAGCATTTGGCCGTTTCGGTTGAGTCTTTCGCTCTGAAGCCAAACTGCATGGAGTGTAATGTGAAGGGGCTGTTGTTGAGGTGGGCAATCAGTTGTTCTGCTACACACTTTAACAACCTTCGACACCACAGGTAGTATACTAATGGGCCTGGAGTTACTCACGTCAGCAGGGTCACCCAATTTAAAGATGGGCGTTATCTGGCCGACTTCCATACCCTTGGAAACACCCCCAGACCAATAGATGTGTTGGTGACCATAGTAATGGCGCCAAAGAGTGACTATTTGTAGTTTTTATGAAAGGTGAGTCCAGCCCAAACACATCTTTGGCTTTAGGGTTCTTTAGTGAGCTCATCACCTTGTTCACCTTTGACTCAAAATCCTCCCTTATGATGAAGACAGGTTGAGCGTCATTTACTAGCAGTGAGCCCAAGAAACAAGTGGAGGGGTTCTGTGTCAGTAAAGTCAATAGTCAATAAAGTAGAAATTGAAGGCTATTGCTATTTCGACTGCATCCTGTGTTAGACTGTTATTCACCATGATTTCTAGTCTTTTTGCAATGTTACTATGGTCTTTCCCTGTTAACTGTTTTAGAGTCTCCCAGATCAATTTAGAATTTCCCTTTGCTTTACCAATTATGTTAATAAAAAAGTTTGCCTTGGCCTGTCTGATTTCTTTCATCACCTTATTTCTCAACATGGTAAACCTACGTCTGTCATGCTCTAATTTGGACTTTTTAGCTGTTTTTAAAGCATGATTTCGTTCTTTCATCAGTTTTCAGATATCTCCATTTAGCCAAGGAAGAGTGCTCTTTTGGTCAGGGTTGGATTTGATTTTCTTTAGGAAACCATTTATTGTAGTGTGTACTTGTATTTAAATTCATATGAAATGTCTATATGACCCAAAGCGGTTAAAGAGCCAGTAATTTGCACATACACACACCCTCCACTTTTCACAGCTGTCTCGGCTGTATGTTCACTATGCCTGTGAAAAGCATGACACTTGCACTGTAAAAAGTGGGATGGCGCTGTTGTTCATCTGAAGTGCTTCTACTGTTTGGAATGATAGAAAATTACACTTTGGTTCTTCCAACCTACTTTATTCAATTTGCCTGAAATCAAATAATGTATTTTTTTAGATCAGTGTGATTTTTTCAAACTTCATGAAAGCTTCTAAGTTGCTTTCAACAACTCATGTGCATGCACATTGAATAGCGGCAGGGGCAATGTAGTGGTGACAACTCAGAAGAGTTGGAGGTGTGGCTAATGGGGACTTTTTTCCACACGTGAGAGTGAATGTCATTCCAGTAAATGTGGTCTATTGTATTTGATATTAAATGTTAAACTTCTACACTGCCAGCATCTGTAATTATACTTAAATAAATGCATGTGGTACTAAAGTTCCTGATGAGGCTTAATGTTGAGGTAGCCAATGCTTGGTTATTATCTTCTCAACTACTGTATGAACATTCACATGCGACATCTGACCTCCTTACCAAGTAACATTACAGAGTATCTTTTTGTATTGATTGTGGGCGTCTAACAAGAAACCTGGCGATAAAAAAGGTTTATGCAGTAGGTGAAAGATGTGTACCCGCTTCACACAGTGCCCAGGCACACACTCTGCAGCCTAGTCTCTGGTCAGGTTTGAGTTAGACACACATACACTGTTGAAAAGTGAGTTAGACAGTGTGTTGAAGACAATGTAGGAGGCACAGAAAAGACAAAGACACTATCTACCCCAGGACACTCTACCCCATTCAATGTCCTATCAGGTGAGTGTGTGTGTGTGTGTTCTTTGATGGAAGGTGGGGGATTGAGTATGTTTGGGGTCAGGTCAGGTTTGTAACGGCATCCACAAACATAGGTTTGGTTTGTTCCTAGAAGAACTCGGCAAGGCGAAGCAAGCCTCGCATACTCCCTTAAAAAGCCATTCGCTTGAAAACAAGAAACAAGCAGAAATTCTACCGTCTGTCCTCTTGAGACGTCATATCAAAAACATAGCCAGTCTACTTCCTCAAAATTATCTGAATTAATCTAAGATAATTCAAGAATTTTTACGTTTTTCCCGAAGAGGTCTTGGTTGAGTGATTTTACATCTTATTAAGATGTTTGGTGCAGTATTTTTCAAGTGAAAAAAAATGCTTGAAATCTGTCCGTCTCTAGCCGAATCCCTACTGTTGACCAATCACAGAACTTCGACTTACCTCAAGAAAGAATGTGTGCTTCAACAGCACACAAAAAAACATTGAACGCTGTCCAACACCAAAACGAACAAAAATTACACAAAATGTTGTCATAATATTTGCGCAAACTGTTTGGACTGGGAAGCATATGGTAAGCTTAAGGTAATAATAACTTCACTCAATTCTGTGACGGGGTGCCACCTAGTGGTGAATTTCTGGTAATGTAAGTGCCACTGGTAATGTAGTAGTGACACATGAGATACCGAGAGGGAGAGCAGAAAAGCCCATCAGCTCTGTAGTAGATCCAGAACAAACCAGACCCTTTCCCTCAAGTGAAAATAATATGATGGAAGAGAGAATGGGGAGGAGATAGGAAAGGAGGAACACAGAGCACAAATTACAATTTGAAAGGAAACACTTTGAAGCTTGTGGGAATGTGAAATTAATGTAGAATGTAACACATTAGATCTGGTAAAAGATTATACAAAGAAAAAAAGAAAAAAAGATTTTTGTTCTGTAACATCTTTGAAATGCAAGATAAAGGCCATAATGTATTATTCCAGATCAGGCACAATTTATATTTTGTCCACTACATGGCAGCAGTGTATGTGCAAAGAACCATTGCACATCTGTTCTAAACGTCGTATCAACACTGCCCAATTGTGCATAATTTGTTAATTAATACATTGTCAAGTTCATAATTGTGCACTCTCCTCAAACAATAGCATGTTATTATTTCACTGTAATAGCTACTGTACATTCGACAGTGCAGTTAGATTAACAAGAATGTAAGCTTTCTGCCCATATCAGATATGCCTATGTCCTGGAATTTTGTTTGTTACTTACAACCTAATGCTAATCACGGTAGCCTACGTTAGCTCAACAGTCTCGTGGAGGACACACCGATCCCGTAGAGGTTAACAGTGACAGGAACACCAATAAAAATGGTCTGGAGTTAGAGGCATTATCAGAAGCATGTCAGTTACCCAGTAAATTAACAGTGGGGAAATGTGAAGCTCATACTAGTCGTACAGATAAAATTGCCATAAGTCATCGTAAAGCAGACAAAATGGCAAAGGCGGCTGCCTCTGTAAGAGAAAGTGTTAGAGAACCATATGTATATATTGTGGTTTCCTTACGATGAGAAATTGGCTAAATTTGCCACAGTAAAACATATTTTGGGATGAAGATTCTTGGCGAAATACCAGGGGAATGGATCCTAAAGGTAAACATTTAAACTATATGGCCAAACACTCCTTGAAAATGCAGAAGGTCTTAGGGTTTGTTTAAATCATTCAACATTTGTGGTTTTATTTTCAAATAAATTTATGTTTGATTGTGTCTTATTCTGGATTGGAATTCTACAATGTATGAAAGAGTGGGGGGGTCACAAGGAACTAGTATAGGGCTTACTAAACCTAAAATTAACTTTACATTTTTTATGTGGTGTGGTGGTTATGGAGAATCATGGGGAAAAGGAGAGCAGTGAATCGTTAAACTCAGTGGAGAGATACTGTTGCCGTGTTGTGGGATTTATTGGATGGGGTCTTCTCAATGCATTTAAATTGGGTATGCAGGAGGATGGAAATGTTTTGAAGAGGTATTTAAATGGTTTTTGAAGGACAAGGAAAGGAAGGCAGAGGAAACGTTTTAATGGTGTAGAAAGCCCTGTATACAAAAAAAATCCTAATGAGAATTGATCACCCTCATTAGAAATTGACGGAACAGGGGGATTTCATTATAAAATTGATGAGAAACACCATTCTCTAGCCAAATTGTATCATTACTTTAGGAGATTCTAGGATAGGATAGGATAAAGTAATCCCTCTCACCCCCCCTTAAAAGATTTAGATGCACTACTGTTCCACTGGATGTCATAAGGTGAATGCACCAATTTGTAAGTCGCTCTGGATAAGAGCGTCTGCTAAATGACTTAAATGTAAATGAAATGTAAATGAGATTATTATTATTTCCATAGGGAGTTATAAAGAGTTGCAATTCTAAGTTGATTAGTTATTCAAATGTGTTTATTTTTTATTTAACATGCTTTTGTTTAATCACGAGGTCCTGGTCTTTGGGGTACTTATACAGTGGTGCTGTGTTCAGGCTGCATATAGAAAGGAAAATATATGTTAACCTTTCTAGCGCAGGCGGAACCCCTCGACAACATTCCGCTGAAAAGGCAGCGTGCGAAATTCAAAAATATTTTTTTGAAATATGTAACTTTCACACATTAACAAGTCCAATACAGCAAGTGACAGATAAACATCTTGTTAATTAATCTACCCATCGTGTCCGATTTAAAAAATGCTTTACAGCAAAAGCACAACATATGATTATGTTAGATCACCGCCAAGTCAAAAACCAGACATTTTTCCAGCCAAAGATAGGAGTCACAAAAAGCAGAAATATAGATCAAACGAATCACTAACCTTTGATGATCTTCATCAGATGACACTCATAGGACTTGTTACACAATACATGTATGTTTTGTTCGATAATGTGCACATTTATATCCCAAAATCTCAGTTTACATTAGCGCCTTACGTGCAGTAATGTTTTGATTCCAAAACATCCAGTGATTTTGCAGAAATACTCATAATAAACATTGATAAAAGATACTAGGGTTATTCACAGAATTAAAGATAGACTTCTCCTTAATGCAACCGCTGTGTCAGATTTCAAATAAACTTGAAGGAAAAAGCATAATCTGACAACGGCGCTCAGAACCCAAGACAGTCAAAGGAATATCCTCCATTTTGGAATCAACAAAGTTAGAAACAACACCATTGTAATGATCTTCTTCATCTGATGAGGAGTATGAAAGATCGGACCAAAATGCAGCGTTGTACGTGTCCATGTTAATATTTATTTTAACTCAGACCACTAAGACAAAATAGCGAAAATAGACCAACACGAAACAGTTCTGTCTGGTGCAGACACAGAGACAGAAAACAACTACCCACAAATCATAGTGGGAAAACAGGCTGCCTAAGCATGGTTCTCAATCAGAGACAACGATTGACAGCTGCCTCTAATTGGGAACCATACCAGGCCAAAACCAGAAATACAAAACATAGAACAAAACCATAGAATTCCCACCCCAAATCACACCCTGACCAAACTAAAATAGAGTCATAAAAAAGGTCAGGACGTGACAACCATAAATAACCATCTTCATCAGAAGGCACTCCCAGGAATCCCATGTTGACAATAAATGACTGATTTGATCCATAAAGTTCCATCATTTATGTCCAAATAGCCACTTGTTGTTAGCGTGTCCAGCCAGTAATCCATCTTCATGAGGCGCAGGCACTTCATCCAGACAAAAATTCGAAAAGTTCCGTTACAGTCCTTTAGAAACATGTCAAACGATGTATGGAATCAATCGTTAGGATGTTTTCAACATAAAACATCAATAATGTTCTGGAACGAGAAGTAACACTGTCGGGAGCACGCGTCATGAGACCAAGGCTCTCTGCCAGACCACTGACTCAAAGAGGTCTCATGAGCCCCTCCTTTATAGTAGAATCCTCATTCAAGTTTCAAAAGACGGTTGACATCTAGTGGAAGCCCTAGGAAGTGCAACCTCATCCATATCTCAATGTGTATTTGGTAGGCCAAGCTTTGAAAAACTACAACCCTCAGATGTCCCACTTCCTGGTTGGATTTTTCTCAGGTTTTCGCCTGCCATATGCGTTCTGTTATACTCACAGTTCACTCTGGGCACGCTATTCATCCAAAAATGAAAATGCTGCCCCCTATCCCGAAAAGGTTAATTACCCTCTTGAGGATAGGGGAGACGCTAGCATCTCAACTGGCCAATTTCCAGGGGAAATGCAGAGCGCCAGATTCAAATAAAATGCTATAAAAGTCAAACTTTCATTAAATCACACATGTAAGATACTCAATTAAAGCTACACTCGTTGTGAATCCAGCCAACATGTCAGATTTTTAAAATGCTTTCCGACGAAAGCATATGAAGCTATTATCTGATAGCCTGCAGCCATCCTCACTAGCAGTAAACAAAGGGGCTAGCGTAGCAAGCTGTTACGGATACAGGTATCCTGTGTCTGTGTGTGTATCCTGTGTTCTTTTCTCTCCTTCTCCCCTCACAGGTGAAAATCATCACTCCCCAATCAGTCAACAATCAATCATCAATCAGAAGACACACCTCCTCCTGTTTCCTACCCAATCACAGTTCCTTTCCCTTGGTTTAAAAACCCCATCAGTTGTTTGCTCTGGAGCTCAATCGCTCTGTAAATGCCATGTCTGTAGGTCTCTGTGTTTCACTCGCTCGTTGTGTATTAACCTCTCTTTTGTTTGAGCACCTCCATAGCACTTTGTCATCACCTGTGAGTATTGTTTTTGGTTATGGTGTTTGTGTTTGATTGCTGGTGGGAAAAGGGGAAACCAAGACAAGTCGCCCATGGGCATAGACTACCCGTAGGTAGACTTTGTTAAATACACTAGTTAGAACTGGGCGGACCACCCACTATATTTTTGGTTGGTTAGTTAGCTATTGTTAAAGTAGGCTAGTCTAGCTTAGGGGTGTTTTTGAATACTTATTGTTTCTTTCCTTGGGTCCAGCTCAGCCCCTTTTCCTGCCCCCCCCCAATTACCGTGTGTTTAACAATAAACCTTGAGTTTGACGGTAGATTTCAGTTGTCGTGGTTATTTCATTCTCACTAACTTTGTCACAATTATAATTTGCATGAGTTATGTTACGGGTCTCACTACCATCCCCCCCCTAGACTGTCGGGCCAAAAGGGATTCGTAACACAAGCGCTACACAAAATGCTGAAATAAAATATAAAATATGCATTACCTTTGACGAGCTTCTTTTGTTGGCACTCCAGTATGTCCCATAAACATCACAATTGGTCCTTTTGTACGATTAATTCCATCCATATATATCAAAAATGTCCATTTATAAAGAGTTTGATCCATAAAAAAAACAGCTTAGAAAAACGCAACGTCACTACAAAGTATTTCAAAAGTTTCCTATAAACTTTGCCAAAATATTTGAAACTACTTTTGTAATACAACGCTAGGTATTTTTAAACGTTAATCTATCAAATTGTAGACTGGGCAATCTGTATTCAATACATGAACGAAAAGAAAAAGCTCTGCTCCCCACGTCTTGTGCAACTCACATGTGTCCCCTGTTCCGAGTTGGCCTACTTCCTGGTATTACCTCGTGTCTGCGGTAATGAAGAATATACACAAATATATTATGCTCCATACATACAGTACTCTACAATAGAAATGTGGTATGGAAAATGTGAACACATGTGCAGATCCTGTTCTGACTGGAGATGAGCATATGTCTGCAGACGTGAACTGCACAAACAATTGGCAAGTGCTTGGGGAATTTTGTCCGTGTCAGAAATGTCCCAAAAAATGTAATTGTCCGCAAAAGTAAAAATGACTTTTTATGTGAATGAATGAGGCGGAACACACCTAAATTCAAACTGTTTTTAGAAAATAAAATCATTTGAAATTGAAGTTGAAACAACCTATAAATATAAACAGGCTGCGTGCTTTAGTTTGAGGGCAGCGCAGATAAAATGTACTGTTACGTATCAATCACATTCTGGAATGGAGAGAACATTCTAACATCACATGCATAAAAAAACTCACGCTGGGGCGACCGTTAGAGATATTTGGAACTCACGCATGAAAGGGCTAGAATAGCCACACAGTCAGGATGCTGAGATACTTTTGATGGATAACACAAGAGGGCAACTGTAGGTGTGCAAAGTTTCTGACATAACTTCAGGAATGGGTGAGCTACATGACATTTAGCATGAAGTCACCCAGGTGTCCCACAAGTTTCCCAAAGGTGGGCCGAATTGGTGAAATTACCTATAACTATATACAACAGTGCAAATAACTATATACAACATATCAAAAATCTATTCTAACACAAGAAAAATTAGATTTTTATTTTTTTTTTAAACAGTACACCCTTTGGAAGTCCTCTACACAATATTTTGCTGCCTGTGCCATGTCCCATAGCAGTCTCTTTTTGATGTAAAGCAGAGGCAAACTGAGTGGTGCAGGTCATGCGACAAAGAAGTGGGTTCAGAGGAGCAACACACATGCAGCCAGTCTCCATCACATTATTGTAGATGTAAGTCCAATAATAAAATACATAAGAATATTTATATATTAAAAACAAAGTGTGCACTCTATATTAAAAGCTATTTCTGTGTTTACAGCTGACATACCGCCAAGAAGGATAACAGCATTATGTACTCTGAACGACTATGGCGGAGAAGATGACACATATGCTATTCTCCCGTTCTGTACAAACGTTTTTTCAAACACACCGAGAACCGTATTCCCCCGGGAACCTCCACCCGCTCGCTCCATATTCCAGACCCAAACAATCAATGCAGAACTCGTACTTGCGCAGAATCACCCCCTCCCGAAAAGTGCTACCTGGCAGGGAATTTACTGCTTCAAGAAATGGCGCTACATGTACACGGTATGAAGCCATTATATATATATATATATTATGATTAGTTATACATATTTTATTATATATACATTTTTTGATGATTGAATATGTTAAAACAATGACAAATGTTTTTTCAGACTCCAACGAGACAGGTCCGGCAGAATCTGGAATACCTGGTGAAAAAAGTCAAGAGTCCCCGGTTTCCGCGATTTGTCAGAACAGCCCTCGTCAAAAAATCTGAGGTAATTTAATTGTATTGTTAATATGTAGTATTATACCTGAAATGTATTTGACATTTTTTATCTAATATATTTTATGTTTAATAACCTATTTGGTATGTATTATTTTCTTTCAGACTTCTCCCCGGCATATAACAGCACAGAACCCCATACACACCTAGAGCACACGACCGGACATTCACAATAAAACACCGAAACCGGAGGATTTCACTGTTTTAAATGACATTTCAGAGGTAGACAACCTGCTATTACGGGAGGCGGCCAACCTTCTTGATTCAGCCAATCCAATTCTTTGGTGGAAACACCCAAACCTGAAATAGAACAAGCTAGTTTTGCACAGCCTTTTCCAGGGCTCTAAAATCCCAAAAGGTTTTGCTCCCCAAACGAATGGGGGCTTTACTCGAGCAACAATACCGTCAGGATCTATCCTTCTGGCATAGAACAATGCCACGTTTGTTAAACAGCAATCCGATTAAAAAACGCAAATACAGGTTCTAAAAACATATATGTAACATGTATCCTTCCAGAATACCACAAGAAAACACATCATTAATTATCCAAATGGCTGAGCCAACAGACATAATTGAGACAGTTGAAACCCTGTTATCCCAGATATCGGCCGAACTCCAAGCTATAATTAACCATATGAATGAGGCTGGGGCAACAGACATAATACCGATAGATGAAAACATATTATCCCAGATTCCCGCCGAACTCATAGAATAATTAATCGTATGAATGAGTCAGGGACGACCGATAAAAAACTGTTATCCCAGATCCCTGAAGCCCTCATATCAATAATTAACCAGATGAATGAGTCAGGGACGACCGATGAAAAACTGTTATCCCAGATTCCTGAAGCCCTCATATCAATAATTAACCAGATGAATGAGTCAGGGACGACCGATGAAAAACTGTTATCCCAGATTCCTGAAGCCCTCATATCAATAATTAACCAGATGAATGAGTCAGGGACGACCGATGAAAAACTGTTATCCCAGATTCCTGAAGCCCTCATATCAATAATTAACCAGATGAATGAGTCAGGGACGACCGATGAAAAACTGTTATCCCAGATTCCTGAAGCCCTCATATCAATAATTAACCAGATGAATGAGTCAGGGACGACCGATGAAAAACTGTTATCCCAGATTCCTGAAGCCCTCATATCAATAATTAACCAGATGAATGAGTCAGGGACGACCGATGAAAAACTGTTATCCCAGATTCCTGAAGCCCTCATATCAATAATTAACCAGATGAATGAGAGCATAAGATCTTCTACATCGGACCCCCCACAAACCCCGCCATTAACGCCCATGTCCGAAGAGTCTGAAACGCAATACGATGGTTTTGAGGAATTGTAAAATTGTCTAATTAATGAGGCGGGGGAGATGGTATTGATAGAAGTGTTTGGGTTGTGTACCGAATTAAATTCTGCAATACAGAGATTCGACAATTTTTCAATTTCACATGGGTGAATCAGAATCTTGATTATGCAATGTTTTATGTGATGATCCTGGATACTCTGAACGAACTGTTAGACAGGGCAAGAGATTATGGTGAACCTCGTGATGTCTTACAGTAGGACATTTGTGGAGATAGCCTGCATAACACTGTATCTCTTATTTTACCCAATGGCGAAGCAGATCTTGAACAATTTATAGCCCTGCTGGAACGACTTGTTCAATCTAATTTATCCATCATAGCTGATAGGACCCTCGAGCTTGTAGTGCAAATAATACATCAACCCCTGGGTGGCGTGGGTCAGAGAAGGAAACTAGATAGCCTAATACAATCAGAAATCATAAGCAATAAAAAGGGCATATCTCATAAACGTTCACAATCCTGGTAATAAGCTATGCTTTGCAATAAGCTTAGCACATTTACTCAACCCTGGGTGTACTGATCTAGCGGTGTTACACAAGGCTAGAGAGCTCCAAACGGCCGTGGGTCTAGGTATACAGGATGCGGGGGCTTTCTTGGACATAGTCCAATTTGAAAACTTTCTGAACATCAAGATTGTGTTTCGTACCACAGTAGAGCTAATGCAGCTCTCTTCAAATTCCAAAACAACCCACAACCTCATCCTCAGATTCTGTACTTTTATGTGCAAAACACCCGCTATTATGCTATTACTAACATCACAGCGTTTTTAGGCGCACCATATGTGTGTCCATCCTGCCATACCAGCTACACCCGAAAGGGGGGGCACTCGTGTTATAACTGTTCAGTAGGTCTGGACAACCGCACATGTCGTTCGGCCTACTGTTACGAAAAACACTAAATTGAAACATGACACCCCAAGGCCTGTAAATCTGTAAGCAGTTGTGACATTAAAGGTGAGATACCTCTTTAAAACCATTTATTTAATTCATAATATTTAGTACAGACCTTTTTAAAACATCTTATAATTAATCCAAAACAATTTTACTATTCATTTATTACAGATAAAGGGCTGGTTATCCCTGACCTCCATCTGTCTCCAATTAACCCGCGTCAAGACAGGCTCTCTTGCTTGCAGGATATCCCACACACGCTCCGTCAAGGCTCCGTAAGTTTTCACTCCAGGGATAGATCAAACGTCTGGCATGGAGATCCTGGGTATGTCTAAAGGATAGACGCGGCCAGCGCCCTAATTGTTCTCGATTTTGGAAAAGACTGTCCAGCTTATTTATCAGGGTTATGAATATAGGGTAATCAATCCATTTAAAGCTAAATACGGGCATAAAAAGTTTACATCCTTGCAGGCTTTGGAAAATACATGTGAACTGACAGACTTTGCCGCATTTGTACTACCAAATTGTTCACATGCTAAAATTGTCACTTTGGAGCCGGGGCTATACGCCATTGAAGCGATTCTTAGGGCCTTCAAATCACTGCGCACGCACACAAGTTCTTCCATTGCATATCCTGGCAGAGTTGTACCACTTAGGGCCTGTTCAATTTGACAGAGCGCTAGCCTTATCTTAAGCCATTTTCTCATGCAGGAGAAAAACTCCCGGGTTTTGCATGATAAAGGGGTTTGGGGCCGCTGTCTGTGGATATCTTAACAGTAGAATCCTCAGGTTGGAATAGGTTGGAATCCTCATAGGGTCATAAATCAGACGTTTGACCCGCGCCGTCTACTTTATTCTCTCTCATGTCTCAATGATCTCTGAGTTGGTCTGGAAACCAAACACCTTCATAGGGACATCAAAGACCTCATCTGGGGTAAGATACGGTACATTCCATCCTTAGTGGTCAGTGGACTCTGTGATTAGGTGAAATTCATCACCCGTCCCATGTAAATCACCTCCAATACCCGTTTGTCCAGCTTTGTGCGACACTCATGAAGCCCACTGTTGGAGCGGCCAAGGGGTGAGGACCTGTCACGCCTTGATCTATTGCATCTGTATTGTGCTTGTCTCCACCCCCCAATGGGTGTCTCCCATTTGTCCCCATTATCCCCTGTGTATTTATACCAGTGTTAACTGTTTGTCTGTTGCCAGTTCGTCTTGTCCCATCAAGTCCTACCAGTGTGTTTTCCCGTTTTCGAGTCTGTCTAGTTACTGTTTTCTAGTCTTCCCGGTTCTGACCATTCCGCCTGCCCTGAGCCTGCCTGCCGTTCTGTACCTCATTGACTCTGCCCTGGACTACTGACCATTCCGCCTGCCCTGAGCCTGCCTGCCGTTCTGTACCTCATTGACTCTGCCCTGGACTACTGACCATTCCGCCTGCCCTGAGCCTGCCTGCCGTTCTGTACCTCATTGACTCTGCCCTGGACTACTGACCATTCCGCCTGCCCTGAGCCTGCCTGCCGTTCTGTACCTCATTGACTCTGCCCTGGACTACTGGCCATTCTGCCTGCAATGAGCCTGCCTGCTGTTGTGTGCCTCTTTGACTCTGCCCTGGATTAATGACCTGCCTGACCTCGACCTGCCCTGGCCTGTCCCCTTGTATAATACATATTATGAGAACTGTACTATCCACCTCCTGTGGCTGCAACTGGGTCATATCCTGAGTTGTGATAGGGCCACACACTTTGAGAAGCATAGGAAGAGTGACAATGAACAGATCCATGGCGTTAACAGGCTGTCTCAGCCTCCAGTATTTATGCTGCAGTTGTTTATGTGTCGGGGGGCTAGGGTCAGTTTGTTATATCTGGAGTACTTCTCCTGTCCTATTCAGTGTCCTGTGTGTGTTCTCTTAATTCTCTCCTTCTTTCTTTCTTTCTCTCTCTCCGAGGACCTGAGCCCTAGGACCATGCCCCAGGACTACCTGACATGATGACTCCTTGCTGTCCCCAGTCCACCTGACCGTGCTGCTGCTCCAGTTTCAACTGTTCTGCCTTATTATTATTCGACCATGCTGGTCATTTATGAACATTTGAACATCTTGGCCATGTTCTGTTATAATCTCCACCCGGCACAGCCAGAAGAGGACTGGCCACCCCACATAGCCTGGTTCCTCTCTAGGTTTCTTCCTAGGTTTCGGCCTTTCTAGGGAGTTTTTCCTAGCCACCGTGCTTCTACACCTGCATTGCTTGCTGTTTGGGGTTTTAGGCTGGGTTTCTGTACAGCACTTTGAGATATCAGCTGATGTACGAAGGGCTATATAAATACATTTGATTTGATTTGATAAGTGCTATGAGCCAGCGTAAGACAATTTATATCAAACTCAGTCTGGGCATTTGATGATAACATCTCTGGCATTTAAATAAAGATGATTGTTTGAAGAAATGACACAGTCTCTCTCAGTAGGAATTTCCACGATACTGTGGCAAAGGTTCACCTTTCAATAGGACAGCGAACCTAAGCACACTGTTTTTGCTTCGTCATTATGGGGTATTGTGTGTGGATTGATGAGGGGGGGGGGAACGATTGAATCAATTTTAGAATAAGGCTGTAACGTAACAAAATGTGGAAAAAGTTAAGGAGTCTGAAAACTTTCCAAATGCACTGTATGGCAGAACCAAATCGGAGATAGGTAGGAGCAAGTCCATGAAATGTTTTGTAGGTTAGCAGTAAATCCTTAATCAGCCCTAGCTTAAACTGGAAGCCAGCATAGAGAGTCTAGCACTGAAGTAATATGATAACATTTTGGGGTCTAGTCAAGATTCTAGCAGACATACAGTATTTAGCAATAACTGAAGTTTATGTAGTGCTTTTCTCCGGGTAGCCGGAGAGTATAGCGTTGCAGTAGTCTAATCTAGAAGTGACAAAAGCATGGATGAGCTTTTCTGCATCCTTTTGGGGCAAAAAGTTATAGATGTTACAAAGACTGAAAAAATCTGCCCTGGATAGGTTCATCAAAAGAGCGATCAGGGTTCAGATTAACGCTGAGGTCCTTCACAGTTTTATTTGAGACGACTGTACAACCATCAAGATTGTCAGATCCAACAGCAGATCCATTTGTTTCTTGGGACCTAGAAAGAGCATCTCTGTTTTGTCCGAGTGTAAAAGTTAAACATTTGCTGCCATCCACTTCCCTTTGTCTGAAACACAGGATTCCAGGGTAGACAATTTTATGGCTTCACAGTATTTCATCTGAATGTACAGCTGTGTGTCCACTTAGCAGTGAAAGTTGACATTTTGTTCCCGAATGGCATCACCAAGGGGTGGAATATGTAGAATGTATAGAATATCTCTCTCTTTTAGACAGATAAGATCTAAACCAGGCAATAACTTGTCCATGTAGCCGTATTAGGGTTTCCAATCTCTCCAAAAGAACGTTGTGAATGATGGTGTCAACACACACACACACACACACACAGTCTTGTACAGCTAACCTTGTGGGGACACTATCCTTAACCCTAACCTTAACCCAAAAGCCTAACTCTAAACCTGACCCTAAAACTAACTGTAGCTCCTGACCCTAAACCTTAATGTAATTCTAACCCTAACATTATTTCTAAACCCCATAGAACTAACATTTGATCTTGTGGGGACTAACAAAATGTCCCATGTCCCCCCCCCCGCCACACACACACACACACATACACACGTTGTTCATTATGCCTGTGAGAACCTTAACACATACCTTACTAAAGGTGGATTTACTCTGGATCTCCTCAACTACTGTATGAACATTTACCTGTGACATCTGACCTCCTCACCAAACCTCCTTACCAAGTAACATTACAGAGTATATTTTTGTATTGATTTTGGTCGTCTAACAAGCAACTGGGTGATCAAAGGTTGGTGCAGTAGGTGAAAGATGTGTACACGCCTCACACATTGCACGGGCACACACTTTGCAGCCTAGTCTTTGGTCAGGTAAGAGTTAGACACACCCACACTGTTGAAAAGTCATTTAGACAGTGTGTTGAAGACTGTGCAGGAAGTTTGAGGTCAAAGAAAAGACAAAGACACTATCTACCCCAGGACACTGCCCACTCAGTAGCCTATCAGGTGAGTAAGTGTATGTGTGTGCTTTGATGGAAGGTGGGTGATTGAGTATGTTTGAGGTCCGGTCAGGTGTGTAAAGGCATCCGCACACATAGGTTGGGTTTGTTCCTAGCAGAACTTGGCAAGGTGAAGCAAACGCCATTCACATGAAAAACAAGAAAAACGTGGCATATTTACCGTTTGTATCTCTTGAGGCGGCTTGTCAACAA
This sequence comes from Oncorhynchus nerka, assembly GCF_034236695.1. NCBI lineage: Eukaryota > Metazoa > Chordata > Actinopteri > Salmoniformes > Salmonidae > Oncorhynchus > Oncorhynchus nerka. Next base: position 22,116,910 of record NC_088415.1, on the reverse strand, counting down.
CACAGCCAGTGCATTTCCTCAAAATAGTGAGAATTGATCTAAGATCATTCAAGAAATCTGTAATTAATTTGGAAGTTTTTGCCGAGGAGGTCTTAGTTGAGTAATCTAACTAAGAGATTTGGTGCAGTATTTCTCAAGTGAAAATTTGCATGAAAACTAGTCTTCTGACATTGAATGACAAGCACTTAATAAAAAACTCCCAACTGTTGACCAATCACAGAAAAACGTCTAACCTCAAGAAAAAATGTTTGCTTGAATAGCCGTGAAGAAACCCACCATACGGTGTTGAACACCAAAACGTACAAAAATGTCACAAAATGTTGTCATAATATATGCGTGGACTGTTTCAACTGGGAAGCATATGGTAAACTTTAGGTAAAGTTTGTTGGCTCAATCCTGTGTCCAGCAGCCATTACAATGGTCAGCTGCCACCCAGTGGTGTATTTCTGGTAGTGTCAGTGCCTCCTGGTGATTTAGTATTGACATGAAATACTGTGAGGGAGAGCAGAAAAGCCCTTCAACTCTGGAGTAGATCCAAAACAAACCCGACCCTGAAGAGTAAAAGAATGAAGAGAGAATGGGGGAGGAGACAGGAAAGGAGGAGCACAGAGAATAAAATAGGAGTCATTTTGTAAGCAGTGCATTCACCCTGAGGTAACTTACTCAGAAAGAACAGGGTAAGTCAATTATTTTGGTTTGTAGGAATTGCTTTCACGTGTAGTACGTGTAGTTTTAACTGTCATAATTTGAGAAATATTAAGACTTAGTCTTTGTTAACATTTGTAGGCGATCATATCAATGGAGCAATATTCCTCTCTATGTTTGAATAATACAACCATCCAGATCACTTAATATATCCAAGCATAAACAATACTGTGGTGATCCTTGATCGAATACATGTCCCACTTTTACAGATGGAGCTGCCACCTCGACCAAAACTCTTTGACTTCCATGGAGTCTCCATGACCAACTACTTCACTGACAACTGGGACAATGTACAGAACTTCCAGGCCAGACCAGATGACATTCTCATCGCTACCTACCCCAAAGCAGGTCTCTCTGTCTGAGATTGATGTTTCATTAAAGATTGTGTTTGGGTTTATGAATGACTGTGTACGTTTTACCCTATCTGTATTCCTCTCTTAGGAACCACATGGGTCTCCTACATTCTAGACCTGCTGTATTTTGTCCAGACAGCCCCTGAGCGTCAGAGACCCATCTTTGAGAAAGTTCCTTTTCTGGAGTTGCTCATTCCTCTTTATCCTTCAGGTTAGAATAGAGCATTGGAAAACATAATTATACCTCTACTATTTTGTCATTTCTCTGTAAAAAATTGCTGATGTCTTCAAAGCAGTAAATAAAGTAGTTAATATCATGACAGAATCTTCCGAACAGTGATAATATCCATCAAACATTATTTAGCATTATTATATTGTTTGTCCTAGGGGTGGAGGTGCTGGACAAATTAACCACATCTCCTCGCCTCATCAAGACTCACCTCCCAGTCCAGCTGCTGCCCAAGTCCTTCTGGGAGAAGAACTGCAGGGTACAGTATTTGTAACTTGTTCTCTATGTTCCTTCACTATATAACCACTATATATAAATGCAATATCCCTCTCTCTTTCTGCAGATAGTGTATGTGGCCCGTAATGCCAAGGACAATGCAGTGTCTTATTTCCACTTTGACCGTATGAACCAGGCCGAGCCAGAGCCAGGAAACTGGGACAACTACTTACAGAGATTCATGGATGGAAAGAGTGAGTGAAGGAGAGAATAAAGGAGTGATTGAATGAGCAAGTGATAATAGTCCCCATTCACACTATGAATTTGTCTACTCTGCACTTCCTCAGTGGTGTTTGGTTCGTGGTACGACCATGTGACTGGCTGGTGGGAGAAGAAACAGACTCACTCCAAAATCCTCTACCTCTTCTATGAGGACATGGTTGAGGTGAGTAGAATGCTGATGCTGGATATGTGTTACAGTATTATTAAGATGCATCTAATGAGCTCAGTGCACACATATTCTCAAGAGCCATTCTAACTGCTGCTCTAGGAGGTTAGCTGTTTCTACATCCAGTGTGTATGCGATCCTACAGGATACGGGGAGAGAGCTGGACAGGCTGTGCTCCTTCCTAGGTTTGTCTCCTTCAGCAGAGGAGAAGGAGAGGGTGAAAGGAGGAGTGCAGTTTGATATAATGAAGAAGAACAGCATGGCCAACTACTCCACCAACCCAGTCATGGACTTTAAGATATCTCCCTTTATGCGCAAAGGTGTGTTTGTGTGTGAATGAGAGAGAGAAATAAACATTAAACTGCTGACGCTCTGTCTGTCTGTCTGTCTGTCTGTCTGTCTCCAGGAAAGGTTGGTGACTGGAAGAACCATTTCACTGTGGCCCAGAGTGAACAGTTTGATGAAGACTACAGGAAGAAGATGAAGAACACCACCGTACAGTTCCACACTGTAGTCTAGCGGTCAAGTTGATTGTCTGATTGTTTGTGGTCAGGTTGATTGTCTGAATGTTTGTGGTCAGGTTGATTGTCTGATTGTTTGCGGTCAGGTTGATTGTCTGATTGTTTGTGGTCAGGTTGATTGTCTGATTGTTTGCGGTCAGGTTGATTGTCTGATTGTTTGCGGTCAGGTTGATTGTCTGATTGTTTGCGGTCAGGTTGATTGTCTGATTGTTTGTGGTCAGGTTGATTGTCTGATTGTTTGTGGTCAGGTTGATTGTCTGATTGTTTGTGGTCAGCTTGATTGTCTGATTGTTTGTGGTCAGCTTGATTGTCTGATTGTTTGTGGTCAGGTTGATTGTCTGATTGTTTGTGGTCAGCTTGATTGTCTGATTGTTTGTGGTCAGCTTGATTGTCTGATTGTTTGCGGTCAGGTTGATTGTCTGATTGTTTGTGGTCAGGTTGATTGTCTGATTGTTTGTGGTCAGGTTGATTGTCTGATTGTTTGTGGTCAGCTTGATTGTCTGATTGTTTGCGGTCAGGTTGATTGTCTGATTGTTTGTGGTCAGGTTGATTGTCTGATTGTTTGTGGTCAGCTTGATTGTCTGATTGTTTGCGGTCAGCTTGATTGTCTGATTGTTTGCGGTCAGCTTGATTGTCTGATTGTTTGCGGTCAGCTTGATTGTCTGATTGTTTGCGGTCAGCTTGATTGTCTGATTGTTTGTGGTCAGGTTGATTGTCTGAATGTTTGTGGTCAGCTTGATTGTCTGATTGTTTGTGGTCAGCTTGATTGTCTGATTTTTTGCGGTCAGCTTGATTGTCTGATTGTTTGTGGTCAGGTTGATTGTCTGATTGTTTGCGGTCAGCTTGATTGTCTGATTGTTTGCGGTCAGCTTGATTGTCTGATTGTTTGTGGTCAGCTTGATTGTCTGAATGTTTGTGGTCAGCTTGATTGTCTGATTGTTTGTGGTCAGCTTGATTGTCTGATTGTTTGCGGTCAGCTTGATTGTCTCATTGTTTGCGGTCAGCTTGATTGTCTGATTGTTTGCGGTCAGCTTGATTGTCTGATTGTTTGCGGTCAGCTTGATTGTCTGATTGTTTGCGGTCAGCTTGATTGTCTGATTGTTTGTGGTCAGGTTGATTGTCTGATTGTTTGCGGTCAGGTTGATTGTCTGATTGTTTGTGGTCAGCTTGATTGTCTGATTGTTTGTGGTCAGCTTGATTGTCTGATTGTTTGCGGTCAGCTTGATTGTCTGATTGTTTGCGGTCAGCTTGATTGTCTGATTGTTTGCGGTCAGCTTGATTGTCTGATTGTTTGCGGTCAGCTTGATTGTCTGATTTTTTGTGGTCAGGTTGATTGTCTGAATGTTTGTGGTCAGCTTGATTGTCTGATTGTTTGTGGTCAGCTTGATTGTCTGATTGTTTGCGGTCAGCTTCATTGTCTGATTGTTTGTGGTCAGGTTGATTGTCTGATTGTTTGCGGTCAGCTTGATTGTCTGATTGTTTGCAGTCAGCTTGATTGTCTGATTGTTTGTGGTCAGCTTGATTGTCTGAATATTTGTGGTCAGCTTGATTGTCTGATTGTTTGTGGTCAGCTTGATTGTCTGATTGTTTGCGGTCAGCTTGATTGTCTGATTGTTTGCGGTCAGCTTGATTGTCTGATTGTTTGCGGTCAGCTTGATTGTCTGATTGTTTGCGGTCAGCTTGATTGTCTGATTGTTTGTGGTCAGGTTGATTGTCTGATTGTTTGCGGTCAGGTTGATTGTCTGATTGTTTGTGGTCAGCTTGATTGTCTGATTGTTTGTGGTCAGCTTGATTGTCTGATTGTTTGTGGTCAGCTTGATTGTCTGATTGTTTGTGGTCAGCTTGATTGATTGTTTATTTGGCGCATATGGCACTTCGATTTCGCACAACAATATAGAACTCCCTTCATTATCTAATGCACTCTACAGGTCTTAAGAATGTGACTGCATCAGTGTCGACCCTTGATTCAGGGCAGGTGGGGTAGAGCCCCAATTGTTTTGAGCGCCACCTGTTTAGCTAAAAAAATATATAATATATAATGGAGAAATGTCCTCTGGTCTGATGAAACAAAAATAGAACTGTTTGGCCATAATGACCATTATTATGTTTGGAGGAAAAAGGGGGAGGCTTGCAAGCCCGAAGAACACCATCCCAACCGTGAAACACGGGGGTGGCAGCATCATGTTGTGGGGGTGCTTTGCTGCAGGAGGGACTGCTGCACCACTAAATAGATGGCATCATGAGGAGGAAAATTATGTGGATATATTGAAGCAACATCTCAAGACATCAGTCAGGAAGTTAAAGCTTGGTCACAAATGGGTCTTCCAAATGGACAATGACCCCAAGCATACTTCCAAAGTTGTGGAAAAATTGCTTAAGGACAACAAAGTCAAGGTATTGGAGTGGCCATCACAAAGCCCTGACCTCAATCCTATAGAAAATTTGCGGGCAGAACTGAAAAAGCGTGTGCGAGCAAAGAGGCCTACAAACCTGACTCAGTTACACCAGCTCTGTTAGGAGGAATGAGACAAAATTCCCCCAACTTATTTTTGGAAGCTTGTGGAAGGCTACCCGAAAAGTTTGACCCAAGTTACACAATTTAAAAGCACTGCTACCAAATACTAATTGAGTGTACGTAAACGTATGACCCACTGGGAAAGAGATGAAAGAAATAAAGCTGAAAGAAATAATTCTCTCTACTATTATTCTGACATGTCACTTTCTTAAAATAAAGTGGTGTTCCTATCTGACCTAAGACAGGGAATTTTTAATAGGATTAAATGTCAGGAATTGTGAAAAACTGAGTTTAAATGTATTTGGCTAAGGTGTAGGTAGACTTCCGACAACTGTATTATTCAAGCTCTGCTAGAGAGTCATTTTCTGGTTTTGCCCAAGATTTTCAAGCCGTTTTAAGTCCTCATCTGTAACTAGGCCACTCAGGAACATTCAGTATCATCTCGGTAAGCAACTCCAGTGTATATTTGGCCTTGTGTTTTAGGTTATTGTCCTGCTGTGCAGAGGTCCAGGACCTCTACACCAGGCGGTGTCAGAGGAAGGCCTTAAAAAATTGTCGAACACTCCAGTCACAGACTGTTCTCTCTACTATCGCATGGCAAGCAGTACCAGAGTGCCAAGTTTAGGACAAGGCTTCTCAACAGTTTTTACCCCCAAGCCATAACACTCCAGTCACAGACTGTTCTCTCTACTATCGCATGGCAAGCAGTACCAGAGTGCCAAGTTTAGGACAAGGCTTCTCAACAGTTTTTACCCCCAAGCCATAACACTCCAGTCACAGACTGTTCTTCTCAACAGTTTTTACCCCCAAGCTAACACTCCAGTCATGTTCACTAGCAGTACCAGAGTGCCAAGTTTAGGACAAGGCTTCTCAACAGTTTTTACCCCTAAGCCATAAGACTCCTGAACAGGTAATCAAATGGCTACCCGGACTATTTGCATTGTGTGCTGATTCTTCACCACCAGAGGTCACTGATAGCACAAGCTGAAATCATATGGGACTCCCCCCCGGCTCGGGATTTCACTTTCAACAAAGGGGAAAACAAAAATGTCTGCTCCCCCTTTTGTTAGCTTAGCACTTGGTGCAATGCTTAGCTTCACTTGTGTAGGAATTCCACTTCCCAGCACAAGAAAAGTTCCCTCCAACAATGGAACAGGTTTACTAAGTGACGTCTCACGTTCAACATTTCTGCGATATGTTTCACGATGTTGACCGGAATGCGCGGAGAACAAAGAAATACACCGTTGGTCTGGAGAGATACTTAACCGCTTTGGTGAAGCTATATATAGGGCGGCAGGAAGCCTAGTGTTTAGAGCGTTGGTCTTGTAACAGAGAGGTTGCAAGATCGACTGCCTGAGCTGACAAGGTACAAATCTGACACTCTGACCGGCAGTTAACAAGGCAGTTAACCCACTGTTCCTAGGCCGTCATTGGAAGTAAAAATGTGTTCTTAACTGACTTGCCTAGTTAAATAAAGGTCAAATTAATTTTGTAAGTCTCTGATTGTCCACACGATGTCAGTGTCCTTTCTCTTAGTGGTCTGTTCCGTTGCACTCGTTCTGTGAGAGTGGACTTCTGAGGAGGCTAATCAGCCGTGTCGACCCTCCCAGCTTGAATAGGAGGACCGTGTAGACAACCGATGATTTGAAGAGAATAACTGGCTGGTTCGTCTTGAATTCCCCTTCTTAGATACAGTAATCAACCGTAGCCTGTTAATAGGTTTCTTTGTCCTCTTCCTCGTGTTGCGTTTGTGCGACTATATTAGATCACAATGCAGCTGTGGTCCGTTTTAGTGTGATATGTAAATTCTTAACTCACATGTTTTATACCCCCGGGTCACAAAGGGGTGTTTCCGTCTTTATGGCAAATTCTCTGGGGCACATTCCAATCCTCCACACTGAGAGGACAAAAGATGTGTCTGCTGTTTTACGATTTACAATGGGAGTGTGGTGTCATAACCCCCCCATCAATCCCTCTCCCCCTCTGCGGTGGTGAGAGATCTCTCTGTAGGACTGTGATCCACAGTAACCTGACCCGCACATGCCAGTCATGGCAGGTGGCAAGTACCAAATTTGCCCTGAACTCTCTGATGATGCAGAGCCACTCTGTAAAATCCCTGGCCCAGGAGTACCCAGACAGGGATTCTTAAACATGCCATGACCCGTACAACTCAACTCTTTTATGGTCTGAGGTACGAAATGAGGGCTCCAATCAAAATGAGTGTATTATTTGGTATTTTATTAGGATCCCCATTAGCTGTTGGAAAAGCAGCAGCTACTCTTCCTGGGGTCCACACAAAACATGAAACATGATATAATACAGAGGACAGAACTATGTAAAACATTATTAAAATCACACAGCCTACATATCAATGCATACGCACAAACTATCTAAGTCAGGGCTGCCCAACCCTCTTCCTGGAGATCTACCGTTCTGTGGGTTTTCAGTCCAACCCTAATTTAACACACTTGATTCTACTAATTAGCTGCTCAACAAGACCTTAGCTAACTGAATCAGAACTGCTAAATTAGGGTTGGACTGAAAACCTACAGGACAGTAGTTCTGTCACGTTCTGACCTTAGTTCCTTTGTTATGTCTTTGTTTTAGTATGGTCAGGGTGTGAGTTGGGTGGGTTGTCTATGTTCGTTTTTCTATCATTTGGGATTTCTGTGTTCGGACCTAGTATGGTTCTCAATCAGAGGCAGCTGTCAATCGTTGTCCCTGATTGAGAATCATACTTAGGTAGCCTGGTTTCACTTTTGAGTTTTGGGTGTTTGTCTTCAGTGTCAGTGCTTGTTGCCACACGGGACTGTTTCATTTATTCACGTTTATTGTTTTGTTGTGTTTTGAATAAACATTATGGACACTTACCACGCTGCGCATTGGTCCTCCGATCCTTCTCGCTACTCCTCAGAAGAGGAGGACGAGATCTGTTATAAGATTTCCAGGAAGAGGGTTGGGCAGCCCTGATCTAGGTCAAAGAGTGGTGAGGCATTGTGCTGTGAGGTGTTGCTTTATCTGTTTTTTGAAACCAGATTTGTGGATTATTTGAGCAATATGAGATGGAATGTAGTTCCATGCAATAATGGTTCTATGTAATACTGTACGCTTTCTTGAATTTGATCTGGATCTGTGGACTGTGAAAAGACCCCTGGTGGGGTAAGTGTGTGTGTCAGCTCTGTGTGTAATTTGACTATGAAAATAAGTGATGCAGTCAGTCTCTCCTAAACTCTTAGCCAAGAGAGACTGGCATGAATAGTATTTATCAGCCCTCTTACAACCCTCTTTGGATGGCTTTTCAGCCCATCTCTTCCAAATCCCCAAACCAAAGCCAGGCGCTGCCCCCAAACGTGTCCCCTCTGAAGTTGCTGTCCAACGGCCTGAAGATTTGCCAAAGCAGTAATAAGACTGCTGCTACATTCAGTACCATTTGGGAGATTATTCAGCTGCAAGTCAGTCAATTTGCAGAGGGACAAAAGCGCTGTCCCCCACAGTTCAGCCAGCACCTCGCTGCTATTAGCAATGGGTGCCAGGTTCTGTATTGTACTCAATCGGTTGGGTTCTCATGGTCACAGTTGTCAATCCAATTGCCACCTCCATCGGTGAGCATGATGGACACAAATTGTGGCAGTGATGAGTGAAAGAGCTGGACCATGGATGATGCCTGAGAATCTAACAGAATTTAATCCAGCATCATCTAAGATGCCAAATGATCCTGAATCATCTACAGTGTCAGTGGGCGAAGCCTTTGTATTCCTCATTGCACTTGTAATTGTTTTGGTAATCACTATGGCAACAGCCTCCAGGAACAAAAGGCTTAGAGTGGATGGAGAGCTTGACAATGTCTAACATGCTGGTTATAACAAAACAAGTCTCTAGGTTATGTCACACTTTAAATCAGAATTATAGCTTTGTGATTAGTAGGCGTTTCTTATTTCTCAATGTAATCACCTGTATGAATTTGAAGGCAGCTTTAAAAGATGTGATATTTGCACTGCTATTTTTCTTTAGTTGAATTACACAATATTCTGTGACATGCACACATACAAAAGCATATAAAAAACATCCACAACTTTTAACCCCAACACATCATTAGCTCTTATTTATACAGTAGAGATGGTATCAGCATATTGTACATTTCAGCACCATGACTCCAGAGCTGAGATGCATATGCACCAGTCAACCTGATCACAACCCCTAGACTACAGTGCGGAACTGTACGGTGGTGTTCTTCATCTTCTTCTTATAGTCTTCATCAAACTGTTCACTCTGGGCCACAGTGAAATGGTTCTTCCAGTCACCAACCTTTCCTGGAGTGTGACAGAGGGTGTGAGCAGAGAAAAGTTTGAGGCAGAGAGAAAGACATATGGGGAGAAATAGAAAGGTCTACCTTTTCGCATGAATGGAGAGATCTTGATATCCATGATTGGGAGGGTGGAATAGTTGGCCATGCTGTTCTTCTTCATAGTATCAAACTGCACTCCTCCTCTCACCTTCTCCTTCTCCTCTGCTGAAGGAGACAAACCTAGGAAGGAGCACAGCCTGTCCAGCTCTCTCCTCATATCCTGCAGGAAAACACACTGTACTCTTGCCTCACTGAAAGCTAATGCTAGAGATGATCAATATAACACTGATATACACACTACCTTTATATACGTTAATGAGCTACATAATCTGCAAAGAGGTCAGAACCTTTATGGCACAGGAGGTAATTCTACTCACCTCAACCATATCCTCATAGAAAACGTAGTGGAGTTTTGAGTGAGTCTGTTTCCTCTCCCACCAGCCAGTTACATGGTCGTACCAGGAACCAAACACCACTGAGGGAAAAAAGCCATGTGGACATGAGGATGTTAGAGAGATATACATAGGAAAGAATCACAGCATCAGTACTCTCCCTCTTACTCATTATAATGTATTTGTTCACTTACTCATTCATTCACTAGTTCATTCTCTCCTTCACTCACTCTTTCCATCCATGAATCTCTGTAAGAAATTGTTCCAGTCTCCTGGCTCTGGCTGTGCCTGGTTCATACGGTCAAAGTGGAAATAAGACACTGCATTGTCCTTGGCATTACGGGCCACATACACTATCTGCAGAGAGAGAAATCATTGCAGTTACAACATGAATTGATGTAAGTGTATATTTAAAACAAACAATGAAATGGAAAAGCGAAAAATTAGGACAATAACTTTTTACAAAGACTGTTTCTCTAAAGAGTCTTCACAGTCCACAAGGAGTCCCAAGCTGGTTCTGGAAATGTTTGAGATCGTTAGTGTACTGTGTAATGCTATGCTGCCCTCCATTGGGTCATTAATTAAGTCCACTTACTGGTCAAAAAGCAGCCCAGGAGGTTTGAGGACGCATAAATGTTAACCATATGCTACACCAGCAGACATGAGCAAAGTCAGATTCACAGACTACACAGACAACAAGCAGAGAGTTACATATAATGTACCCTACAGTTCTGCTCCCAGAAGGACTTGGGTACCAACTGGACTGGGAGGTGAGTCTTGATGAGGCGAGGAGAGGTGGATAACTTGTCTGCCAGCTCTGTTCCTGTGTGTACAGAGGGGTGAGGATTTGGTTCGGTAATTTTTTGGAGTTAAGGATGACTTTCCAGTAAAACTGCTTATTGTCATGTAGCTGGAATATGTGATTGGCACAACTTCTCACAGTATACGATTTCAAGCCATGAAAATGAGCCTTCAACTTTGACAGTAAAAAGCCTGTTGATAAGGACTTTGGTATAGTGCATGGTGTTTTCCAGATTCTGTATTCAAGTATGTCAAAGATTTGATCTACACAGACTCGGATGTGTCTTGTAAGTGCAGTCATTATCATCTGATCAGTTATTTATAGAGTACACAGTGCCCTTCACACTTTATTGATGTATAATCAAGATAAAGGCTTCAGTGTAGAGTTATATCAGGGTTGTATTCTAACCTGGAGGGAGAATATGGAAGTCACTCTCCAGGAAAGGCACCCTCTCATAGATAGGCAGTGAAGTCTGACGCTCAGGGGCTGACTGACCAAAATACAGCAGGTCTAGAATGTAGGAGACCCATGTGGTACCTGGGAGAGAGAAAGAGGGGGAGGGAGTATGGAGAAATGGGGAGCGAGAATGAGGGAGAGAGAGGCATGTCAAAGAGCTGCGTCTCTGGTCATCCATTTATCCCTACGAAATGTCGGCAACACACAAACACAGACCTGCTTTGGGGTAAGTGGCGATGAGGATATCATCTGGCCTGGCCTGGAAGTTTTGTATGTTCTCCCAGTTGTCAGTGAAATGGTGGATCATGGAGACTCCATGGAAGCCAAAGAGTTTTGGTCGAGGTGGCAGCTCCATCTGTTACAACACAGTCCACCTCTGATCAGAGAGATATTATCAGGGAAAGTTACAATAATCAACTATTCACTAATATTCTTGCTTCATTCAAGCATATTCTCCAGGTGACAAGAGATCCCATTTTCAACATATAGTTCCTTGCCAGTTCCCTTGTCAAAAGACAAAGTACCGAAAATTATAGACTGCATACAGTCATGATGACTTTGTAAAGTACAACTAGCTGACTATGACCATAAGGTTATATCTGCATTTGTTAAAATTAAGTTGTTGCCATAGCTTTGTTTTGTTCAATGTTCTCTACCAAGATAGTGCTCTAAATACGCCAATTCATGTTGTCATGTTCAAAAGAGTACTAGATAAAAATAGCTGACTGTACCGACAGACGAGAAACAGGTACAGGGTGTGGATTTAATAAATAGACATGAACAAAGCAAGAACAGCGTCTGGACAGGAGAAACATAACATCAATGCTGACTCGGGAAAGAATCTGAGGAAGTGACAGATATAGGGGAGGTAAATGAGGTGATGGAGTCCAGGTGAGTCCCATAATAAAGTGCACCAGGTGAGTCCCATGATAAAGCTCACATAATGATGGTGGCAGGTGTGCATAGTCAGGAGTGAACTGGTGATCTCTAGCACCGGAGAGGTGGATCAGGAGCAGACTTGACGCTGACACTATTTGGAACTTTAAAGCCAAGTTCTCACATTCTCAAAAATAATGTTCCTGACACGTGGTCCATACAAATAGGTTTAAAACAGGCAATTTTATCCTGTCTCTGCAAAAGTAAGAAGCTGGATATGTTACATTAAGGGGAAAAGGCCTGCAGGTTTCCTGGCATAGCATATTGTCTTTACAGGTAGATCTTTTTTGGGTTAAGAATTTATCTGTACACAGGTCAAAACGAGCACAAGCGCTATGGGTTCTATTTAGACTTGGGAAATTAGGCATTTCTTACACAAACCTTTCCGACACATTTCTCAGTAGTTGGTCAAGTTACCTTATGCAGGTGCATAATGGGCTTTGCAGGCCTGGTTACTTTGTGCATGCTGAATAAACTTCTGAAAACCCTCCCACTTGATGACTAACACATTTTCGATTGGAGTTTTCATTCAGTAGAGTTTTCACTGAATTGATCTAAATCCATCCCTTTAAATTTGGTGTACCTTTCATTTGATTTTTCTTGAAAGACTCACTAGAATATATGGAGAGAATGGTTCAGAATATTAGGGGATCAATGACACATTTCTCAGTAGTTGGTATTCAGACTTACAGTAATGGGCTTTGCAGGCCTGGTTACTTTGTGCGCGCTGAATAAACTCCTGTATGTAATGGAATGGAATGATGCAAAATATAAGGAAACTAACACTAAAGTGACAGCTATAAATGTAGGCTTATGGACATTGGACTTTGGCTACCGATTAGTGGCTAATATTTAACATGATACAAATTGCTCACAATACAGTGAAAGGTCCTGGCATATAATGAAAACATTTTAGAAATCAAAAATCAACTCGGTAGGGTTGGCAATATACTATAATTTGTGAATGGCTACAGAAGCCTATAGGTTGGGTCTCCAAATGTCATCCTTGTAAGTTAATAAAGCCAGCATTTCATAAACTTCACTGTGGAAAAGGGGATGTGTTGATATGTTTCAGTTTGCTGCCATAAAACTAGTTTCACGTTTGTCTCCAGCAATCATATGGTAAAATCGATTTAAAACATTTGTCATTTATAATCTCCTTTCCCAAACGGTTTACCCATTTACCTAGCTCTTATCAGTAGCTCATACCAATTTGTAAATTACAGTGCATGGGGAATGGTGTTATTTCTATCGGGGAAAAAAGGAAAGCAGATGTTGTTCTACTTATTAATCGTTTCATCGCGTAAAGGTGGTGGAATTATGAGGGAATTAAGTCAAGGTCAGAATACGGGTTGTGTGTAAACACACCTCAGCCACACCTTAATTTATTTGATATCCACCGCAAACCAATAGCGGGAGTTACAGTCTTGTCTCATCGTTGCAACTCCCGTACGGGTACGGACTCCTGAGAGGCGAAGGTCGAGAGCCGTACGTCCTCGGAAACACAACTCTCGTGCTTAAATTCAAGGTCAGAATACACGTAGAGCGAAAAGTCGATAAAAAGGGAATTAGGTTCCATTTACAGGCGCTTAACTTAATTCCCTCCATTCAGACTTAGGTAAAACGTTTGTCAGTCTCATTGAATAGTTGGAATAGGTCAGGCAACAATCTCTTCGATTCTATCGAATAGTAAAATGTACATTTGAATACATTTCATAATATTTGCATTGGTGTCAGTAAAAACTTTGAATAACAAACAACTTTCTGCTTTATGACAACTTCCTTTTGACCCTTAATGAACTTAATGTTCACCACAGTCACATTTATTCATGTTAAATTACAGAACCATCATGCACAAATAAACAATAGAAATCAATCTGCAGTAAGACAAACCAATTTGTTAGCAGAGAAAATAAAAAATGTCACATTACACTCAAAATGTTGAAAGATGTAAATAAAATCATAAGATATATCAGCTACTGGCACAGAACATTTGACAACAACAAAAAAGCTAGAGACTCACATTTTCCATGTTGAATGGAATTCAGTAGTGTCCTGTTTGGCCAGTCTTCTCAGTCTCTTCTTGTCTCTGTCCAAGCGTTCCTTCTCTTTCTCCTTCCCCTGTTCCTTTCTCTTCCCTCACTAAAGGCAATGTTTTTTCTCTCCTGCTTTGGTTTAGATTTTCCAACCCAGCTTCACATTCCTATCCTACCTCCACTTCTTGCTACATAAGTTCAGAACTCTCCCTTTATCTCTCCCTCTCTGGTTACTACAATCATAGTGACATCACAGATGTATTGTGTCAAGCCACCCCCTCCATATCCTTTTATTCCCATGTTAGTGACCACCCTCCTTCTGCTTCACATGCACACATATACTTGCTCTAATACTTCTTTCTTCGAATGGATTCTAATTCTTCTTTCCAGTGTGTGGGTTGGATTTTCTTTTGTGAACACATGTATGTGTGTATTAGCACTCTCACAATTTATATCATGAAAGGGGTAAAGCAACTCACTTCAATAAACCCACATGACCCTGAAAACTGGTTTTCACATGAGGGTTTCTGCTCTTTCAAAGCTCCCTAGAAACAGAGCAATATGTTGTCAAAGACACTGAAGAATTAGCCATCCTCTCAGTCCTTGATTTATTCCATGCCGGCTCTGATTGGTCAGCATGCCTACCACTTTGAAGAGGCAAAATATTTTTTATTTTGAAACAGACAAGAAATAAGACAAAAAAACAGAAAACTTGAGTGTGCTTAACTATTCACCCAACATTTTGCTGCAATTGCAGCTGCAAGTCTCTTGGGGTATGTCTCTATAAGCTTGGCACATCTAGCCACTGGGATTTTTGTCCATTCTTCAAGGCAAAACTGCTCCAGCTCTTTCAAGTTCGCTGGGTTCTGCTGCTGTACAGCAATCTTTAAGTCATACCACAGATTCTCAATTGGATTGAGGTTTGGCCTTTACTAGGCCATTCCAAGACATTTAAATGTCTTAAACCACTCGAGTGTTGCTTTAGCTGTCTGCTTAGGGTTATTGTCCTGCTGGAAGGTGAACCACCGTCCCAGTCTCAAATCTCTGGAAGACTGAAACAGGTTTCCCTGAAGAATTTCCCTGTATTTAGCACCATCCATAATTCCTTCAATTCTGACCAGTTTCCTAGTCCCTGCCGATGAAAAACATCCCCACAGCATGATGCTGCCACCTCACTGTGGGGATGTTGTTCTCGGGTGATGATGGGTGTTGGGTGTTGGGTTTGCGCCAGACATAGCATTTTCCTGACCAGAGACCTTCTTCCACATGTTTGAGGAGTCTCCCACATGCCTTTTGGTGAACACCGAACGTGTTTACTTATTTTTGTTCTTCAGCAATGGCTGTTTTCTGGACATTCTTCCGTAAAGCCCAGCTCTGTGGAGTGTACGGCTTAAAGTGGTCCTATGGACAGATACTCCAATCTCCACTGTGGAGCTTTACAGCTCCTTCAGGGTTATCTTTGGTCTCTTTGTTGCCTCTCTGATTAATGCCCTTCTTGCCTGGTCTGTGAGTTTTGGTGGGCGGCCCTCTCTTGGCAGGTTTGTTGTGGTGCCATATTCTTTATATTTTTTAATAATGATTTAATGGTGCTCTGTGGGATGCTCAAAGTTTCTGATATTTTTTGTAACCCAGCCCTGATCTGTACTTCTCCACAACTTTGTCCCTGACCTGTTTATAGATCTCCTTGGTCTTCATGGTGCCGCTTGCTTGGTGGTTCCCTTGCTTAGTGGTGTTGCAGAATCTGGGACCTTTCAGAACAGGTTATCTTTGAGATCATTGTTGTTTTTTAAAATTTTCTGAACAAGTAATTATTTTAATTTCACTTCACCAATTTTGACTATTTTATGTATATCCATTACATGAAATCCAAATAAAATTATTTTAAATGACAGGTTGTAGTGCAACAAAATAGGACAATCGCCAAGGGGGATGAATACTTTTGCAAGGCACTGTAGCTCACAACTGGATTTCAGGGAACGAGGGAATGTAGACGACAGGAGATTTCACCTCTCTTAGGGGTCCCTCTCTTCCTCTTGGTTATTCAGCCCACAGTGACATGGCGCCTCCTCGCCAACACAACCATAGCTTGGCTTTTCCTTTTGGCCTTTCGGCCCACAAGTCCCCACAGGAGGGTGCAGATGCTCCCCGCGCACTTGACGTGGAACGTCTTGACAAAATCATCATAAGCTTCCGCATCTTTGACCCCGTCCCAGTTAAGCTAAACAACACAGAGACATTCTTAGCAGACATTGAGGACACCTTGGATTGTTACCCAAATGCTACGAATGCCGACAGGCTCTAACTGTTGAAGTGATTGTTGGGTGGATTGTTAGGAATTTTATGAATAATGACTAAACAATATCTACATTTAAATAGAACTATAACTAATTGAACTCTACCCTGTTTTATTATATATATTTTTTATTTTTTTTTTTTATTTCACCTTTATTTAACCAGGTAGGCTAGTTGAGAACAAGTTCTCATTTGCAACTGCGACCTGGCCAAGATAAAGCATAGCAGTGTGAACAGACAACACAGAGTTACACATGGAGTAAACAATTAACAAGTCAATAACACAGTAGGAAAAAAAAGGGGGAGTCTATATACATTGTGTGCAAAAGGCATGAGGTAGAAGAATAATTACAATTTTGCAGATTAACACTGGAGTGATAAATGATCAGATGGTCATGTACAGGTAGAGATATTGGTGTGCAAAAGAGCAGAAAAGTAAATAAATAAAAACAGTATGGGGATGAGGTAGGTAAAAATGGGTGGGCTATTTACCGATAGACTATGTACAGCAGAGAGTAATAGGATACGGCATGTGTCAAAATTGATTGATTGCTGACCTTATGACCTGATGACGTGTACTGAATATGTGCCCCCGCCCCGCCCCCCCTGTTCGTGTGGTCATGTGTTAGAGGGTGTTTGAACTTTTGGGGCCCATGCCCCCCCTCCACCCCCAGTTTTATCTCCCTTATGGTTGTTATCTATGAAGCAGGAATGTCTGGGGGTATAGATAGCGCTGGGACATAGGCATTATAAATGTCCAGAACAAGCCATTTTTAAGACCTGAATATGTGTGTGTGTGTGTGGGTGTGTGTGAGAAACAAGGAATGTGTGTGGGTGTGTGTGTGTGTTAGAAACAAGGTCCTTTGGGCATTGTGTCCATTTCAGGCTTTAAACAACAATTAAACAGCCATCTAAATAATGTTTCTCAGCCTAGTTTCCTATTGAGTTCTCTTTATATGTACAGGCACAGAGCTTCCAGATGGCTCCAGCCTAAGGATTTTCAGTGCATGTACACACGGGGAGATTAGAACCCCAAAGAAAAGATCCTAAAGGTACTTTCAGATTCAGGTTTATCATGACAGCCGCTTTATGAAAGGCATTTACTTATGGCTAAACAGCTTCTACACAGTTTATTAATTAATGCTGTGGGATGAAATTAGGTGTTTCTAGGAGGTCTTAAACAGATCTACAGTGAAACAAACATGTACACTCTACACACATATTTATTGACTTTTAAAAAGACCACAGTAACATGACAGAATTTGTGCAAATGCGACGAAATCGGCTAGTAGATATTAAATGTACAACAGTAGTATTCGGTAACAAGCAATACGTGTTAAACATGAGGCACAGGCAATCATGACAGCCTCTTTATGAAAGGCCTTTAACTATGGCTAAACAGTTTTCTACACATCTTATTCATTAAAGATGTGGGCATACCCAGGATTTACAGGCAGGACGTTTGATCTACACAGGGAGGGAAAACTTACGGAGCTATGATGGAGCGGGCAAGCGTCTTTGAGTTGGTGAATTCGAAACGAATAATGGTCTTGTAGCTCCCTTCAGTAACCACGAGCACAACCGTTCCATGATTTTAACTGGTGGCTTTATTCTGTAGTTTCAGTGAGAATTATCCCCTTCAGTGAGAACTATAAAGTAAATTAAAAATACAGTTAAGCACACTCTTACAACATTATCTTAGGAGTGACTTATTAGCTTGGTATAACTCTGAAGTGCTTACATACATAACAGTTTAACCGGCGTTATAACGGGTTCAGATTAAACACATGAATAAAGGAAAAAATACCTCATTGGCTGCTTATTACAGAAGGGAGGAAATCAAACTTCACACTTATTATTCCTGGCATGAATTCACACTTCATCCTAACATACACTCTTCAACCTTTATGAACTACACCCGATGACATGAAAACTTAGCTAACGCAGCGCAGGATTGCCTTCCCTACAAAAGTGTGTTGCTACAATAAGGATCCCCAGTTACAACAGTATTAGCTACGTAGTTCCGCTTGTATTATCATTTTCCCGCACAGCGGACACATAAACAATACAAACAAAAGACAAGGACATAACCTGTAAGTCTAACTGTCAGTTACAGGTCGGGGCTAACAGGACCCTTTATCTGTAAGAAATAGTAAACATTTTGGAATTATAACATGTGTTAAAATGTAGGTACTAAATATTTTGAATTAAATCACTGGTTTTAAAAATGTATCTCACGCTTTAACGATAGGGGAAGAGGTCATTTCATATTTCGTTTTAGGGGGGTTATTAACTTTATGGAAAACAATATTCACACAAACAACACCGCTTAGAGCAGCTTGGAGATTATTAGCCATGTAAGCGGGGAGCAAAAGAGCGGATTTAACCAACTCTGTACAAACCCCGACACGGGGTATGATAACTCTGACGCGTACGTCTAATGATTATTGTAGATGTTTACAACTGAGGGAGTTGACAGTAGGTCAATGAGATGTATAAAGGCAAATTGACATAACGGACCTCAAAGACCAACAGCCTACTTAATAATATAGAATGCAGGGGTGTGTAATGAACATGTAACCATTATAAAACTAAAACAAACAAAAAAATGTCTCGAAACACACACATAGTTAGGGACAGAACGTGGAGCATATACTTTAACACTGTTACCACAGCTTTAGCGCAAACCCACAGCCCCGAATATTTAGCTGCCAGGACAGATTAAAAAAGAGATGTGAATAAGGGAATCCCTCCTAATAGATATTTCTGAAGGCTACTGGACATAGGTGATTGGGAAGCGACTGTTAGACGTAGATTCTCAGAAGCAATTTATAGTCTTTCCTACAATGGTATGTTATAAAGTTTGTAATAATGTACAACTGTAGGTCTCTAATGTTTTTACATAAAAACACTAATGATGCATGTTTAAATAGTAGTACAATTTGGTCATTAATTCGAACATGTCTTTAAAAAGTTAGTACTATATATTTTGGGTCTTAAATCAATGGTTTTAAAACAGTATCTCACCCTTTAACGAAGGGAAAATGTCCTTTCCAGCCATCAACCACGTCTGTCACGAAGAAAAAAATACAGAAAATCCGGGTGCGTGCGTGCGTGAGTGTGCGGTACAACTGTAGGCCTCCAATGTTTTTACATAAAATACGAATGATTCTTGTTTAAATAGTAGTACAATTTGGTCATTAATTCTAACACGTCTTTAAAACGTATTGTAGCGACCCGCACAGACAGCTGTGTGTTATGTGCTAGGCTAGGAGGTGGTTGTGTTGTACTGACCAGTACCCGGTGTTCGCGGGGTCCGACATGTCAATCAACCTGCTATCTGCCAATCACGGGAATGCCTGGAATGTTCTGATGCCGGGCATCCTGGTGGTTGGCGGAGTGGCGTGGAGGGGGGTTGGGCATTGAAAGTTAAGACCAGGTTCAGCCTTTGTTCTCTCTCTCTTACGTCTGGGCTTCACAAGAGAAGGTCACGATTGGCTTGTGGGTTATCTGTCATCTATTTGGCGTGTGCTACGGCCCAAACAGTAGCCTGTGTAAAGTTGGTTCAATAAACCGTCAATTCGCAAACTCAAGCCTCTGTCTGGACAATTGTTCATTTATGATCTAGTCAGGTCATTACATTGGTGTCAGAAGTAAAAACGTTGATACAAGTTAGCCAGCTAGCTAGCTGACTTATGTGGCTAGCTACCGTAGGTGAGAACGGGGATTGAAAATGCTTCGAGGAATCCGAAAGTGAAGGTGGAGGTAGGGGACGATTATGGCCAAGGAGGTGCGTGTGAATGGACGTCGGGGTTCTGTCTGAGGAGATCGCCAGGGCGTCGGAGCGCAAAGGCCGCTTGAGGGAGGACGTTAGAGTGATGGTGGCTGAAGCGGGCATGAGTGCTTCGTCGAGTGTATTTCGCACGGATTCTGGTGGGCGGACCGAGTGGCGACGTCGACGCGGCGTGACGAGGAATCTGGGGCTCAGGATGTAAACAAACATGGCGGCGCCCAGTTCCCGGCTGCGTCCGTATCTGTTAAGACCCCGAAGTATTCCGGTAAGGCGGATTGGGAAGCTTTTCATGCTCAGTTTGAACTGTTAGCTCATTTTAGGGGGTGGTCGGATGAAGAAAGGGCACTGCAGTTGGCTTTATGCCTCACGGATGAAGCTCTGTCCTGTTTGATATTGATTAGCCCCGAGGACAGGCATGATTATGGTGCTCTAGTGGGAGCACTGAGGAGGCGCTATGGACAGTGTGTACAGCCCGGGCTACTGCGCTCCGAACTGAGGAATAGACGCAGGCAGCCTGGAGAGCCTCTACGGGTGCTAGCTAATGACATTGAGAGCCTCTCTCGGCGGGCATATGCTCACATGCCCCCCTCCGTGCAGAGCGAGCTAGCACGGGACCAGTTCATACAGGCGCTCTCCCCTACGGAGCTGCGCATACAGACCCAGCTGGCTCATCCTGAGTCATTGCAGACAGCCTTGGAGATGGCTTTGGAGAGGGAGCTGGTGTGGGCTGGGGCTTCAGCTGGGGGCTTTGGTGGGGGTGCAGGGAGACACACCCTCTGTGCGAGCTGGGGGGCAGAGCAGCCCGGAGCCGGAAAAGCCTGCTTGGGTGGCCGAAATGACAGAACTCATTCGGGCTGTGTCGCTACAGGCGGCACGAAACACAAGCCCTGGTCCCAGGGTCTGCTGGGGTTGTGGCCAGCCAGGCCATCTGCGCCGAGATTGCCCCATGTCCCCCAGAGCTCAGGGAAACGGCTCGGGGTCCGCATAGACCGGGTAGACCCCTGGCTTTCTATCCCAACCACCATCATCTTCAGGAGGAGCCCACCGGCACAGACGGGGAAGCAAGGCTCCACTTCCCCCAGAAGCAGACGAGGGCAAGCGGAGGGAGCCTGTTGTTGTGGTGGGCCGGACCTGTGTTGGGGACTTTTGTCATGTCCCTGTCACTGTGGAGGGGGTGCCCTGCTCCGCCCTGGTGGACACTGGGTCCACAGTAACCCTGGTGAGGCCAGATATTGTGCCAGGTTGGACTCAGTGTGAGCCTACAACTGTGCAGCTCCGCACAGTCACAGGTGAGCTGGCACCCATGAAAGGGAAGGGAATAATGACTCTGACAGTAGGGGGCAGGACTGTGCGTCATCCTGTGTGGGTGGCGGCTGTGCAGGACCCTTGTATCCTGGGGTTGGACTTTCTTAGGAGCACAGGCTGCCAGTTAGACCTAAATAGGGGCACACTGAGCTTCCAGGGAGGGACGGAAGTCACCATGGCCCCCCCCTAATGTCACATTCACTCAACCCAACAAACCCTTTACTCCAACAGTTAAAGCAGCAGAGACTCATGGCTGCGCCCCTCCCCCACAGCTGTGTGTGACTTTCCCCAGTCCCCTGTCACCTACGGCGGTGTGTTACATTCCCCAGCTACCTCCATGACACAGCCCTCTGTGAGCCCGGGCCGCACCCCCAGCCCAGCTACCCCAGATGGGAGAGGAGAGGACACTGTCTGCAGTGAGGAGATATGGGGAGGAACTGTGTTGGTCTTGACCCTGAGCAGCAGGAACGGTTGTGGCAGTTGCTGTTTGAATTCAGAGACAGCTTTGCGTTGAGTGAGGAAGAGGTGGGTCAGACTCTTCTGGTGCAGCATGAGATCGACACAGGTGATGCTCGACCCATCAAGATGCGTCCCCGCGTATCCCGCTGGCACGCCAGGAGGCGGCAGACAAGGCTGTGTTGGAGATGCAGCGGGCAGACTTCATTGAGCCCTCAGACAGCCCCTGGGCGGCGCCAGTCGTCATGGTTCCGAAGAAGGGGGCAAGCTGAGGTTCTGTGCGGACTACAGGCGGCTGAATGAGGTAACCAGGAAGGACTCATACCCCATACCACGTATCGATGAGTCGCTGGACCTGGTTAGGGGTCCTCCTGGTTCTCCTCACTAGACCTCCGCAGCGGCTACTGGCAGGTGCCCCTCTCCCCAGAGGCCAGAGCCAAAACTGCGTTCTCCACTAACAGAGGACACTGGCAGTTCAAGGTCCTGTGCTTTGGCCTGTGCAACGCTCCAGCTACTTTTGAGCGTTTGATGGACAGGGTGCTGGATGGCATCCCCCGACAGCAGTGTCTGGTATACCTCGATGACATCCTGGCCCATGGCAGCTCCTTCCAGTCAGCCCTGGGGCGCTACGGCGTGTGCTGGAGAGGGTGGCTGCCGCAGGTCTGAAGCTCCACCCCGAGAAGTGCCACTTCATGAGGAGAGAGGTGTCCTTCTTGGGCCACCGAGTGGGGAAGGAGGGGATCAGCACCATGGAGGACAAGGTAGGGGCTGTCAGAGACTGGCCCACCCCCACCGACCAGCGTCAGCTGAAGAGCTTCCTGGGCCTGGCCTCGTACTACAGGAGGTTTGTACGGGGCTTCTCAAGCGTTGCTGCTCCACTGAACCGCCTGCTGCCGAAGGACAAGGCTTTCACTTGGACAGTGGAGTGTGAGGAGGCGTTCAACACCCTCAAACGTGCACTGATCGAGGCCCCGTGCTCGCCCCCTGACCTCACCTTGCCCTTTATCCTGGACACAGACGCGAGCAATGTGGGCATGGGTGGGGTGCTGGCCCAGGTGGGGCCAGAGGGGGAGAGAGTGGTGGCGTACTTCAGCAAAACATTTGACAAACATGAGCGCCGCTACTGTGTCACCCGGCGGGAGCTCTTGGCTGTTGTGGCTTCCGTCAAACACTTCAAGTACTACCTGGGTGGTCTGCCCTTTACTGTAAGGACTGACCACTCTGCTCTCCAGTGGCTCATGTCTTTCGGAGAGCCAGAGGGGCAGGTGGCACGCTGGTTGGAGGAGCTTCAGCCGTATGACTTCACGGTGGTGCACAGGGCAGGGGCACGCCACTCCAACGCCGACGCCATGTCCCGTCGGCCCTGTACTGCAGACGGCTGCCGCCACTGTGAACGGAGAGAGGGACGGGAGAGAGCTGCGGGCAGAGGAGGGTGTCTGTGCCACAGTGTGTCGGGCGAGCGGGCCTGTCTGCTGTGAGCTGCAGACTGTCGACGTGGCTGAATGGCGGCAGCAGCAGGGACGGGACACAGACCTACAGCCAGTGCTACAGTGGGTAGAGGCGCAGGTGAGGCCACCATGGGAAGAGGTGACAGCGCTCTCACTCGCGACCAAAGGGTTGTGGTCGAAGTTTGAGAGACTGCGGCTGGCTGATGGCGTGCTACAGCGGGCATGGAAGGAGTCAGCTACGGGAGAGGAGAGGTGGCAGGTGGTGGTCCCAAAAGCATTGCGGGAGGCTGTGCTCCAGAGTACTCATGGGGGGTGGGGACTGGACACTTTGGGGTCACAAAAACACTGCGCCGTCTCCGTCAGGGCTTCTACTGGGGGCAGCACAAGAGGGATGTGGAGGACTTTTGTCGCCGCTGTGACAACTGCACAGCGAGAAAGGGCCCCCAGGCCGCTCTCATGCTCAGCTCCAACAGTTCCCAGTGGGGGCTCCCATGGAGAGGGTGGGAGTGGATGTAGTTGGGCCGTTCCCACCACAGACAGTGGAAACCGCTGGGTGCTCACGGCCATGGACTATTTCACAAAATGGCCCGAGGCCTATGCTCTGCCTGACCAGGAGGCAGAGACCATCGTCGACGCCCTGACAGCGGGGATGTTCAGCAGGTTTGGAGCTGCAGAGTCCATCCACAGCGACCAAGGCAGAAACTTTGAGTCCCGTGTGTTCGCCACCATGTGTGAGAGGCTGGGTATGCACAAGACCCGCACTACTCCTCTCCATCCTCAAAGTGATGGCCTTGTGGAGCGCTTCAACAAAACGCTTGGACAGCAGCTGGCCATCGTCTCTTCCAAACACCAGCGTGACTGGGACAAGCACCTGCCTATGGTCCTCATGGCATGCCGCTCCGCTGTCCAAGACTCCACCTCCTGCACGCCTGCCCTCCTCATGCTGGGGAGAGATCCGCACCCCTGCGGAGATGGCGTTTGGTCGGCCCCTGGATAGCCCTCATGTTCCTCCGGGGCCGGAGTATGCCCGGAGACTCCAGGACCGCCTGAGACAGCCCACACCTTCGCCAGAGAGCAGCTGGTGAATGCAGGTGTGAGGCAGAAAAGGAACTATGACGTGCACACCCGGGAAGGCACTTTGTGGCTGGGGAGCTGGTCTGGGTCTACAGCCCCTAAGGAAAAAAAGGCAGATGCCCCAAGTTGGACAGTCACTGGGTGGGACCCTGCAGTGTCCTGGAGAGGGTAGGGGAGGTTGTGTACCGGGTGCAGCTTCCTCCCAGGGGGAGAAAGGTGGCACTGCACCGGGACAGGTTAGCCCCATACAGAGGGGCCTCTTCTCCCCAAACCCCAGGAACCCCCACAATTCCCCTCTCTGGCAATGACATTCTCCAGGCACCCACCCTCAGGTGCCGCAGACAAGGCTCCAGACAGCCCACTCCCCCTGTCTCCCCCTGTGTCACCGCGTGGTTCCCCAGAACCACGGACTGTATTACCCGTTCCCGCTTCCTTGTCCCCCATATCCCTGCCTTCATCCCCTGGTTCCCAGAGGGGCACTCTGCGACCATCACGGCCACGCAGGCAAAGGAGACCTCCGGGTCGCTTCAGAGACTTTGTTTGTTCCCTCGGGGACGAGGGACTTTGTGGTGGGGGGGCTGTGTAGCGACCCGCACAGACAGCTGTGTGTTATGTGCTAGGCTAGGAGGTGGTTGTGTTGTACTGACCAGTACCCGGTGTTCGCGGGGTCCGACATGTCAATCAACCTGCTATCTGCCAATCACGGGAATGCCTGGAATGTTCTGATGCCGGGCATCCTGGTGGTTGGCGGAGTGGCGTGGAGGGGGGTTGGGCATTGAAAGTTAAGACCAGGTTCAGCCTTTGTTCTCTCTCTCTTACGTCTGGGCTTCACAAGAGAAGGTCACGATTGGCTTGTGGGTTATCTGTCATCTATTTGGCGTGTGCTACGGCCCAAACAGTAGCCTGTGTAAAGTTGGTTCAATAAACCGTCAATTCGCAAACTCAAGCCTCTGTCTGGACAATTGTTCATTTATGATCTAGTCAGGTCATTACAGTATGTACTAAATATTTTGGAATTAAATCACTGGTTTAAAAAATGTATCTCACCCTTTAACGATAGGAAAATGTCCTTTCCCGACATCACCCCAGGTCTGTCACGGAGAAAAAAGACACGGAAAATCAGGGTGCGTGCATGAGTGTGCGTGTGACGGAGCAGCAGGAGTGTGTGTGTGTGTGTGTGTGTTTGTTTCAAAAACAAAGGGTGTGGGTGTGTGTTCAACAGGGGCCCAAGCATGTAGCCCCATTCTATCTGTAGAGAATCGTTTGAAACCAAGGTGTGCACTATCATGCATAAGGCATGTCGAGATATCAGCCGACCACCCGGGGTTAAACATAGATACCTCTAATCTGAGGCCGGTGACCCCCAGCAGGTCATTCAATCTATGTTCTTACTGGTTCTAGACTATGTTGAAATCATCTAAATGAATGCAACGACCACTTCATTCAAAACTATAGATGCATTTGACCGTAGAGGTAAATCAGCTCTTTGCTCCCCCCTTACATTGGTAATAATCTCCAAGCTGCTCTAAACGTTGATGTTTTTGGTGTCTCTGGGTTCATCTCTAGACTGGTGAATGAGGCCTGTTACAACTTTCTTACAAAATCTTTAAAGGTAGTTTGTGAAACCATTCAGTCATGGATATATGTAAAACATATTTAACACGTATTGCAGGTTACAGAAGCCTCCTGTTGTACTATGAATCACCACTCATCCCTGTTATATCTTGATGTGTTGGCTCTTTATGTACGTACATGTTTATAATCCACATAGTGGGAATATTGTTTTCCATAAAGTTAATAACACCTAAACCGAAATATGAAATTACCTTTAGGATCTCTTACCACCCTCTTACTTTGTGGTTCTAATCTCCCTCTTTTGCCCCAGTGACCAAATCTCTAACATTCCTGATCCTTCCCATATATTTTAACCCTAAACCGCCCACAATAACTATTGTCTATTGTTAGTCTCAGTGACCTTACTGACAATGTCCCCGTTTAAAACAGCTCAAAATACATTGTTGGCTACAGTTTTCATGTCTTTCATTATGCAGACATTTGTTTTATTAGACTATATTTCTCATTAGGTATACGGTTGTCATCTTTGCTCCCCCCTTACATGGGTAATAATCTCCAAGCTGCTCTAAACGTTTATGTTTTTGGTGTCTCTGGGTTCATCTCTAGACTGGTGAATGAGGCCTGTTACAACTTTCTTACAAAACCTTTAAAGGTAGTTTGTGAAACCATTCAGTCATGGATGTATGTAAAACATATTTAACACGTATTGCAGGTTACAGAAGCCTCCTGTTGTACTATGAATCCCCACTCATCCCTGTTATATCTTGATGTGTTGGCTCTCTATGTACGTACATGTTTATAATCCACATAGTGGGAATATTGTTTTCCATAAAGTTAATAACACCTAAACCGAAATATGAAATTACATTTAGGATCTCTTACCACCCTCTTACTTTGTGGTTCTAATCTCCCTCTTTCAAAATCGCCCCAGTGACCAAACATTCAGTCATGGATGTATGTGAAACATATTTAACACGTATTGCAGGTTACAGAAGCCTCCTGTTGTACTATGAATCCCCACTCATCCCTGTTATATCTTGATGTGTTGGCTCTTTATGTACGTACATGTTTATAATCCACATAGTGGGAATATTGTTTTCCATAAAGTTAATAACCCCTAAACCGAAATATGAAATTACCTTTAGGATCTCTTACCACCCTCTTACTTTGTGGTTCTAATCTCCCTCTTTTGCCCCAGTGACCAAATCTCTAACATTCCTGATCCTTCCCATATATTTTAACCCTAAACCGCCCACAATAACTATTGTCTATTGTTAGTCTCAGTGACCTTACTGACAATGTCCCCGTTTAAAACAGCTCAAAATACATTGTTGGCTACAGTTTTCATGTCTTTCATTATGCCGACATTTGTTTTATTAGACTATATTTCTCATTAGGTATACGGTTGTCATCTTTGCTCCCCCCTTACATGGGTAATAATCTCCAAGCTGGTCTAAACGTTGATGTTTTTGGTGTCTCTGGGTTCATCTCTAGACTGGTGAATGAGGCCTGTTACAACTTTCTTACAAAATCTTTAAAGGTAGTTTGTGAAACCATTCAGTCATGGATGTATGTAAAACATATTTAACACGTATTGCAGGTTACAGAAGCCTCCTGCTGTACTATGAATCCCCACTCATCCCTGTTATACTTGATGTGTTGGCTCTCTATGTACGTACATGTTTATAATCCAGATAGTGGGAATATTGTTTTCCATAAAGTTAATAACACCTAAACCGAAATATGAAATTACCTTTAGGATCTCTTACCACCCTCTTACTTTGTGGTTCTAATCTCGCTCTTTCAAAATCGCCCCAGTGACCAAATCTCTAACATTCCTGATCCTTCCCCTATATTTTAACCCTAAACCGCCCACAATAACTATTGTCTATTGTTAGTTTGTGACCTTACTGACAATATCCCCGTTTAAAACAGCTCAAAATACATTGTTGGCTACAGTTTCCATGTCTTTCATTATGCAGACATTTGTTTTATTAGACTATATTTCTCATTAGGAATACGGTTGTCACCCCCCTTGGAGGCTTGGTGCATGTACAAAGAAAAAGTACCAAATTCAACCATGGGTGGCTGTTAACTAAAATAATGGCAATTCGTGTAGTTTTGACTTAGTGGTTGTTTCTTTACTAACTAGGAAAACTCAACAGTGTGTAAGTCTGAGAAACATTATTGAGCTGGTTGGTTTATTGTTGTTGAAAGCTTGAAATGTACACCCATTGAGAAGTGATTTTGCAGCAACAGTTTTAAAGTGGGTAATCGTATCATATATATATATATATATATATATCCTTGCATGTTTGAATTAGAGCTCCTTTAAAGTGTTTTAGATTATGATAATAATGTTATATTATTTTTATAATAATACATATCTGCAAACCAAATGTTTTTCTGAAAACCCCTTTTTGCATCTTCAATAGTTGTAGATGTTCCAACGTTCGTAGACCTTTCATACAAAAAGACCTAATACTGTCTGTTTCATCGGTTCCTCCGATACAGGATATTTGGTTTAGAGAACAAAGGCTATGAATTCAAACAACAGGAGGGGATGTCTATTCTGTCTGCACAGATTAGAATGGGGCTATATCTCGATGCTTGGGCCCCTGTTTCAAACGATTCTCTACAGATAGAATGGGGCTACATGCAACCCACCCACCCTTTGTTTTTGAAACAAACACACACACACACACACTCCTGCTGCTCCGTCACACGCACACTCATGCACGCACCCTGATTTTCCGTGTCGTTTTTCTTCGTGACAGACCTGGGGTGATGTCGGGAAAGGACATTTTCCTATCGTTAAAGGGTGAGATACATTTTTTAAACCAGTGATTTAATTCCAAAATATTTAGTACATACGTTTTAAAGACGTGTTAGAATTAATGACAAAATTGTACTACTATTTAAACAAGAGTCATTCGTATTTTATGTAAAAACATTGGAGGCCTACAGTTGTACCGCACACTCACGCACGCACGCACCCGGATTTTCTGTATTTTTTTCTTCGTGACAGACGTGGTTGATGGCTGGAAAGGACATTTTCCCTTCGTTAAAGGGTGAGATACTGTTTTAAAACCATTGATTTAAGACCCAAAATATATAGTACTAACTTTTTAAAGACATGTTCGAATTAATTACCATTGTACTACTATTTAAACATGCATCATTAGTGTTTTTATGTAAAAACATTGGAGACCTACAGTTGTACATTATTACAAACTTTATAACATACCATTGTAGGAAAGACTATAAATTGCTTCTGAGAATCTACGTCTAACAGTCGCTTCCCAATCACCTATGTCCAGTAGCCTTCAGAAATATCTATTAGGAGGGATTCCCTTATTCACATCTCTTTTTTAATCTGTCCTGGCAGCTAAATATTCGGGGCTGTGGGTTTGCGCTAAAGCTGTGGTAACAGTGTTAAAGTATATGCTCCACGTTCTGTCCCTAACTATGTGTGTGTTTCGAGACTTTTTTTTGTTTGTTTTAGTTTTATAATGGTTACATGTTCATTACACACCCCTGCATTCTATATTATTAAGTAGGCTGTTGGTCTTTGAGGTCCGTTATGTCAATTTGCCTTTATACATCTCATTGACCTACTGTCAACTCCCTCAGTTGTAAACATCTACAATAATCATTAGACGTACGCGTCAGAGTTATCATACCCCGTGTCGGGGTTTGTACAGAGTTGGTTAAATCCGCTCTTTTGCTCCCCGTTTACATGGCTAATAATCTCCAAGCTGCTCTAAGCGGTGTTGTTTGTGTGAATATTGTTTTCCATAAAGTTAATAACCCCCCCCTAAAACGAAATATGAAATGACCTCTTCCCCTATCGTTAAAGCGTGAGATACATTTTTAAAACCAGTGATTTAATTCAAAATATTTAGTACCTACATTTTAACACATGTTATAATTCCAAAATGTTTACTATTTCTTACAGATAAAGGGTCCTGTTAGCCCCGACCTGTAACTGACAGTTAGACTTACAGGTTATGTCCTTGTCTTTTGTTTGTATTGTTTATGTGTCCGCTGTGGGAAAATGATAATACAAGCGGAACTACGTAGCTAATACTGTTGTAACTGGGGATCCTTATTGTAGCAACACACTTTTGTAGGGAAGGCAATCCTGCGCTGCGTTAGCTAAGTTTTC
The DNA here is from genome assembly GCF_034236695.1 of Oncorhynchus nerka. Lineage (NCBI taxonomy): Eukaryota > Metazoa > Chordata > Actinopteri > Salmoniformes > Salmonidae > Oncorhynchus > Oncorhynchus nerka. Next base: position 22,086,845 of record NC_088415.1, on the reverse strand, counting down.
ATGTCATCGGGTGTAGTTCATAAAGGTTGAAGAGTGTATGTTAGGATGAAGTGTGAATTCATGCCAGGAATAATAAGTGTGAAGTTTGATTTCCTCCCTTCTGTAATAAGCAGCCAATGAGGTGTTTTTTCCTTTATTCATGTGTTTAATCTGAACCCGTTATAACGCCGGTTAAACTGTTATGTATGTAAGCACTTCAGAGTTATACCAAGCTAATAAGTCACTCCTAAGATAATGTTGTAAGAGTGTGCTTAACTGTATTTTTAATTTACTTTATAGTTCTCACTGAAGGGGATAATTCTCACTGAAACTACAGAATAAAGCCACCAGTTAAAATCATGGAACGGTTGTGCTCGTGGTTACTGAAGGGAGCTACAAGACCATTATTCGTTTCGAATTCACCAACTCAAAGACGCTTGCCCGCTCCATCATAACTCCGTAAGTTTTCCCTCCCTGTGTAGATCAAACGTCCTGCCTGTAAATCCTGGGTATGCCCACATCTTTAATGAATAAGATGTGTAGAAAACTGTTTAGCCATAGTTAAAGGCCTTTCATAAAGAGGCTGTCATGATTGCCTGTGCCTCATGTTTAACACGTATTGCTTGTTACCGAATACTACTGTTGTACATTTAATATCTACTAGCCGATTTCGTCGCATTTGCACAAATTCTGTCATGTTACTGTGGTCTTTTTAAAAGTCAATAAATATGTGTGTAAAGTGTCCATGTTTGTTTCACTGTATATTTGTTTAAGCCCTCCTAGAAACACCTAATTAAAGGCCTTTCATAAAGAGGCGGTCATGATTGCATGTGCCTCATGTTTAACACGTATTGCTTGTTACAGAATACTACTGTTGTACATTTAATATCCCCTAGCAGATTTCGTTGCCTTTGCACAAATTCTGACATGTTACTGTGGTCTTTTTAAAAGTCAATAAATATGTGTGTAAAGTGTACATGTTTGTTTCACTGTAGATCTGTTTAAGACCTCCTAGAAACACCTAATTTCATCCCACAGCATTAATTAATAAACTGTGTAGAAGCTGTTTAGCCATAAGTAAATGCCTTTCATAAAGCGGCTGTCATGATAAACCTGAATCTGAAAGTACCTTTAGGATCTTTTCTTTGGGATTCTAATCTCCCCGTGTGTACATGCACTGAAAATCCTTAGGCTGGAGCCATCTGGAAGCTCTGTGCCTGTACATATAAAGAGAACTCAATAGGAAACTAGGCTGAGAAACATTATTTAGATGGCTGTTTAATTGTTGTTTAAAGCCTGAAATGGACACAATGCCCAAGGGACCTTGTTTCTAACACACACACACACCCACACACATTCCTTGTTTCTCACACACACCCACACACACCCACACACACACACACATATTCAGGTCTTAAAAATGGCTTGTTCTGGACATTTATAATGCCTATGTCCCAGCGCTATCTATACCCCCAGACATTCCTGCTTCATAGATAACAACCATAAGGGAGATAAAACTGGGGGGTGGAGGGGGGGCATGGGCCCCAAAAGTTCAAACACCCTCTAACACATGACCACACGAACAGGGGGGGCGGGGCGGGGGCACATATTCAGTACACGTCATCAGGTCATAAGGTCAGCAATCAATCAATTTTGACACATGCCGTATCCTATTACTCTCTTACAGCTGCAGCGATCGGTTAGCTGCTCAGATAGCAGATATTTGAAGTTGGTGAGGGAGATAAAAGTCTCCAACTTCAGCGATTTTTGCAATTCGTTCCAGTCACAGGCAGCAGAGAACTGGAACGAAAGGCGGCCAAATGAGGTGTTGGCTTTAGGGATGATCAGTGAGATACACCTGCTGGAGCGCGTGCTACGGATGGGTGTTGCCATCGTGACCAGTGAACTGAGATAAGGCGGAGCTTTACGTAGCATGGACTTGTAGATGACCTGGAGCCAGTGGGTCTGGCGACGAATATGTAGCGAGGGCCAGCCGACTAGAGCATACAAGTCGCAGTGGTGGGTGGTATAAGGTGCTTTAGTGACAAAACGGATGGCACTGTGATAAACTGCATCCAGTTTGCTGAGTAGAGTGTTGGAAGCAATTTTGTAGATGACATCGCTGAAGTCGAGGATCGGTAGGATAGTCAGTTTTACTAGGGTAAGTTTGGCGGCGTGAGTGAAGGAGGCTTTGTTGCGGAATAGAAAGCCGATTATTGATTTGATTTTCGATTGGAGATGTTTGATATGAGTCTGGAAGGAGAGTTTACAGTCTAACCAGACACCTAGGTACTTATAGATGTCCACATATTCAAGGTTGGAACCATCCAGGGTGGTGATGCTGGTCAGGCGTGCGGGTGCAGGCAGCGAACGGTTGAAAAGCATGCATTTGGTTTTACTAGCGTTTAAGAGCAGTTGGAGGCCACGGAAGGAGTGTTGTATGGCATTGAAGCTCGTTTGGAGGTTAGATAGCACAGTGTCCAAGGACGGGCCGGAAGTATATAGAATGGTGTCGTCTGCGTAGAGGTGGATCAGGGAATCGCCCGCAGCAAGAGCAACATCATTGATATATACAGAAAAAAGAGTCGGCCCGAGGATTGAACCCTGTGGCACCCCCATAAAGACTACCAGAGGACCGGACAGCATGCCCTCCGATTTGACACACTGAACTCTGTCTGCAAAGTAGTTGGAGAACCAGGCAAGGCAGTCATTAGAAAAACCGAGGCTACTAAGTCTGCCGATAAGAATGTAGTGATTGACAGAGTCGAAAATTGTGTCGTGAAAAATTGCAAGATTATGTTTTTATGCTTGTATTGCATTATAATGATTGTTTTATTTGACAGAATAGAGTATTCTGTTAACTATTGTGTGTGTGTTCCACTGAGTATGGGCCTCTATGAGATAGTACTGACAGAGGAGATTTACGATGTCTTTAGGTGATAAAACCTAAAGAGCATTCCAGATAACATGAAGTAATGGTTCTGTGCTATGAAGTACCAGGAACGAGGTTAGAACCTCGTCTTAGGGACCAAACTGAACGATAATTTATAGCGAATGTTATATGGCTAAGGGATACTCCTTTCTCAATTATAAAGTCCCTTTGTGAACTGTTCCTAAGATCTGTGGTTCGTCATGTAAGTTGAGAGGGGTGTATCTTGGCTATAAAAGATCTTACTTTTCTGTTGGTACTTTCAATGGTTCATTAGAGATGGCGCGTCATTGAAAGTCAAATTGCTATTGCAAAGCTCTTGTTATTACTAAAGATGTAGTTTAAGTATAACTCTGACTGGTGTGTGAAGTGTGTAACTCTCCTCATTTGGCAGAAAGCAGAAATAAAACACCACACCAGCCATGTGGTCAAGGTCTGCCAAGAAATACCTAGGTAACCATATCAAAAAAATTAGAAAGCTGTAAAACCATTGAATTTAGCTTTGTCACAATTCTTTTTTATTTTTTTTTTTTACAAATGAGTTCAGAATAAAGTCCTCTTTCACCAGAGAGGCACCTAAATCACCACTTGTTATCACATGGGTGCAATAGTCTAGGACCAGCTTCTCTGACAAATAGTTTGCTAACTCAAGCTGATTGTTTTCCAGTGCATTTGCAATTTTCTCTGCCTGGCGAGCAAAACCAGAGTCAAGAGGGAAGTCAGTCCTCACAGATGATTATGTACCTAGGGACAACAACAAAAGACCGAAATGTAATTTTGTTAATATATTTTTGCATAACGCTTGTGCTACTTGTTAAATCTTACTTCACAATAAGCCTTCTTTACACTTGCTACATGCATTGTAATTATTATCAAAACAATGTATCAACCAATATACCTAGCATTCAGGTGATAAAGTTGTATTCACCTTTTTCCAAGGTAAGTGCAAATTCCCTTAATACAAATTTTGGTGAAGTTGTTTTCAACCTGGTTAAGCTTAATGTGTTGGTTATCAATGGATACTTGCCGTTGAGTGCAGGTAGGTATGAGACATAACCATTTATCTTACGCCAGACCTCATCTGGGGTAAGATACTGTACATTCCATCCTTAGTGGTCAGTGGACTCTGTGATTAGGTGAAATTCATCACCCGTCCCATGTAAATCACCTCCAATACCCGTTTGTCCAGCTTTGTGCAGCACTCATGAAGCCCACCGTTGGAGCGGCCAAGGGGGTGAGGACCTGTCACGCCTTGATCTATTGCATCTGTATTGTGCTTGTCTCCACCCCCCAATGGGTGGCTCCCATTTGTCCCCATTATCCCCTGTGTATTTATACGAGTGTTAACTGTTTGTCTGTTGCCAGTTCGTCTTGTCCCATCAAGTCCTACCAGCATGTTGTCCCATTTTCAAGTCTGTCTAGTTACTGTTTTCTAGTCTTCCCGGTTCTGACCATTCCGCCTGCCCTGAGCCTGCCTGCCGTTCTGTACCTCATTGACTCTGCCCTGGACTACTGACAATTCTGCCTGCAATGAGCCTGCCTGCTGTTGTGTGCCTCTTTGACTCTGCCCTGGATTAATGACCTGCCTGATCTCGACCTGCCCTGGCCTGTCCCCTTGTATAATACATATTATGAGAACTGTACTATCCACCTCCTGTGGCTGCAACTGGGTCATATCCTGAGTCGTGATAGGGCCACACACTTTGAGAAGCATAAGAAGAGTGACAATGAACAGATCCATGGCGTTAACATATATGAGTGCTATGAGCCAGCGTAAGACAATTTATATCAAACTCAGTCTCTGGCATTTAAATAAAGATGATTGTTTGAAGAAATGACACAGTCTCTCTCAGTAGGAATTTCCACGATACTGGGGCAAAGGTTCACCTTTCAATAGGACAGCGAACCTAAGCACACTGTTTTTGCTTCGTCATTATGGGGTATTGTGTGTGGATTGATGGGGGGGGGGGGGGGACGATTGAATCAATTTTAGAATAAGGCTGTAACGTAACAAAATGTGGAAAAAGTTAAGGAGTCTGAATACTTTCCAAATGCACTGTATGGCAGAACCAAATCGGAGATAGGTAGGAGCAAGTCCATGAAATGTTTTGTAGGTTAGCAGTAAATCCTTAATCAGCCCTAGCTTAAACTGGAAGCCAGCATAGAGAGACTAGCACTGAAGTAATATGATAACATTTTGGGGGTCTAGTCAAGATTCTAGCAGACATACAGTATTTAGCAATAACTGAAGTTTATGTAGTGCTTTTCTCCGGGTAGCCGGAGAGTATAGCGTTGCAGTAGTCTAATCTAGAAGTGACAAAAGCATGGATGAGCTTTTCTGCATCCTTTTGGGGCAAAAAGTTATAGATGTTACAAAGACTGAAAAATCTGCCCTTGATAGGTTCATCAAAAGAGCGATCAGGGTTCAGATTAACGCTGAGGTCCTTCACAGTTTTATTTGAGACGACTGTACAACCATCAAGATTGTCAGATCCAACAGCAGATCCATTTGTTTCTTGGGACCTAGAAAGAGCATCTCTGTTTTGTCCGAGTGTAAAAGTTAAACATTTGCTGCCATCCACTTCCCTTTGTCTGAAACACAGGATTCCAGGGTAGACAATTTTGTGGCTTCACAGTATTTCATCTGAATGTACAGCTGTGTGTCCACTTAGCAGTGAAAGTTGACATTTTGTTCCCGAATGACATCACCAAGGGGTGGAATATGTAGAATGTATAGAATATCTCTCTCTTTTAGACAGATAAGATCTAAACCAGGCAATAACTTGTCCATGTAGCCGTATTAGGGTTTCCAATCTCTCCAAAAGAACGCTGTGAATGATGGTGTACACACACACACACACACACACACACACACACACACACACACACACACACACACAGTCTTGTACAGCTAACCTTGTGGGGACACTAACCTTAACCCTAACCTTAACCCAAAAGCCTAACCCTAACCCTAAAACTAACCGTATCTCCTGACCCTAAACCTTAACGTAATTCTAACCCTAACATTAATTTTAAACCCCATAGAACTAACATTTGATCTTGTGGGGACTAACAAAATGTCCCATGTCACACACACACACACGTTGTTCATTATGCCTGTGAGAACCTTAACACATACCTTACTAAAGGTGGATTTACTCTGGATCTCCTCAACTACTGTATGAACATTTACCTGTGACATCTGACCTCCTCACCAAACCTCCTTACCAAGTAACATTACAGAGTATATTTTTGTATTGATTTTGGTCGTCTAACAAGCAACTGGGTGATCAAAGGTTGGTGCAGTAGGTGAAAGATGTGTACACGCCTCACACATTGCACGGGCACACACTTTGCAGCCTAGTCTTTGGTCAGGTAAGAGTTAGACACACCCACACTGTTGAAAAGTCATTTAGACAGTGTGTTGAAGACTGTGCAGGAAGTTTGAGGTCAAAGAAAAGACAAAGACACTATCTACCCCAGGACACTGCCCACTCAGTAGCCTATCAGGTGAGTAATTGTATGTGTGTGCTTTGATGGAAGGTGGGTGATTGAGTATGTTTGAGGTCCGGTCAGGTGTGTAAAGGCATCCGCACACATAGGTTGGGTTTGTTCCTAGCAGAACTTGGCAAGGTGAAGCAAACGCCATTCACATGAAAAACAAGAAAAACGTGGCATATTTACCGTTTGTATCTCTTGAGGCGGCTTGTCAACAACATAGCCAGTGCATTTCCTCAAAATAGTGAGAATTGATCTAAGCTCATTCAAGAAATCTGTAATTAACTTGGAAGTTTTTGCCGAGGAGGTCTTAGTTGGGTAATCTAACTAAGAGATTTGGTGCAGTATTTCTCAAGTGAAAATGTGCATGAAAACTAGTCTTCTGTCATTGAATGACAACAAGCACTTAATAAAAAATCCCAACTGTTGACCAATCACAGAAAAACATCTAACCTCAAGAAAAAAATGTTTGCTTGAATAGCCGTGAAGAAACCCACCATATGGTGTTGAACACCAAAACGTACAAAAACGTCACAAAATGTTGTCATAATATATGCGTGGACTGTTTGAACTGGGAAGCATATGGTAAACTTTAGGTAAAGTTTGTTTGCTCAATCCTGTGTCCAGCAGCCATTGCAATGGTCAGCTGCCACCCAGTGGTGTATTTCTGGTAGTGTCAGTGCCCCCTGGTGATTTAGTATTGACATGAAATACTGTGAGGGAGAGCAGAAAAGCCCTTCAACTCTGGAGTAGATCCAAAACAAACCCGACCCTGAAGAGTAAAAGAATGAAGAGAGAATGGGGGAGGAGACAGGAAAGGAGGAGCACAGAGAATAAAAGAGGAGTCATTTTGTAAGCAGTGCATTCACCCTGAGGTAACTTACTCAGAAAGAACAGGGTAAGTCAATTATTTTGGTTTGTAGGAATTGCTTTCACGTGTAGTACGTGTAGTTTTAACTGTCATAATTTGAGAAATATTAAGACTTAGTCTTTGTTAACATTTGTAGGCGATCATATCAATGGAGCAATATTCCTCTCTATGTTTGAATAATACAACCATCCAGATCACTTAATATATCCAAGCATAAACAATACTGTGGTGATCCTTGATCGAATACATGTCCCACTTTTACAGATGGAGCTGCCACCTCGACCAAAACTCTTTGACTTCCATGGAGTCTCCATGATCAACTACTTCACTGACAACTGGGACAATGTACAGAACTTCCAGGCCAGACCAGATGACATTCTCATCGCTACCTACCCCAAAGCAGGTCTCTCTGTCTGAGATTGATGTTTCATTAAAGATTGTGTTTGGGTTTATGAATGACTGTGTACGTTTTACCCTATCTGTATTCCTCTCTTAGGAACCACATGGGTCTCCTACATTCTAGACCTGCTGTATTTTGTCCAGACAGCCCCTGAGCGTCAGAGACCCATCTTTGAGAAAGTTCCTTTTCTGGAGTTGCTCATTCCTCTTTATCCTTCAGGTTAGAATAGAGCATTGGAAAACATAATCATACCTCTACTATTTTGTCATTTCTCTGTAAAAAAATTGCTGATGTCTTCAAAGCAGTAAATAAAGTAGTTAATATCATGACAGAATCTTCCGAACAGTGATAATATCCATCAAACATTATTTAGCATTATTATATTGTTTGTCCTAGGGGTGGAGGTGCTGGACAAATTAACCACATCTCCTCGCCTCATCAAGACTCACCTCCCAGTCCAGCTGCTGCCCAAGTCCTTCTGGGAGAAGAACTGCAGGGTACAGTATTTGTAACTTGTTCTCTATGTTCCTTCACTATATAACCACTATATATAAATGCAATATCCCTCTCTCTTTCTGCAGATAGTGTATGTGGCCCGTAATGCCAAGGACAATGCAGTGTCTTATTTCCACTTTGACCGTATGAACCAGGCCGAGCCAGAGCCAGGAGACTGGAACAACTTCTTACAGAGATTCATGGATGGAAAGAGTGAGTGAAGGAGAGAATAAAGGAGTGATTGAATGAGCAAGTGATAATAGTCCCCATTCACACTATGAATTTGTCTACTCTGCACTTCCTCAGTGGTGTTTGGTTCGTGGTACGACCATGTGACTGGCTGGTGGGAGAAGAAACAGACTCACTCAAAAATCCTCTACCTCTTCTATGAGGACATGGTTGAGGTGAGTAGAATGCTGATGCTGGATATGTGTTACAGTATTATTAAGATGCATCTAATGAGCTCAGTGCACACATATTCTCAAGAGCCATTCTAACTGCTGCTCTAGGAGGTTAGCTGTTTCTACATCCAGTGTGTATGCGATCCTACAGGATACGGGGAGAGAGCTGGACAGGCTGTGCTCCTTCCTAGGTTTGTCTCCTTCAGCAGAGGAGAAGGAGAGGGTGAAAGGAGGAGTGCAGTTTGATATAATGAAGAAGAACAGCATGGCCAACTACTCCACCAACCCAGTCATGGACTTTAAGATATCTCCCTTTATGCGCAAAGGTGTGTGTGTGTGAGAGAGAGAATGAGAGAGAGAAATAAACATTAAACTGCTGACGCTCAGCTCTTCCAGCTATCACAACAGACACACATGAACACACTGAGAGACACAACGCCGTCACAGACACCAACACATATGTGCCTGTACCTGGTGTGGAGACATTGGAATACTTTATACTGGATCTACTGAATGATCAAACTATCAATATATCTGTCTGTCTGTCTGTCTGTCTGTGTCTGTCTCCAGGAAAGGTTGGTGACTGGAAGAACCATTTCACTGTGGCCCAGAGTGAACAGTTTGATGAAGACTATAAGAAGAAGATGGAAAACACTCAGCTGCGGTTTCGCACAACAATTTAGGACTGTCTTCATTATCTAAAGCACACTGCAGGTCTTAAGAACGTGACTGCATGTAAAAATGTAATAACACATAATACTGTAAGTATGAGCAGCAAAGACATACTGTCTAACTACTGTAAATAAAAAACACCTGATTTCAATGTTTATTTTATTTCTCATGTTTATTTGAAACCAGATAAGAGGCAGCAGCACAAAAATAATACAACTTCATATATAAACCGAGTCAATGAGCAAATGAATGTTTTAATATCTCTACTACTGTACCTCTGCACTGTCACTACTGTTTGGAGAGGAGAACGGATTGGTTTACTGTAGTATGGCACATACCGCATTGGTGGAGGAAACACCACAAACATCCCCACAACTGTCAGTCACTGATGAAGGTTCTCCTCAAACCCATAATGAAATAAAGGAGGCAGAAGTTGCCCCAGATCACTGATACAGGGTCAAATATTCTTCACCCACCCTAATGGTTAAGGATAGAATTGGAGGTAGGGTAATCTGATCCTGGACCTGTGGTTATAAGGATGATTTCTACAGTACCTCGAGAGAAACAGCAAAGTACACTGAAATCAGACGGGGTCAATGAAATGTAGACAACAACATAATCCCACTGTACTGTACTGTAAATACCACACAAGTCAACCATTTCACATCACAGGGAGAGACTGCACTGACCCTGAGGAAGGCAGGAAACAGGAAACACGAGATCCTGTCACACAAGGACCCGGGTTGTGTTCAGTAGGACACGTCTGGAAGGATTTTGAAACAGAAAAAAATGCATGAGTTTCTTATTGGACGGCTTCCGGTAGTACCTCCCCATTTCACACCGTTTCAAAACATGTTCTCTCATTTTGTGCCTATTTTACTCAACCCGGGTCTCAAGTGGAAATATGGGATTGACTTCTGAGCTCCGTTCAAGATCACTGAACAGTTTTGAACAGTTTTGAAATGATGCAGCTCCAAATGAGGACGTGCCATTCCCACTGATCTTTAACACCTAAACATTAAACACTAACCATTGTAGCAGTTCCAGGTACAGTTGTGAAACCTTTTTCAACACTTCTATCCCTGAACATCCTAAATTAGGGCTGGACAGTCACTGTTTCCAATATTCCTCCCCAAGCCAGCGCCATTTATCACTCTCTTAGTAGACAACTGTTCTATACTTCAGCAAGACAACTTGCGATTGTCCTCACAGTAAATACCTTTATTTACAAACAGAAAAAAAGAACCGCATTTACATACCTTCTTATGTCACATAATATACTTATGATTTTTTTCTGTAATAAAAATACTTCAGTCTAGAGTGCTCAGGTCTAGGCTTATAGACATCTGTAAAGTACTACTATAGTACAGGAGCGTTGTGCTTCACAGTAGGTCAGCGTTGTGTAATGCAACACAGCTTAACTGTGTGATGCAATGAGTACAGCTAAAAATAACTCAAGTCCACGGTATACACTGATATGCTGCAAATGATCAAATGTTGTGGATATGTTTACACTGTTGCCAGGATTATTGAATGTTAAAATGCAGTCATATCCTTTGACGGGCCGTGATGATAGAATGTACTAGAATCAGCAGGCGAAATGTACCAGCGTCACGTTCAAACAAAAATGTCTTAGAATGTCTAGTGTTAGCAGGAACTATTTTAGCTAGAGCTCCAGGCATCAGCCACAGCTACACAGGTCAACTTTCTTTCTGCAGTAGTATCTCTAGGCGGTTGCTTTCCTTATGTAATAAACATCACATTTACATACAAGGCAGACTGCACTGAAACAGCAACTCAATTATGAGCCGATAACTAGCAATCCTATGTTTTTGGAGTGTGGACTTCTACGCTACTTTCCTGCTAGAGGAACTACGGAAAGACACCATTGTCAGTCAGGTAATGCGTTATTCATGTATTTTGAAGCATAACATCAAAACAACCACCGATATTATCAATGTTTATGGCACATATCCTAAAAACACATTAACGGATGTATGCATCAAGTTGACATATCAAAGACAGCAGATTAATACTATCAACGCAAACAAAGTCAATAAATTCATATAAAGACATTTTCACAGGGAGCACCATGGCTTTCATAAAAGTAGGAGCTACCACGTTCATATTTTACATACATCCATAAAACATGGTATCTAAGAAATGGATCCTCAGAGGGAATTGTAGGGATGACCAATAGATATTTTAAGGAATCCCTGGGTTGTCATCAATATGAATCCTGTGCCCATTCCTCTGTTCTCTCAAGACCACCTTAAACAGAAGTGTTACAAAGAGTAAATGTATGCGCTGCAGTATGTGAGGCTTGAAATGTAGCGAGTGCATCAAAGGTACACAGGTGTGTATCTGTAGGCATGAGTGTGTGTGTGTTCTGTTGTTTGAACCCGTGCTCTCTGCCGCAGAATCTGATCCCAGTTAGCAGCCTTTGAACCACTCTGATTTAGAGCAAACACTGGATAATGTCCCATATAACACAACTATTTTAGTCAGGGGAAGCTTTTCTGTATTTTCCCTCAGTTTCTTAAAATAAGTCCTCTGTCCATGATTCACATGGCAGTTTGAATGTAGTTGAGTCAATGTTTATGATAAAGTCTATCTAGTTGACAAGATATAGTTACGAGTTATCACCTAAGAGTTAAGGTATTACGTAAGTTTGGTTCTTGATGGTTTTGTTTGGGGCTTGGTCATTGGTCCAGATGTCCTGGGTTGGAGTTGAGGGTTCAGAGGTTAATAATCTCACTGCTGATGCTGGCAGAGTCATCCTGCCTGCTGACCTCCAGGTAGCTCTTCCCATCCTCCCTGCCTGCCCTCCCACTCTGTGTCTCAGAGTCTGGGGTGAGGAACGGCCTCGTGTCGTCTCCTCCCTCGTTCCCGAGATGTCCCGTGGAGGTTCTAGAGGGGCGCAGGGAAACGGGACAGGACACTGAGGAAGGGACACTGACCCCCCCATCCCCGGCCCAGCGATGCCCCTGGTTAGAGGGCGTGGGAGGAGCAGTGACCTGCCTGCTGGGAACACTGCTGAGCACACTACCCCCCAGTGGCACAGAGAACTCTGTACGGGCTGAGTGGTCCTCGCTGCTGTCAGAGATCTGGGGGTCGCTGTTCCTGCGGAGCCAGGGCCCCCCCTGGCTGACAGCTGAGCCTGGTGAAGGAGTGGGTGAGGGGCCACACAGGGGCTGGAACAAGCTGCCCCCATGGAGGAGGTGCTCACGGTGCAGGGCCTCATCGATGCTGCGACCCAGATCGATGGGGGAGGGGGGTCGCAGGTCAAAATCATACAGAGACACCCCTGACTCTTTCTCCTGCTCCAGGCTGCCGCTCTGAGAGTGCTGTAGTGGCCGACCTAACGGCTGCAGCCGCAGCAGTGACCCTGTGGACCCGTCAGACATACCCCTTTCTGCAGACCTGCCCCTCTGGTTGCGGCCTCGGTTGCTGTCCTTGACACAGCGCGGCTGTGAGGGTGGAGCCTCACGGTTTCTGATCAGGCTCTTACTGATGTCTGCCCCCGAGCGTTCCTGCCCTGCCCAGTTATTAGGCAGCTCCCCTGCCCCTCCTCCTACTGATCCTCCCACTCCGTTACTTTCTGACTTCCCACAGGGCTTTCCTGTCAGGCTCTGGACTATCTTGGCCCAGCAGGTGTGTTTGTGTGTCGACCCAGAGGACTGTCCAGGGGAGGGGAGATCTACTCCCGCCCTGCCCTCCCCTGCTCCTCCATCTCCTCTGTCTCGGGCCCCCCGGGGCCTCCAGAACACCCAGGATCCCAATAGGAGGAGAGAAAAGGCCCAGGCCAGCTCCAACAGTCGGGCCCAGAAGTGCACCAGCCACCAGCCCCAGCAGAAGCGCCTCCAGTCCCCCAACATCCCGTATAGCCACAGGGTGGAGTGGACATGGAGGCCACAGCACAGCACCCCCAGGAGGGCACACACTGCCAGCACACGACCCAGCACCAACCCTGCCCTCCTACGCCCCGGCCAGGCTTTAACGGCCCTCCCCTCCTCTAGGACAGGTGGCTGGGCAGTGGGATGGCGGAGGCGGGGGAAGATGTAGCACAGGTAGCCCAGACAGAGAGCCAGGCCCCAGCAGAGAGACAGAGACTGCAGGGTGACAGGCACGGCTGGGGACAGGGCTGGGGAGAGCAGGTCAGCAGCCAGAAGCAGGGTGCACTGTAACACAGCCAATACAGCTACCAGAGGAGGGCGCTCCAGAGCAGAGGGCAACAGACTCACTCCTGTCCCCTTCATGGCCAGCAGTGCCAGGGCAGCCTGCGTCCACACCAGTAACGGCAGAGGGAGGTTATAGAGAGCAGTCACCGCAGGCCGGGAAGAATCTTCCTTGTTCCGTAGGGGTCAATCATGAACAGGGCTGCTCTTGCTGCGCCCACCAGGAGTAGGAGGGCATTAGCCAGGGTCAGGGCACCGCGGTGAGGGCAGTGCATGCTGGGGGATAGGGCCAGGCCCAGGGCGGCTCCAGCCAGGAGGAGCAGGAAGAGGCCAGCAGAGCCGTAGACATGGAGCTCCCAGGCGAAGGACAGCGTCCTGCTCAGGTCATCCCACAGCAGAGAGGTGCCGTTGGGGGAGGGGAAGGAGCTGGGAGAGGGGGAGGGAGTGGAGGATGGGGGGAGGCGAGGGCGGCCCACGAGGATGGAGTGGTTCCTCTGTGCTAGGCGGCTGTCATTTTTGGGGAAGTACCGCCCTCTGACAATCTGTAGAGTAGGAGTGATGAGGAGAGGGGTCGTCCCTGGAGGCAGAGAGAGAAATTATGTTAATGAATCATATTGAACTTTCCCAAAACATCTGACTGAAATGATTGACAATAATAATAAAAAAACATTTTCTTTAACAGAGCAGAACCTAGCTATAACAAGTGGACACATACAGTGGAAAATCTACCCCACTAGAGGAGGCTAATTTCCTATGAGAAGTGTATTGAGAGCGCCACAGGTTCTCTTCCACAAGGCAGCAAATAACCCAAAGGGAGTTGATTATTTTGACCTTCTATTCTCATTCCAGGCCAAAGGACAACTCAACAGTTGTTTTTCTCCAATGAGGGCAAAAATCACATAGAGCAATTGTGAAATAGTTTACCTCTCTCAACCCCACACAAGTCTCACCTACATTCCAAATAGTAAAGTATGTATCTCTTTCTTGTTATCACCCTCTCTGCTCCTCCCCTTCACCCGATAGTGTGTGTGGCAGGTAGATAGTATGTCGATATACACTTCATATTCAAAAGTATGTGAACACCCCTTCAAATGAGTGGATTCGGCTATTTCAGCCACACTTGTTGCTGACAGGTGTATAAAATAAATCGAGCACACAGCGATGCAATCTCCAGTGATCTCCATAGACAAACATTGGCAGTAGAAAGGCCTTACTGAAGAGCTCAGTGACTTTCAACATGGCACAGTCATAGGATGCCACCTTTCCAACAAGTCAGTTCGTCAAATTTCTGCCCTGCTAGAGCTGCCCTGGTCAACTTTAAATTGTGTTATTGTGAAGTAGAAACGGCTAGGAGCAACAACGGCTCAGCCGCGAAGTGGTAGGCCACACAAGCTCATAGAACAAGCGCTGAAGGGCATAGAGCTTAAAAATCCTCTGTCCTGGGTTGCAGCACTCACTACCGAGTTCCAAACTGCCTCTGAAAGCAAGTTCATCACAATAACTGTTAGTCAGGAGCTTCATGGCCAAGCAGCCGCACACAAGCCTAAGATCATCATTCGCAATGCCAAGCGTCGGCTGGAGTGGTGTAAACCTCGCCGCCAATGGACTCTGGAGCAGTGGAAACGCGTTCTCTGGAGTGATGAATCACGCTTCACCATCTGTCAGTCCAACAGACAAATCTGGGTTTAGTGGATGCCCCAATGTACAGTACCGAAAGTAAAGTTTGGTGGAGACGGAATCATGTCCTGGGGCTATTTTTCATGGTTCGGGCTAGACCCCTTAGTTCCAGTGAAGGGAAATCTTAACGCTACAGCATATAATGACATTCTAGACTCCAACTTTGTGACAACAGTTTGGGAAGGCCCTTTCCTGTTTCAGAATGACAATGCTTCCTGTGCACAAAGCAAGGTCCATAAAGAAATGGTTTGTCGAAATCGGTATGGAAGAACTTGACTGGCCTGAGCAGAGCCCTGACTTCAACCCCATTGAACACCTTTGGTATAAATATGAATGCCAAATGCGTCCCCGTAGCAATGTTCCAAAATCTAGTGGAAAGCCTTCCCAGAATAGTGGAGGCTGTTAAAGCAGCAAAGAGGGGACAAACTCCATATTATTGCCCATGATTTTGGAATAAGATGTTCTAAGAGCAGCTGCCCACGTACTTTTGGTCATGTAGTGTATGTGTGTGGAGGGTAGATAGTAGAGGTCGACCGATTATGATTTTTCAACGCCGATACCGATACCGATTTATTATACCATTATTAAAAAAAATGTATTTGGAATAATGACAATTACAACAATACTGAATTAACACTTATTTTTACTTAACATCAATAAAATCAATCCTCAAGTAGATAATGAAACATGTTCAATTTGGTTTAAATAATGCAAAAACAAAGTGTTGGAGAAGAAAGTAAAAGTGAAATATGTACTATGCAAGAAAGCTAACGTTTCAGTTCCTTTTAACATGAGTCTTCAATATTCCCAGGTAAGAGGTTTTAGGTTGTAGTTATTATAGGACTATTTCCCTCTATACCATTTGTATTTCATTAACCTTTGACTATTGGATGTTCTTATAGGCACTTTAGTATTGCCAGTGTAACAGTATAGCTTCCGTCCGTCTCCTCGCTCCTCCCTGGGATCGAACCAGCAACACAACGACAACAGCCACCACATCGAAGCAGCGTTACCCATGCAGTGCAAGGGGAACAACCACCCCAAGGCTCAGAGGGAGTGAAGTTTGAAACGCTATTAGGGTGCGCTAACTAGCCAGACATTTCACTTCGGTTACACCAGCCTCATCTCGGGAGTTGATAGGTTTGAAGTCATTAACAGCGCAATGCTTGACTCACAACGAAGAGCTGCTGGCAAAATGCACGAAAGTGCTGTTTGAATTCATGTTTACGCGCCTGCTTCTGCCTACCACAGCTCAGTCAGATACTTAGATATTTGTATGCTTGTATGCTCAGTCAGACTATATGCAACACAAGACACGCTAGATAATATCTAGTAATATCATCAACCATGTGTAGTTAACTAGTGATTATGATTGATTATTTTTCATAAGATAAGTTTAATGCTAGCTAGCAACTTACCTTGGCTTACGGCAGTCTCCTTGTGGAGTGCAACGAGAGAGAGGCAGGTTGTTATTGCTTTGGACTAGTTAACTGTAAGGTTGCAAGATTGGTTCCCCCGAGCTGACAAGGTGAAAATCTGCCTTTCAGCCTCTGGACGAGGCAGTTAACCCACCGTTTCTAGGCCGTCATTGAAAATAAGAATGTGTTCTTAACTAACTTGCCTAGTTAAATAAAGATTCAATAAAGGTGTAAAAAAAATAATAATAATAATAAAAAATTAAAAAATATCGGCAAATCGGCACCCAAAAATACCGACATCCGATTGTTATGAAAACTTGAAATCGGCCCTAATTAAACGGCCATTCTGATTAATCGGTCGTCCGCTAGTAGATAGTAGGTGTTTGTTGACAGTCGTCAGCTCTTATATAAGGCACCTCCCGGCAGGGCCCAGCATGGGGCCTACCGACCTAACCTGGATAGAGTGTCTTCTCCTCTCCACAGGTAGAGTCTGGAGCACAGATTAGATAACACGCATCAAAGTGGTGCGCGCATCACACACACTAGCATGTCAGACGCACGCACACACACCGCACAATTAATTGGAGGTATCTTGAGGTAAAGACACACACACACTACACAAACTCAGAGTGACATTAAGCTGGTAAGGAGGGCTGAGTCATCAGCCATTTATATAATGCATTTTAATTGGAGCTTACTGCTCACTACTAGATGATGTAATTGATGAGAACATCTCTTTACATAATATAAAAAACATATAGTGCATTAATATATCTGTCAGAATGGAAAACTGCATGAAGCACGTGACACATACTGAGACCATCAAAGACCTGTCACGTGGAATAAATCAGTTATGTACATATGACTGTTCCCCCTCCCTTTTCTGTCAATCAATCTCACTCACTCACGCACGCACGCACGCACGCACGCACACACGCACACACACACACTCTGCATTGCAAGGCAAAACAATCAAATGAACAAAGATCCCAGAGCGCTCCACCTTAAAGCCAACAACACTCAAATCACAATCCCATTCATCACCTCCAACAGCCAGAGCTTTAGCACTAAGATAACACTGAGAGGGTGAACTACTATAACATACCACAACTTATACTGTCCAAACTGGAAATGTATTGGGTTTGGTTAAACATTAATCCCAGACAATTTGTAACCGTACATTCTCTGTCTCCCCAACCCTCTTTAAAGACTAGCACGCACGCACGCACACACACACACACACACACACACTTGGAGAAAGCAATGAATGGTGATCAATAGTGGAACAGGATCATCTGAAGTAAAAGTTTGACAGACAACACTCCTAACTCACCCTGAAGAACACACCATAAACCTGATGCACTGACTGACTGAAGGCTGACTCCAACATGTGTTACACATCCTGACTCTCTCTCTCTCTCTCTCGCTCTCTTTCTCTCTCTCTCTCCAAAGCACACTCTCTTTTTCTCACTCTACTCTTTCTCTCTCTCTCTCTCGCTCTCTTTTTCTCTCTCTTTCTCTCTCTCTCCAAAGCACACTCTCTTTTTCTCACTCTACTCTTTCTCTCTCTCTCTCTGTCTCACTCTCTTTCAATTCAATTTAAATTGAAAAGCTTTATTGGCACGGGAAACACATGTTAACATTGCCAAATACAGTCTCTCTCTCTCGCTCTCTCGTCTATCAAACACAATATTTGAGGCACGTACATACGCTAACTCTCACACCTACTCAGGAAAAACCACACACACAAATGGTCACACATGCGCAAACACACACTCACACACCCTCTCACATGTGTGTAACTTCCTTCTCCAAACTACACTCCCTAAGCAGCAGGACTCAGAACGTCCCAGATGTGCTGATCACATTTCACAGCTGGAGGCACTTGGACGTCCCCACCCTGTAACACACAAACCCCAAGTGTTGCACACACACAGACACGCACACACGTGTTCTGACACACTAACGAGATCAACACACTTGCCAATACACACAAAATCGTTCAGTTTCAGTACACTTTCAACGTGGCTCAAATGTTTGTCCCGATGGTATCTAAGAGACCGACTCCTGATGGCATATAAGAGGACCGACTCCCAATGGTATCTAAGTGACCGACTCCCCATGGTATCTAAGAGACCGACTCCTGATGGCATATAAGAGACCGACTCCCCATGGTATCTAAGTGACCGACTCCCCATGGTATCTAAGAGACCGACTCCTGATGGCATATAAGAGACCGACTCCCGATGGTATCTAAGTGACCGACTCCCCATGGTATCTAAGAGACCGACTCCTGATGGCATATAAGAGACCGACTCCCGATGGTATCTAAGTGACCGACTCCCGATGGTATCTAAGAGACCGACTCCTGATGGTATCTCAGAGACTGACTCCTGATGGTATCTAAGTGACCAACTTCTGATGGTATCTAAGAGACCGACTCCCGATGGGATCTAA
Organism: Oncorhynchus nerka; assembly: GCF_034236695.1. Lineage (NCBI taxonomy): Eukaryota > Metazoa > Chordata > Actinopteri > Salmoniformes > Salmonidae > Oncorhynchus > Oncorhynchus nerka. Next base: position 22,067,870 of record NC_088415.1, on the reverse strand, counting down.
GTGATTCATTTACCCCATGTGACGCTTTTCCTTCTCTGTCTGCTTTCCCTCTCTCCCACTTCTCTCCTTCCTCCATCACTCTCTCCATCCATCTGGTTTACATTATTCACCCTGTGTACTTTATCTGCCCCACCTCTCCTCCTGCCTCACTTTCTCTTTCACTCACTACCTCCTTACTCTTCTCTGTCCTCCCTATTGCCTTCTATCGTTCAAACTTTCATCTTTTATCTATTTTTCTTCTTTCCTCTACTCTACATTGTCTCTATCCTATTCTCTCTGTCCATCTCTCCCTTTCTCTACTCCTGTGCATATTTTCCTGCCTGAGTCTACCCTGCACACCTTCTCCTCCACTTTCCATCCCGCCCTCTCTCGCCCACTCTGTCTCTGCCTCTTCCCTCCTTTGAGCCTGTTCCAGGGACTTCCAGGAAAAACTCCAGCTGCATAAATAATTCCACTTTAAATCCTCACGGGAAAAGGAAACTTAGGCACAGTCACAGCTGCCGTTGTTTTCCACCCAGGAAACTACAACATCCCAAAGCCTCCTCTCTCTACCTGTCTTGGTCGACTGTTTGGTGGTACTTGTTGTAGTTCTTTCTGGTTCAGTTGCCTTTTTCGGTTGATTGGTTGTACTTGAGGAAGTACTTCTGGGTTCTGCTTTTGTTGCCGTCTTATTGGTTGTAGTTGTGGTGGTCACTCCTAGTGTTGTGGTTCCTTGAGGCGTCACAGAATTTGGCTGTTGATTGGTGGATGCAGGGGTGATGGGTCTGGGTAACGGTGATGTCACAGTGGGGGTCTGTCCTGCTATTGGTCTGTCTGTTGGCGTAGTGGTATTATCTGATATATTACCTGAAGAAAGAGTCAAAAGACATGAAGCAGCCTCTCTGCTGACAACAACAATAATGTCACTCAAATACTACTTAAGAGTTATAACAACATGATAAAGAACTCAGTGGTTATAGCATAGTACTCAAGCTTCAGTTGTGGATGAAGGCATATTACTCCACCACTCATAGATTGAAACATATTCCTCATAAACATCATATTAGCTACCCTTTAGTTACTCACCTGTAACTACTCCTCCAATGAAGGTTGGCTGTATCACCACAGGTACGGCTGTCACTCTGTCAGGTGACTGTGTGGAGAGGATCCTATTGGCTATTGTCAGCCCAGAGAGGCGGGATTGAACAGTGAGGCTGACCATCGGGGTAGTCTGAGCTTCGGCCATCTTGGACACCAGACCTCTGCTGAACTCTGTCTGAGCCTGTGGCCGGAACTGTGGCATCTCATCTAGTGTAGTCAACGCAACCAGTGACTCCCCCTTCACAATCACTGTAGGAACAAGTTCACTTCCTGATCCAGTTGCCGGCCAGTCATCCAAATCCTCCGGTATGATTGGTCCATCAAAAGTCCTGCCCCTTGATGTTAATCGTTCATCACCTGAGGATTTGGTGGGTGGGAGAGCCGTTGGTCCCTTTGCAGATGAAACTCCACTTGGCTCTGCGGTTACCATAGTACCTGTCCAAGCCTCAACAGAAGTAGACTGGCTTTGGGTTGATCCACTGTTGAGTTTCTGAGAGGGGGAAAGGGGTTGACTTTGGTCTGTAGTTCTAGTGCCCATTTCCTCCCCAACCTGCCCCAGGTCAGAACCCACCTGCCCCCCACCTGCTCTCTCTGTGGGCCAATCTCTGTTGTTGATTCTGACTGGCACATCACTCTGGCCTCTGGGACGAGAGGAGGGAAAGCTGGGTTTGAGGGGTGTACTGATGACAGGGTCTGGAAGAGAAGAGGATGAGGTGGAGGAGCTAACAATCACCTGGCTGGTAGAGGGATGGAGAGAGGAGAGGAGGAAGGTGAGGGTGAGGAGGAGGGATGCAGTGGCCATGGTCTGGCTGTTGAGGGTGGTGATTTATACGGTCCGTCTGTTTGTCCGTCTGTCACACCATCCTCTTACTGAGCTCTGAAGACACAGAGAGAACAAAGAGATATGGATGAGGTTCAATCAGTGAATTTTTAAGCAATAATTTCTGAGAACCTGGGAATTATCTTGTGCCCACCCCCGACAAGGGTTGTTCTGAGGCCCGAGGCGAAGCCAAGGGCCGGGATACAGCCCTTGGAGGGAGTTGTCACACGATAATTAATGGGTTTGAAAGCATTATTGCTTTTATAAAATGGTTGCCAACATATGTATACAAATACGAATTACATTTTTTTATAACAAATATTATTATGAGTGTATTTGTTTTTGTTTTTTCTGAAGGTGCTATCCAAGTAGGCTGGTTGTTAGTTATTTTCTCATGTTTTGACCCCGTTTTTAATTTTAATAATTCTATTCATTCGACGTTGCTATGCTAAACAAATCAATGGCATGTAGCTAGCTAGCAGAGATTCAATGATGGTGAGAGACAAGAACCTCAATAAATAATGATTTAATAAATATCCAATTGACCTACATAGACCGCACTGTGCTGTTAATGAATGAATGGAATTCAGAGTGTTTACGGTTCTTTCTTGGGTTAGCTAGCTTACTGGAATGGGAGCGATCACATTTGTAAAATGATACATTGTTGCACAGGTTGTAGAGCCAGACTGTTGCAAACCAAATAGTAGCATGGAAAAATAATGTGTAGATGCTTTTTTCCTGAGGGAATTTCCGACAGTGGATTGATAACATTAACACATGATGGTATTTTGCGGGATTTGTTGTCCTACAACTTCCGCATATCAATCAGAATCCAGGATGCAAACAACCAGTTTTATGATATCAAATCAAATAAACATGTGTATTGGATGCATACACATATTTAGCAGATGTTATTGCAGGTGTAGCGAAATGCTTGTGTTTCTAGCAGTGCAGTAATATCTAACATTATACAATGGGTGGGTCTAATCCTGAATTGGTTAAAACCACATTCCAGCCGGTGTCTATTTGACAACTTACCACCCGCTAAATCTTTGACGTTAAAATGCCTATTTACTCTGTTCCATCTGACTGCGCAATCGAAGGTGCAGTCATTACTATTTTTATTTGTTCAAGATATAAGACCGTTCCTGTTACTGGAATAATAATTGGATAATTTATTTTGGCATGTCCATGCAAAGTCGTGACAAAAAAAGAAAGGAAGAAGTTAGCCATTCTATTGCTAATCAACAAGAGAGAAAAGTGCTTATAGACAACTGCGATAACTACCCTATGGATAATATCATGCTTTCGAATGCTGTTGAAGATGACGAATTCCCCTCTTTACTCCGTGCAAACCTCCACCCTCCAAAAAACCCAACATGAACTCTGACATCGTGGCTACCCTCTCCTTACTCATCAACTCCAGGTCTGTTGCCATTGAGAAAATGGTTGGCGCGAACACCATGGTTATCGAAGGCTTGAAAAAGACGAGTTTGCATGTGGTGAAATCAAGGATGTGAAAACGAGAGTGGCAAAAGTTGAAAAAAGTGTGGAAAAGAATAACAATGACTACCAGCCAACCTCTCGGGGGAGGAGAAGATGGAACTAATTGAGTTACAAAATGAACTGGATAATATATATAGATTAAAAGCAGAAGGGGCCTTTATTAGATCTAGGAAAAAATTGATTGAGGAGGGAGAACAGAATTCATCCTATTTCTTTAGACTTGAGAAATTTCACTCTAAAAATAACACTATCCATAAGTTAAACATTGATGGTGTTATTAAAGATTAAATACTGTAGCAATTTTTACAGAACATTGTATAGCTCTACGTTCTGTCAGGAATCCACAGAAATGTTTTTTAACTCACTGAATAATGTTCACTCTAACAGTGATATAGAATCTAAACAGTGTAATGAACAAAGGTGAAGAGATTATAGAGTCTATCAAACATCTAAAGCACAATAAATCACCAGGTGTTGATGGAATTACATCAGAATTTGAAATGATTTTCTGAACACGTAGCTCCCTTCCTATTTGAAGTATTTTTAGAGAGTATTATAAACAATGTTCTCCCTCCTACAATGAGTCAGGTGTTAATAACACTGATACCTAAGCCTAAAAAAGAAGTGCTGCTTATCGATAACTGGCGTCCAATTTGTCTTCTTAATAATGACTATAAGATGAAACACAGCCTTACTACTTGCAAAAATAATTAAAGAAGTCCTGGATGCAATCATTGATGAAACACAGTCTGGCTTCATGAGGAACAGACATATTTCTAACAATGTCAGACTAGTATTAGACATACTTGACTACTCAGACCTAATAACTGAGGATAGCTTCATATTATTTTTAGATTTTTATAAAGCATTTGACACAGTAGAGCATCAGTTTCTCTTCCACTCCCTTGAGAGACTTGGCTTTGGGGATTTTTTCTGTAAGGCTATTAAGACTCTCTATGCAAATGGTAACAGCTCTATCAAATGTAAATATGGCACCTCACCTAGATTTGAGTTAAAAAGAGGAATTAGGCAAGGTTGTCCTATCTCTCCGTAACTGTTTTTATTAATCACCCAACTTATTGCAAATTCTTTAAATAATAGTCCTGTACAAGGTATTTCCATAGCTGGTAAAGAAATTATTATAAGCAAGCTGGCTGATGATACTACACTTTCTCTGAAAGACGCTAACCAAATTCCCATATCGATCAATGTGATACAATACTTTCCCAAAGCGTCTGGTCTATACCTTCACATTAATAAATGTGAACTCATAGCTGTCAAAGATTGTGTGACACCGTCAAATTATGGTATTCCAGTAAAAGAAGAACTTACATATTTAGGCATAACCATTACAAAGGATCAAAAGTCTAGAAGCTTACTACATTTTAACCCTCTTATTAAAAATACCCAGAAGAAGCTAAATCAATGGCTACAGAGGGACTTATCTTTAAAAGGTAGAGTCCTAATAACCAAGGCTGAAGGTATCTCTAGACCAGCATATGGTGCTCTATCTTTATATCTTGACAGCAAAATAAGCAAGGAGATAGACCAGATGCTTTTCAACATACTTTGGAGAAACCGTACCCATTACATTAGAAAACTGTTGTAATGAACACTTATGAGAATGGTGGACTGAATTTTCTGGACTTATAAACACAATTTTTTTCCACACAGATATTATATATGGAATAATCGGGATATATTGTATAAAAATAATTATTTGTTTTTAGAATATTGGTTCCGAAATAATATCCTATTGGTGAGCCAACTGGTAAATGCAGAGGGTCTTTACTCAGTTATAAGGAATTCTTATCACTTTACAAGGTCCCTGTAACACCTAAAAATGTTGCAATTGTTTTAGATGCCATTCCCTCAGGTGTTGCTCTGTTATTTAGGAACGTGTCAAGACCTGACCCTCAGAGCCTACCTTCTATTGACCCTGTTGACTAATCAGTAGGAAAGATTTGTTTCTCTTTTGGTCCATTCAACAACAGAGCGATACGAACGTTGTTTCAGCAGGATGTTGTATCTATACCTTATGTCATGCCTTATTGGAATGGATTTATTGATAATATCTGTTGGAAAAAAGTTTGGATGTTGCCACACACATACCTACTTGTTAACAAAATTAAGGAAGTTTCCTTTAAAATTATTCATAATTATTATCCTGCCAACCACTATATGAAGAAGTTTAAGGAAAACATCAACTCAAATAGCTCCTTTTGTAATGACCACCCAGAAATAGTGTTGCATTTTTTTGGCATTGTATTCATGTAAGAAAACTGTGGCAAGACATCAATAGATTTATAAAATGTATAACACATTTATGAAGATTTTACACTATTGTGGAGAGATGTACTGCTTGGATTCTTTACATACGATAGAAATAAGCTGAAACATTTTTATGTAATTAATTTCATTATTCTTTTGGCCAAATTTCATATACACAAATGTAAATTTACAAACAAAAAAACATTTTCTTACCCTACAAAAAGAAATTGATCTGTATTTTAAGACAGTTAAATACTCTACTAACAAAAAAGCTGTTAGAATTGTAAGTGTATGTATGTCCCTTAAGGTCCTTGTGTAATTGTAATGTGATACTGTACCCCCTAGCTCGATTGTCCATTGTATATAATCTGTATATACTTATGTTCCCTCATGTACATTCTGTATTGATTTGTTGTTAATAAAACATTTTTTTAAATGTAAAAATATTACAAATCTGACTGCGCAATCCACTGTCTCATCAGCCCAACCAAGCAATTTCTAAACTTTACCTGGACATTATCTTACATTTCTTTTAGACTAACATTTCGTTTTCAACAGCTAAGATTTGTATAAACCTTGCTGTCTTTCCCTCCGACATTTGCAACAGTTTAAATATTCAAATTTGATCTCCACCTGTCCCATAGTAATGAACATGTTGGGGGATGGGACGAGGCAGGCAGTCAGGCAGCGTTTCTCAGCCATTCGAAATCATGAATCAGCTCACATAATTCTTATGGATATATACAAAGAAATGTCAATTGAAAAAAGGTACAACGAAACAAAGTGCAGCTAGTTTGCAGTCTTTCCAGCTTCAGTTTGAAGTGATTGTGTTAGCTGTGTTGTTGGCTAGCTCCTCTGAATAACAGAGTGTCCTGACGAGTGAGCACATTTTCTATGCCAGGCGAAATCGCGACTCGATAGCTCATTGTTATGGATGTATCCAAATAAATTTCTCTAGAAAACAACTTAAACAAATGCAAATGCAGCTGCTTTAGTGTTATTCTGGCTAAACCTTTTGACGTGACTGTAAGTTAGCAGTAGATGGTTAGCTAGCAAGCAAGGGATAAGAACATTGCCAGCCAGTATGGTAATGGAACATTTAGAACGAACGACTGGGTTGCATCCATAGATACAGAACAAAAAGACTGAACGACTGGGTCTCACGTCTCTAGCAACCAAACTGGTAGAACAAACGACCAACCGGCTTGGGTAGCAACCCTAGATTTGTGTCGGGACTATATCTTGTGGAAGGATTAAATCATTATTTGAATATGTTGGTAGCCCATTGTATAAAAGTGATAATGCCCTCGAAGCCGGTGTTTGGAGGATATATTGGCACGGTTTGCCACCACTCGACTTTGTCTTAAATTCTTCGAGATAGGGGGCGCTCTTTTAATTTTTGGATAAAAAACGTTCCCGTTTTAAACAAAATATTTTGTCACGAAAAGATGCTCGACTATGCATGTAATTGACAGCTTTGGAAAGAAAACTCTGACGTTTCCAAAACTGCAAAGATATTATCTGTGAGTGCCCCAGAACTAATGCTACAGGCGAAACCAAGATGAAGTTTCATACAGGAAATGCCCCAGATTCTGAAGGCGCTGTGTTCCAATGTCTCCTTATATGGCTGTGAATGCGCCAGGAATGAGCCTGCCGTTTCTGTCGTTTCTCCAAGGTGTCTGCAGCATTGTGACGTATTTGTAGGCATATCATTGGAAGATTGACCATAAGAGACTACATTTACCAGGTGTCCGCCCGGTGTCCTGTGTCGGAATTATTGCGTAATCTCTAGGTCCATGCGCGTTCCATTTCTTCAGAAGAGAAAGGCAACTGCCACGAAGGAATTATCATCGATAGATATGTGAAAAACACCTTGAGGATTGATTCTAAACATCGTTTGCCATGTTTCTGTCGATATTATGGAGTTAATTTGGAAAAAAGTTCGCGTTTTAATGACTTAATTTTCGGGTTTTTCTTACCCAAACGTGATGAAGAAAACGGAGCGATTTGTCAACACAAATAATATTTTTGTAAAAACTGAACATTTGCTATCTAACTGAGTCTCCTCATTGAAAACATCTGAAGTTCTTCAAAGGTAAATGATTTTATTTGAATGCTTTTCTGGTTTTTGTGAAAATGTTGCATGCTGAATGCCAGGCATAATCCTATGCTAGGCTATCAATACTGTTACACAAATGCTTCTTTTGCTATGGTTGAGAGGCATATTTTTAAAATCTGAGATGACAGTGTTCTTAACAAAAGGCTAAGCTTGAGAGCAAATAGATTTATTTCATTTCATTGGCGATTTTCATGAATAGTTAACGTTGCGTTATGCTAATGAGCTTGCGGATAGATTTACACAATCCTGGATACAGGTTTTTTTCGTAGCAAAACGTGACGCAGAAAACGGAGCGATTTGTCCTAAACAACATTTGCTATCTAACTGAGAGTCTCCTCATTGAAAACATCCGAAGTTCTTCAAAGGTAAATGATTTTATTTGAATGCTTTTCTGGTTTTTGTGAAAATGTTGCCTGCTGAATGCTAATGCTAAATGCTACGCTAGCTATCAATAGCTATCAATACTGTTACACAAATGCTTGTTTTGCTATGGTTGAGAAGCATATTTTAGAAAATCTGAGATGACAGTGTTGTTAACAATAGGCTAAGCTTGAGAGCTAGCGTATTGATTTCATTTCATTTGCGATTTTCATGAATAGTTAACGTTGTGTTATGCTAATGAGCTTGCGGATAGATTTACACAATCCTGGATACTGGTTTTTTTCGTAGCTAAACGTGACGCAGAAAACGGAGCGATTTGTCCTAAACAAATAATCTTTCAGGAAAAACTGAACATTTGCTATCTAACTGAGAGTCTCCTCATTGAAAACATCCGAAGTTCTTCAAAGGTAAATTATTTTATTTGAATGCTTTTCTGGTTTTTGTGAAAATGTTGCCTGCTGAATGCTAACACTAAATGCTACGCTAGCTATCAATATTGTTACACAAATGCTTGTTTTGCTATGGTTGAGAAGCATTTTTTGAAAATCTGAGATGACAGTGTTGTTAACAAAAGGCTAAGCTTGAGAGCTAGCATATTGATTTCATTTCATTTGCGATTTTCATGAATAGTTAACGTTGCGTTATGGTAATGAATTGAGGCTGTAGTCACGATCCCGGATCCGGGATGGCTCAACGCAAGAAGTTAAGCTTAACAACAATATATCCTCCAAACAAAGGCTTCTTTGGCATTATAAACCAACAACAATACACACAAACCTAAAAGTAAGAAAATGGAATTTAGAAATATTAGTGCGAGCAATGAAGTCGAAAGTTTACATACACATAGATTGGAGTCATTAAAACTCATTTTTCAACCACTCCACAAAGTTCTTGTTAACAAACTATAGTTTTGGCAAGCCGGTTAGGACATCTACTTTGTGCATGACACAAGTAACTTTTCCCACAATTGTTTACAGACAGATTATTTCACGTATAATTCACCGTATCACAATTCCAGTGGGTCAGAAGCTTACATACACTAAGTTGACTGTGCCTTTAAACAGCTTGGAAAATTTCAGAAAATTATGTCTTTAGAAGCTTCTGATAGGCTAATTGACATAATTTGAGTCAATTGGAGGTGTACCTGTGGATGTATTTCAAGGCCTACCTTCAAACTCAGTGCCTCTTTGCTTGACAAAAAAATCAGCCAAGACCGCTGGTTCATCCTTGGGACCAATTTCCAAACACCTGTAGGTACAATGTTCATCTGTACAAACAACAGTACGCAAGTATAAACACTATGGGACCACGCAGCTGTCATACCGCTCAGGAAGGAGACGCGTTCTGTCTTCTAGAGATTAACATACTTTGGTGTGAAAAGTGCAAATCAATCCCAGAACAACAGCAAAGGACCTTGTGAAGATGCAGGAGGAAACAGGTACAAAAGTATCTATATCCACAGTAAAACAAGTCCTATATCGACATAACCTGAAAGGCCGCTCAGCAAGGAAGAAGCCACTGCTCCAAAACCGCCACAAAAAAGCCAGACTACGGTTTGCAACTGCACATGGGAACAAAGATCGCACTTTTTGGGGAAATGTCCTCTGGTCTGATGAAACAAAAATAGAACTGTTTGGCCATAAAGACCATCGTTATGTTTGGAGGAAAAATGGGGAGGCTTGCATGCTGAAAAACACCATCCCAACCGTGAAGCACGGGGGTGGTAGCATCATGTTGTGGGGGTGCTTGGCTGCAGGAGGGACTGGTGCACTTCACAAAATACACTGCTCAAAAAAATAAAGGGAACACTAAAATAACACATCCTAGATCTGAATGAATTAAATATTCTTATTAAATACTTTTTTCTTTACATAGTTGAATGTGCTGACAACAAAATCACACAAAAATTATCAATGGAAATCAAATTGATCAACCCATGGAGGTCTGGATTTGGAGTCACACTCAAAATTAAAGTGGAAAACCACACTACAGGCTGATCCAACTTTGATGTAATGTCCTTAAAACAAGTCAAAATGAGGCTCAGTACTGTGTGTGGCCTCCACGTGCCTGTATGACCTCCCTACAACGCCTGGGCATGCTCCTGATGAGGTGGCGGATGGTCTCCTGAGGGATCTCCTCCCAGACCTGGACTAAAGCATCCGCCAACTCCTGGACAGTCTGTGGTGCAACGTGGCGTTGGTGGATGGAGTGAGTCATGATGTCCCAGATGTGCTCAATTGGATTCAGGTCTGGGGAACGGGCGGGCCAGTCCATATCATCAATGCCTTCCTCTTGCAGGAACTGCTGACACACTCCAGCCACATGAGGTCTAGCATTGTCTTGCATTAGGAGGAACCCAGGGCCAACCGCATCAGCATCTGGTCTCACAAGGGGTCTGAGGATCTCATCTCTGTACCTAATGGCAGTCAGGCTACCTCTGGCGAGCACATGGAGAGCTGTGCGGCCCCCCAAAGAAATGCCACCCCACACCATGACTGACCCACCGCCAAACCGGTCATGCTGGAGGATGTTGCAGGCAGCAGAACGTTCTCCACGGCGTCTCCAAACTGTCACATGTTCTCAGTGTGAACCTGCTTTCATCTGTGAAGAGCACAGGGCGCCAGTGGCGAATTTGCCAATCTTGGTGTTCTCTGGCAAATGCCAAACATCCTGCACGGTGTTGGGCTGTAAGCACAACCCCCACCTGTGGATGTCGGGCCCTCATTACACCCTCATGGAGTCTGTTTCTGACCATTTGAGCAGACACATGCACATTTTTGGCCTGCTGGAGGTCATTTTGCAGGGCTCTGGCAGTGCTCCTCCTGCTCCTCCTTGCACAAAGGCGGAGGTAGCGGTCCTGCTGCTGGGTTGTTGCCCTCCTACGGCCTCCTCCACGTCTCCTGATGTACTGGCCTGTCTCCTGGTAGCGCCTCCATGCTCTGGACACTACGCTGACAGACACAGCAAACCTTCTTGCCACAGCTCGCATTGATGTGCCATCCTGGATGAGCTGCACTACCTGAGCCACTTGTGTGGGTTGTAGACTCTCATGCTACCACTAGAGTGAAAGCACCGCCAGCATTCAAAAGTGACCAAAACATCAGCCAGGAAGCATAGGAACTGAGAAGTGGTCTGTGGTTATCACCTGCAGAACCACTCCTTTATTGGGGGTGTCTTGCTAATTGCCTATAATTTCCACCTGTTGTCTATTCCATTTGCACAACAGCATGTGAAATTTATTGTCAATCAGGGGAATTCTTAAGTGGACAGTTTGATTTCACAGAAGTGTGATTGACTTGGAGTTACATTGTGTTGTTTAAGTGTTCCCTTTATTTTTTGTGCATTGTAGATGGCTTCATGAGGAAGGAGAATTATGTGGATATATTGAAGCAACATCTCAAGACATCAGTCAGGATGTTAAAGCTTGGTCGCAAATGGGTCTTCCAAATGGACAATGACCCTAAGCATACTTCCAAAGTTGTGGCAAAATGGCTTAAGGACAACAAAGTCAAGGTATTGGAGTGGCCATCACAAAGCCCTGACCTCATCCTGAAAAAATAACTGAAAAAGCGTGTGCGAGCAAGGAGGCCTACAAACCTGACTCAGTTACACCAGCTCTGTCAGGAGGAATGTGCCAAAAAACCTTGTGGAAGGCTACCCAAAATGTTTGACCCAAGTTAAACAATTTAAAGGCAATGCTACAAAATACTAATTGAGTGTATGTAAACTTCTGACCCACTGGGAATGTGATGAAAGAAATAAAAGCTGAAATAAATCATTCTCTCTACTATTATTCTGACATTTCACATTCTTAAAATAAAGTGGTGATCCTAACTGACCTAAGACAGGGAATTATTTACTAGGATTAAATGTCAGGAATTGTGAAAAACTAAGTTTAAATGTATTTGACTAAGGTGTAGGTAAACTTCCGACTTCAACTGTATGTAAACATTATTAAAGTAACCAGTGTTCCATTATTAAAGTGACCAGTGTTCCATGTCTATGTACATAGGGCAGCAGCCTCTAAGATGCAGGGATGAGTAGCCGGCTAGTGATTATGTTCAGGGCCTGGTAACATACACATCACTGTCTTTGGAATAAAATTTCACTTCCGCAGAGCACACATGATTACCTCTGCATATATCATTTACACATTAACTTGGTAGAGCTCTCAGAGAAAAACACATGCAACCACATAAGCAGCATACACGCATGTACATATTATGCAACGCAAAGCTAGAGGGGCCAATACAGCATCAGAGGTATAGGGATATGTTTGTATCTCTCTGGCGTACTTGGGTTCATAGATATGGTCTTTGTGTGAATCTCTCTCTTTCTTTATTGAGGAGTTTTTGTATAGCATGTGTGTGTGTATGTGTGTGTTTGTGTGCCTATATAGAGGGGTGTTTATAGCTGTTCTGCTGTGCTGACTCAGAGGGCATGTCACAGAATTCTCCCAGAGGTCCAAGCGGCATGACAGCAGCACGCACACAGAGGGGTGTGGTGTCGTGTATAGTTACAGTGAGTCATTGACCCACACGTACATGCACACACACACACACACACACATATGCACGCACACACACATATGCACGCACACACACACATGCACACACACATATATGCACACACAAGTACATGCGTGTGTACACACACACACACACACACACACACACACACACACACAGACCGGACTTAGGCCCACACCTTAAGCTGCATAATGCAGAAAGCCTGCAGAATGATCAGAGCAAAGCACAGATGGTTTCACTCCTCCAAGGCAGATGAGCACTATCTCTCTATCTTTATTTTTCTCTTTCTCATTGGCTTCTTCTTCTATGTGGACTATCTCTTTTTATTTCTCCCAGCCTCTTTATACAGTTTCTCTATACCTATATTACTAACACCATCCTCTGTTCAACTGAACCACCTGGACAAGAGGAACTCCTACGTGAGAGTGCTGTTCATTGACTATAGCTCAGCGTTCATCACCATAGTGCTCTCCAAGCTCATCACTAAGCTCAGGACCCAAGGGACTAAACAACTCCCTCTGCAACTGGATCCTGGAATTCCTGACAGGTCGACACACTGACGCTCAACACAGGGGCCCCTCAGGGGTGCATGCTTAGTCCCCTCCTGTACTCCCTGTTCACCCACGACTGTGTGGCCGCGCATGATTCCAACACCATCATTAAGTTTGCTGACAACACAACGGTGGTTGGCCTGATCACTGATGACGATGAGACAGCCTATAGGAAGGAGGTCAGTCACCTGGTAGTGTGTTGCCAGGACAACAATCTCTCCCTCAACGTCAGCAAGACAAAGGATCTGATCGTGGACTAGAGGAAACGGAGGGCCGAGCATGCACCCATCCACATCGACTAATCGAGTGGGTCGAGAGCTTCAAGTTCCTCGGTGTCCACATCACTAAGGAATTTTCATCGTCCACACACACCAACACAGTCGTGAAGAAGGCACGACAACGCCTCTTCCCCCTCAGGAGTCTGAAAAGATTCACCATGGGCCCTCAAATCCTCAACAAGTTCTACAGCTGCAACATTGACAGCATCTTGCAGAATACAGTGTTTGGTTTTCACCCAACAAAATGGCACCGATCTCATCCAAAAAGTTGACTCAAGTTCGCCAAAAAAGCACCTAGAAGCACCTGATGATCATCAAGACTCTTGGAAGAATGTTCTATGGACAGATGTCAAAAATATGACTTTGTGGGCGACAAGGGTCCCATTATGCCAGGCAAAAACCAAACACTGCATTCCACAATAAGAACCTTATACCAACGGTCAAGCATGGTGGTGGTAGTGTGATGGTTTGGGGATGCTTTGCTGCCTCGGGACCTGGACGACTTGCCTTAATAGAAGGAACCATGAATTCTGCTCTGTATCAGAGAATTCTACAGGAGACTGTCAGGCCATCCGTCAGTGAGCTGAAGCTGAAGTGCAGCAGGGTCATGAAGCAAGACAATAATCCAAAACACACAATCAAGTCTACATGAAAATGGTTAAAAAGTAAAACATTTGAAGTTTTGGAATGGCCTAGTCAAAGTCCAGACCTAATCCCAATTGAGATGTTGTGGCAGGACTTGAAGCGAGCAGTTCATGCTTGAAAACCCACAAATATCGCTGAGTTAAAGTAGTTCCACATTGAAGAGTGGGCCAAAATTCCTCCACAGTGATGTGAGAGACCGATCAACAACTACAGGAAGCGTTTGGTTGCAGTCATTGCAGCTAAAGGTGGCACAATAAGTTATTGAGTGTAAGGGGGAATTACTTTTTCACACAGGGGAATTGGGTGTTGCATTAACATTGGGTGTTCATTAAATAAATAAAATGAGCATTCATTTATTTTGTTATTTGTAAACTCAGGTTCTCTTTATCTAATAAGGTTTTGGTTTAAGATCTGATAACATTCAGTATCACAAATATGCAAAAAAAGAGAAAATCAGAAAGGTGGCAAATGCTTTTTCACAGCACTGTATAATATACATATCTGTCTCAATTACCTCGTACCCCTGCACATCCAAATAACAAATCAACTCGGTACTGGCACCTCATGTATACAGCCAAGTTATCGTTACTCATTGTGTATTTATTCCTTGTGTTATAATTGATGTATTGTTTATCTTTTTTTCTCTGTGCATTCACTCCAGGTCTGAATCAACAGCAGTAACATTGGTGATGCAAGGTGATGCAGTAGAAGACAGTGAACAGAATGCTCCTACAGTACATGATCACACAATCCTATCAATCATAGTAAAACCGTCTGTCTAATCCTCATACAGTCATCATGTCTGTCTGTTTTAACCAGGTGTGGGCTATTGAGTCAGAGGATGAGGTAGTGACTGAGGGGGATGTTTTTCATAAGACCAGGGGTGAGCTTCTCTGGTACCAAGGGCATCTGGGTGTGCAACACAGCACCAACACACCTGATCAAACTAATGGCTGGGTTTAAGCAGGTGTATTAAATTAGAGCTGGGCTGAAACAAAAGCATGCCCACCCTGCTGCTCTCCTGGATCAGAATAGCTCACCCCACAGGTCTTATCAAAAACAATCCCCTTCCTTCATTCTGACATCCGCTAACTCAAAATCCCATCCCCTACCCATGCAACCAGTTACGGTAACTCAGACTAGGGAGAAACTACCCATGGCACAGATCTAGGACCAGCTTACCCTCACCAAATCCTAACGTTAACCCTTAGAGAAGAAAACAAAACACGGATCAGTATCTCGGGCAACTTCATCCTACTCCTTATGAGTCATTAATTCCCCTTCTATACCAATGCCTCATTCTCTTAAATCACATGTAGAAGAACAAACATATGTGTGCTAATCCTGACATGTGTGTGTTCTGCTCATGAACAATACGTGTGTGAAGTGCTTATGGGAGTGACATATGTGAGTAAGTATGTGTAAGGACACCGTGTGTATGTGTGTGTGTGCAGGTGTGTACACCATCATGGGAGAGTGAGCATGTGTGAGAAAATCTATGGGTACATGTGAGGAACTGTTTCAGTAAACAGCTGAGGGATAGGGCTGGAGAAATTTAACCACTCTCAAATTCAAAGACCGAGCTATGGGCTCCCGAGTGGCGCAGCGGTCTAAGGCACTGCATGTCAGTGCTAGAGGCGTCACTACAGAGTTTGGTTCGATTCCAGGCTGTATCACAACTGGCCATAGGGCAGAGCACAATTGGCCCAGCGTCGTCCGGGTTAGGGTTTGGCTGGGGTAGGCCGTCATTGTATATAATAATGTGTTCTTAACTGACTTGCCTAGTTAATTAAAAGTTACTTTTTAAAAATAAAAACATTTAAATGCAAGGACTAATCATCCATGTTATCAAAATTATAATTTTGACCACATGGTGTTTGTTTACAATTACATTATTTAACAAAGAGTAAAACAAGTTCATTATTGTGGTTCTGATGGGGTATGACAGCTGAACTAAGCTCATGAGGCATTTATAAGTTATATTCTACAAGAATCTGTCACGTGTGCTGCCACTCCGGCCTCTAGGTCACCAGGCTGCTGATTATTGCGCACACCTGTCACAATCTTCCCGCGCACCAGCGCCTCATGACACTCACCTGGACTCCATCACCTCCTTGAATACCTGCCCTATTTATGACACTCCCTTTGGTTCCTTCCCCAGGTGTTATTGTTTCTGTTTCAGTTTCATGTCTGTGCGTTGTTCGTGTGTTCTTGTTTTATATAATTTTTCATTCATTTATTAAATAATTTACTCCCTGAACTTTCTTCCCAACTCCCAGGGCACACGTTATAAAATCAATGGCAATATTTAATGAATTGAAAAGTCACAAAACACATGTAGCAATCACAGATTGTCCCTGTAACTGAGATCTTGCTAATAGCTTGTGATGCTCAAATACTCCCATATAGATGTTAAAGAAAGCTGAGAAAACAGACTAAGAAAGACAGAGAAATTGATGGATTTAGGGCAGGATAGTGAGAGAGAAGCACAGAGAAAGAGAGCGTAAGTAAGAGGTATAAGTCTCCATCTCCACCTCGTCACAGTAGTTTTGCTGTTTATTTTCTTTCTCCCACTCAACCATCTCTTTCTCCCAGACTCCAGCCTTCTGTTGGCCAATCCACCTCCGATGAATCACTTTGTTTTACCCCCCCCCCCTTCACCCCCTTCCCTCGTTCTGGCGGTGTTATTTCAACATGGTTGTATTGTACTCCTGCGGGAGGAGATATAGGGCAGTGAAGATAGAGAGATAAACAGAAAAGAAAATGAGAGAGGGAGGAGGGTTGGGAGAGATGCATGGAAAATGGTGATGATAGCTATATAACGAAGCAGACAGTGGAAGGTACAGAGAGGGGGAGTGGAAAGCATGGAGAAAGAAAGGAAAATAAACGATAGACAGAGAGAGGGAGAGGGTGAGGTGAGCATTAGGGATATGATGAAGCAGAGAATGTGGGCGGCAGAGAGACACGGTTTCAGGGGAAACTGACTCAGTGATGCTGGTATGTCTTGACCATAGCAAATTAGTCTGTGTGTATGTGATTGAGTGAAAAGTAAAGTAACAGAGACAGGAGGGGATAGAGAAACTGTGAGGGGGCTAGAAGTGTGTACAGTCTCTAAAGTTGTGATGAGGTGTGTGTCAAGATGTCACTCTGGGTAGCCTGGAACACAGTGGAACTGAGCCATCTCACCTTATCACAGGGTAAAACTAGCAACCTGGCAGTTGACTTTAAACAAACTGACAGATGAAAAATGGGCCTACAAAAAACATTGCCCCTCGATGGTAGTCTTACTACTGCAATCACAGTTCACCCAGTGTGAGTGTGTGTGCGTAGGTGGTGGTCCTGATTTAAGACACTGAGGGCCCTTAGCCAAATGGGATACATAGAGAGGAGAAACACCCTGCTGCTTTATCTGAATCACTGTCAACATTAATCTCTCTATTTCTCTGTCTCTCTCTCTCTCTCTCTCTGTCTGTCTCTCACTCACACACACACAATACTACAGCTTCTGTGAGTGTCTTGTGTCTTTCTGTGAATATCTGTAGAGGGCAAATGGGTGCAGGGAGGAGGAGGGTATTTATATCCTGAGATCTGCCCCTTGAGGCAGAAGAACACTAAGTGAGGGGCAATGGAATGGAGGAGGGGGGTATGCCGTCACTCTCACAATAACGTCTTTATCCATCTACAGGAAGGCCTGAGGACAATATAATATAGTAGAACAACATGCAACAAGCTGCGGATTGCCATATATACAGATATGTATTGCATGACACCACTACTACAAGTAAAGTTACACTTCTCTCTGTTTGTAACACTTCTATTACCGTAACTGGACTGCTAATGATAATACTATTGATTCTACTAATATCAGGTGCAAAAATGAAACAGGTGCAAAGCAAACCCTTATTTCCAAAAAAGAATGGCTTCCAAAAACCACAGGCAAATATCAGGAACTGTAAAGTTAATTCCTTAAGCTCAAACTAAACTGAACCTCAACCAAGTCACATAATCATAGCAAGCCAAAATACCTCTACAATTCTGAAAGAAATCTCTGTTCCAGATTCAACTGAAATGACCACATTTCATAGCCACTTTTGACCTACACATTGCCCAGACTGACATACATACGCACACACACACTCACACAAACAAACTCTTTCTCTATATTTCTTGCACACACACACACACATTTATGCCAGATTCCAGAGAGTCTGAGCATCTTAATTTGAGTGAATATTTCCAGAAACAGACACTATCCTGTTTGTGGACAGAGGGATCGCTGAGTTCTCCCCAGCAAGCACCAGTCTGAACGGTGACATACTGGCCTTCATGCATGTGTGTCTGCATGTGTGTGTGTGAGCGTGTGAGTGAGTGAGTGAGTGAGTGAGTGAGTGAGTGAGTGAGTGAGTGAGTGAGTGAGTGAGTGAGTGAGTGAGTGAGTGAGTGAGTGAGTGAGTATGGGAGTGACTGTGGGGTCTCGAATGTCAAGGTGGCCCTCTAATAAACAGGATTAAAGAGTCAGACTGAATTACGTTAGAACCTTAGAACAGGAAGGCCGGAAGTGGAGAATGACAGAAAGAATGGAAGAAAGAGACAGAAAAATCAAGTTGAATCTGGAGAACGAGAGAGTGGGAAACAGAGGGACAGAGAGAGAGGAGAGGTAAGAGAGAAATAATGATCAACGAACTGATAGCATACATGCGGAGAGAGAGGTTGAGAGAGTGAGAATAATAGGGGAGGTTTATAGCTCAGAAACAGATAGAGAAAGAGAGACAGAAATAGAGCACTCTAGAGAGATATGCCATGGAGGGACACTGAGCGGTTCCAAAGTCCAAACAGAACAGTTAAAGCGGCAGTGCAGTCAAAAACTAGATTTTTCCTGTGTTTTATATATAATTCCACATTATGAGGTTGGAATAATACTGTGAAATTGTGAAAATTATGATAATGCACATTTAGTGTAAGATCTGTTTTAAAAGACTGCTTGAAATTTCAGCTTGTTTGGCTCAGTGGAGTTTTTGGATTTAGGTTAATAGACCAATAACAAAGAGTTAGCCATCCTCTCTGCCAATAACAGCTAGTTACACATCTCTCCCATTCGGCTCCTCCAATTAGACCCCTTTCTCAGACCACTCCCAGACAGTCCTAGCAAAATTCTTGCTTGATAAATTGCATTTAGTTATTTTTGTTTATTTTTGACCATTTTAATTGAAACAATCATAGTAATGTACTTTATTGTTACCCAGAAATGATTTGATATTTAGATACAAATGGATGCAGTAGACCTTTAAAGTATTACTGCATTACCCTCAGCTTAAGGTACCTATGTATGGCCTATAAGAGTGCCATGTAGGGGAGAGGGGAGAGGCGAGTGTGTGTGTTTGTGGTATGTATGTATGTATGTATGTATGTATGTATGTATGTATGTATGTATGTATGTATATGTATGTATGTATGTATGTATGTATGTATGGGGTAAAAGAGGTTAGAGGGGGTCTATATGATCCTTAAGATTCCACCATCTTGCAGGAATGTAAACAAACCACTCACTATCAAACCAGACCATCCCTCCTCTGACACACACACTAACTTACTAATTTATTCCCAACAACTCTGATTACCTGTAGCGCACTATCTCTGTCTCAATACCTTGATGAGAAAACATATAGTTATAAATACATTAAGCGTTTAAAGGATCCAATGATAAGCACAACATGCAGTATTTGTGATAACTGTCATGATAAGTTATCTCCAAAATGAGTTCATAAATACCTGGTGAAAGGAACTCCATTAAACCTATAAACACACCATCATGAAACCTCTATTCAGCCATGCACTAAAGGTAGTTGACCCTGACCCTCTGTCAGGGGCTATAACCCTGTTCAATGTGACTTGGACCACACAGAAGGGTCACATGAAAAGCCTTAGAGACGTGTCCATTGGTCCACTGGGTTGGGCTTGTTATTGTGGCTCCAGAACCAATCATCTGACTCCTGCCTTCATGTTTTGACCTCTGGATGAGGTGGACACCCAACTACATCGGAGGCAGACATCTTCTCTGATGTTCTGCCTCTTCTGAGACAGGCCACAGTTCAAAGGCCAAGATTGACTCTGACAGGGAGGTATTTTAACTGCAGTTAGACACCCACTCACGCATGAACACACGTACAGACACACAAAGGTCAAATACAGGTTGCCTTTGTAACACTAATGAGGGGAGCATACAGAGGATCATGGAACCCCAAAAACACATTTGTGAATACCAACACTATAGTTCAGATGTAAATACAGACAGAGCAGATACACACACAGAAAACACACCCTGATTGGCAGACTCTTAACTGATGATAAGAGCTGAGAGTAGTGGAATAGTGAGGAGGCTGCCCATCCAAAGTACTCTTATAATCTCCACCGGTGCAGCCAGAAGAGGACTGGCGACCCCTCAGAGCCTGGTTCCTCTCTAGGTTTCTTCATAAATTCCTGCCTTTCTAGAGTTTTTCCTCTAACCACTGTGCTTCTACATCTGCATTGCTTGCTCTTTGGAGTTTTAGGCTGGGTTTCTGTATAAGCACTTGGTGACATCTGCTGATGTAAAAAGGGCTTTCTAAATACATTTGATTGATTGATGAGTCATCCATATGGATCACTTTCCCTGTAGAATGTTACACTATCCACAGCATAATGTCAGATCACAAGTTCTGTGATCTACACATTTTGCAGTCTTTTGTTTTTGGTTCTAGGTTTTGTTCTCTGTTCTGTCTGCTCTATGTTCTGCCTGCTCTGTGTTCTGTCTGTACTCTGTTCTGTCTGCTCTGTGTTCTGTCTGCTCTATGTTCTGCCTGTGCTCTGTTCTGTCTGCTCTATGTTCTGCCTGCTCTGTGCTCTGTTCTGTCTGCTCTATGTTCTGCCTGCTCTGTGCTCTGTTCTGTCTGCTCTATGTTCTGCCTGCTCTGTGCTCTGTTCTGTCTGCTCTATGTTCTGCCTGCTCTGTGCTCTGTTCTGTCTGCTCTATGTTCTGTCTGCTCTGTGCTCTGTTCTGTCTGCTCTATGTTCTGCCTGCTCTGTGCTCTGTTCTGTCTGCTCTATGTTCTGCCTGCTCTGTGCTCTGTTCTGTCTGCTCTATGTTCTGCCTGCGCTGTGCTCTGTTCTGTCTGCTCTATGTTCTGTCTGCTCTGTGCTCTGTTCTGTCTGCTCTATGTTCTGCCTGCTCTGTGCTCTGTTCTGTCTGCTCTATGTTCTGCCTGTGCTCTGTTCTGTCTGCTCTATGTTCTGCCTGCTCTGTGCTCTGTTCTGTCTGCTCTATGTTCTGCCTGCTCTGTGCTCTGTTCTGTCTGCTCTATGTTCTGCCTGCTCTGTGTTCTGTCTGTGCTCTGTTCTGTCTGCTCTATGTTCTGCCTGTGCTCTGTTCTGTCTGCTCTATGTTCTGCCTGCTCTGTGCTCTGTTCTGTCTGCTCTATGTTCTGTCTGCTCTGTGCTCTGTTCTGTCTGCTCTATGTTCTGCCTGCTCTGTGCTCTGTTCTGTCTGCTCTATGTTCTGCCTGTGCTCTGTTCTGTCTGCTCTATGTTCTGCCTGCTCTGTGCTCTGTTCTGTCTGCTCTATGTTCTGCCTGCTCTGTGCTCTGTTCTGTCTGCTCTATGTTCTGTCTGCTCTGTGCTCTGTTCTGTCTGCTCTATGTTCTGCCTGCTCTGTGCTCTGTTCTGTCTGCTCTATGTTCTGCCTGTGCTCTGTTCTGTCTGCTCTATGTTCTGCCTGCTCTGTGCTCTGTTCTGTCTGCTCTATGTTCTGCCTGCTCTGTGCTCTGTTCTGCCTGCTCTGTGTTCTGTCTGTGCTCTGTTCTGTCTGCTCTATGTTCTGCCTGTGCTCTGCTCTGTCTGCTCTATGTTCTGCCTGCTCTGTGCTCTGTTCTGTCTGCTCTATGTTCTGCCTGCTCTGTGCTCTGTTCTGTCTGCTCTATGTTCTGCCTGCTCTGTGTTCTGTCTGTGCTCTGTTCTGTCTGCTCTGTATTCTGTCTGTGCTATGTTCTGTCTGCTCTATGTTCTGCCTGCTCTGTGCTCTGTTCTGTCTGCTCTATGTTCTGCCTGCTCTGTGTTCTGTCTGTGCTCTGTTCTGTCTGCTCTGTGCTCTGTTCTGTCTGCTCTGTGTTCTGTCTGTGCTCTGTTCTGTCTGCTCTGTGCTCTGTTCTGCCTGCTCTGTGTTCTGTCTGTGCTCTGTTCTGTCTGCTCTATGTTCTGCCTGCTCTATGTTCTGCCTGCTCTGTGTTCTGTCTGTGCTCTGTTCTGTCTGCTCTGTATTCTGTCTGTGCTCTGTTCTGTCTGCTCTGTGGTCTGTCTGCTCTGTGTTCTGTCTGTACTCTGTTCTGTCTGCTCTGTGTTCTGTCTGCTCTGTGCTCTGTTCTGTCTGCTCTATGTTCTGTCTGCTCTGTATTCTGTCTGTGCTCTATGTTCTGCCTGCTCTGTGTTCTGTCTGTGCTCTGTTCTGTCTGCTCTGTATTCTGTCTGTGCTCTGTTCTGTCTGCTCTATGTTCTGCCTGCTCTGTGCTCTGTTCTGTCTGCTCTATGTTCTGCCTGTGCTCTGTTCTGTCTGCTCTATGTCCTGCCTGCTCTGTGCTCTGTTCTGCCTGCTCTGTGCTCTGTTCTGTCTGCTCTATGTTCTGCCTGCTCTGTGTTCTGTCTGTGCTCTGTTCTGTCTGCTCTGTATTCTGTCTGTGCTCTGTTCTGTCTGCTCTATGTTCTGCCTGCTCTATGTTCTGCCTGCTCTGTGTTCTGTCTGCTCTGTGTTCTGTCTGTGCTCTGTTCTGTCTGCTCTATGTTCTGCCTGCTCTATGTTCTGCCTGCTCTATGTTCTGCCTGCTCTGTGTTCTGTCTGTGCTCTGTTCTGTCTGCTCTATGTTCTGCCTGCTCTATGTTCTGCCTGCTCTGTGTTCTGTCTGCTCTGTGATCTGTCTGCTCTATGTTCTGCCTGCTCTATGTTCTGCCTGCTCTATGTTCTGCCTGCTCTGTGTTCTGTCTGTGCTCTGTTCTGTCTGCTCTGTATTCTGTCTGTGCTCTGTTCTGTCTGTGGTGTGTCATAGTGCTTGGTCAGTAGGTTTTGGGGTTTTGGTTGTGAGTGATGTTTTCTGTCGGGTAGCCTTTTTGTTCTTGAAGGTTTTGTCAGTCAGATATGGACAATTCAACAGTAACAGTTGTATGGTTTGGTTAAATTTTCAATCGTTAGTTTTTGTTTGACATCAATTTTAAAGTCTCAACATCATTATTTTACCGTGGAATTGCCCATATGTGAACTATCTGTCCTGCTGTTGATGGGTGATCTGCCTGCCCTGTGCACTTTACTATCTGGAGAGGATTTTCCCTCCCACTATCCTGCCAGCTTCACACCTTACTCTGGCCTAACATATGACAGAACGATAAACTCTTAACAGATGAAACCATAAAAGTTTGCTTTGATATCCCATACCTTCAAGGTGGTCTGGAGTGTATGGTCTGCACGTGCCCCTTCTAAAAGCCTCTTTCTCTAAAATACGAGTAGGTATCAAAGCAGGCAGTAAATCCTCCCGGAGAAAAATGCTGTTCTTGGGGTTGACATTCTGTTATTCTATTCGGTGGATCGACGTGTTTTTGTTTCTCTTTGCAATCCAAGTGGTCTGGCAGGGCTCTGTGTTCAAGCCATTAGCTCTTTGCCGCCCGTTACGATCCAGATTCGCAGTGGCACGCCCCCCTCTCTCCCTCGCTCAACTGGATTCAACTGCGGCTGCCGTTGAAGTCCTGATGAGAAACAGGTGAATCTAGATTCTCCAACGGCCCCATACGCCTACCATCTGCCTCGGGCCTTGGTTGGGCAACCCTTGTAAACACACTCACAAACACAACACGCGTGCCAGTTTGAGGACAGACCTCAGGCGCACTTTCAAATGAGCAGGCTAAACATACAGAAGCACTAATGGGGTTTGTTGTGTGCCCATGGACGTGTTGCTTGCTCTTTCAACGAACACTAAACTATTTGAATAATCGTAGTCCACGTCCAGAATCGAGATCTCAATAATCCCCTTATTGCGTGTGTTCAAATTGAACCCTTCTCTTCTTTCCGATTGTAAATTGGGGATCTGGGTATGTCATGTAATTAAACATGAGTAGGTCGTCGTGAGGAGAATAGTCTGGTGTTGTAGCCTATCTGGTATCATCGCATCATTGGGAAGAGAGGCTCGTCTTTCCTACCCGTTCTTTCCATACGACAGGCTACAGAATTGACGATGCTGCCAATCTTCTCAACTGGTTTAGAATTTCCGCAGCAGCCTGTGTCCCCACGGTCCCCGCCTGCTTTTTGCCTCTTTCACAGATTACCAACAATATAAAAACGACTGCATGCAGCAACCACATAAATATTTAAAGTTCGACTTTATTCATTCATATTGACAGGATATGGTATACATAGCGCACCATAGGCCAAAATGTATAATACATTTATAATAAAAACGCTATATGAATATGGTATATTTAAGCGCACAGGTCACATATGGATCATTCATAGCCTGCAGGCCTATCGCATCGTCTTCGTTCATACAGTTTTAATGTAGGCTATTCCCATACTCGCCTTCATTCAAAACCTACCTGCGCTCATATGTCCTGTCCTCAGATATGACGTCGTCTGCATCCGATTATGACTCGGGCATATAGCAGCGGGCACGGATGCGTATCCACAGCCTCCGGTCTCGCGCGTCCACCTCTGGTGAGCCGCAAACTATATAGGCTAAAATACAGAAAGTCAGTCTTCTGTCGATATTGACTTAGACTACCTCAGCCAGTTCTCTCTACGATAAACCAAACCAGCAGGAGCAAGCACGGGAACTCACGCCCCTTAAAAATTGCTCCATCTCTCTCTCCCTCCCTTCCCTCTCTCTCTCTGGCTCACATGCGGATCAACACGATTACCTCCAACCGCCCGAAGCGGTTACTATTACACAACTGATCTGCTCAAGCACCGAGACCCCGGCCCACCAACAAATTAGCCGATATTTAGATTCCAGCCTTACATGATGGGATGAATACGGACGTTTTTATTCCACTCATAGTCAGAATATTGATTTTCACTCTCTAACCTCCTTCTTGTGCGCTCTCTTCTTGTGCGCTCTCTCTCAAAGAAACGATAAAATGTCAGGTCTTTCTTTTGTTATCTTTCAACCTTTTTTATTATTATTAATAATTACATTCTGTTTTTACGTATTTTATATTATCAGCATCTGGTAATGCGACTGTAAGACTGCATGATGAGGGTGATAATATTGACAAGGTTTGATAAAATAGTTCTGAAGCCAGCTATTTAACCTCTAGGATTGTCAGATTCTGACCTTCAGTTCAGAGAGGTTGTTGCAGTAAATGAAATAGTTATGAGCTGCTGCTGCCACCTCAGTAGTTAGGAAGTCATAAAACATCATGTGAAAGCTGGCTTGACACCTAACTGTTCCAGCTACAAGGAGAAAGGCTTGTTTGTATATGAAGAGAACCCCAACCTGAGGTAATGTCTAACTTCCAACTAAGGCAGGTTGAGAAAGGTGCAGGCCAGGAGAGACAAAGGGGTTGGAACAAACTGCGTTCTCATAGTGAAACTCTACCCTCCTCCTCCCCTTTCTTTCAGTCATGGAGGGGAGAGAGGCAGGCAGGGCTGTTGGTATTTCCCTGTGCCAAGCTCTGCACCCTGG
Source organism: Oncorhynchus nerka (assembly GCF_034236695.1). Lineage (NCBI taxonomy): Eukaryota > Metazoa > Chordata > Actinopteri > Salmoniformes > Salmonidae > Oncorhynchus > Oncorhynchus nerka. The sequence continues at coordinate 22,042,000 of NC_088415.1, read as the reverse complement.
CTCCATGCCACCCCCCCAAACCTTCCGAGGATGGGTGTGTCCAGGTGATTCAGGGAGAGCCTAGGGACTGCTTAAAGGAGCAGGGGAGTTACAGATGACACACACACCTGTAGTCATACAGCTGTGTTTATCAGTGTTTACCTAAGCTGTCCATGGACTCTGTGTCAACAGTGTTCTATTCAGCGCAGGTTTTTTTAACAGTGATAAGAGTAGACCCTCACCCTTCCTCTAGTCCTCCAGGCTGAACTACATTATCTGTCCTGCTGCACCCCGGATACAAGGCCTGTGTACATGTACTATCCACAATGCCAGGCAGTGTTCCACTGCCACATAGACTGTAAACAAGCAACCCATACACACAATGTCTTGTCGTGTCCTGTATATATATATATTTACAACTTTTTTCACATATATTTTATTTTCCATCAACTCATCTTCAAAACACTCTCCTGCAACCAGCCTCACCAATTTATATTTATAAATAAGTATTATTTACCTCAAATCTGCAATCCTCCAAGAAGCTAGCCAGAAACTCCAAGAAGCTAGCCAGAAACTAGCCAGAAGCTAGCCAGGAGCTATCCAGAAGCTAGCCCAGAAGCTAACCCAGAAGCTAGTTCAGAAGCTAGTTAGCTTCTTTACTGGCAAATCGTTAGTATTCAGCTAACCACGTTTTGTGGTCATCAGCTATCCTTTAGCTCGAAAATCTATCGCCAGTTTTGTATGGCGCAACGCGGCTCGGAACGTACCGGACCAATTTTTCTCTCCATGTCCCTGGATTTCAACTGCTCTCTGGACATTCATACCCGGATCTCACAGCTAGCTAGCTGCTATCCGTGTGACTATCTGTTTTCGTCGATTCCGGAGCAAACATCAATTACTCCGGAGCTAGCCAGCTCCGTCAATCACTCCTGAGTTCCATCAATCACTCCTGGGCTGCAGTCACCTATCCGGACCCGTTATACTGCCTACGCGGAGCCCCACCGGGCCTTCACAACTGGACTGCCGACATTATCTGCCCGAAGGAGATCCGGCTGGCTCCTCCGTCGCGACGTTACCTGGACGCCCATCTGCGGCCTGCTAACCGTTAGCTGTCTTACCGGCTGCTCTCAGAATAGACAATCGGACAATTTATTTATTTGTATTATTATTATGTTTCTTCTTGGGCCTCTATCTAATGTTTATTTTTATTTTTTTTATTTTTTGTGTGTGTGTGATTTGGATTAATCCCCTCTACCACACGGAACCTCTCTAATCTACTGACGGAACGCAAGAGGTGGCTAACAACAGACCTCCATCCTATGCTAGCTTGCTACCGATGGCCTGGCTAGCTGTTTAAATCGCCGTGACCCCCAACCAACCTTCCACTCACTGGACCCTTTTGATCACTTGACTAAGGATGCCTCTCCTTAATGTCAATATGTCTTGTCCATTGCTGTTCTGGTTAGTGTTTATTGGCTTATTTCACTGTAGAGCCTCTAGTCCTGCTCACTATACCTTATCCAATTTATTAGTTCCACCACCCACACATGCTATGACATCTCCTGGTTTCAATGATGTTTCTAGAGACAATATCTCTCTCTTCATCACTCAATACCTAGGTTTACCTCCACTGTATTCACATCCTACCATACCTTTGTCTGTACATTATACCTTGATGCTATTTTATCGCCCCCAGAAACCTCCTTTTACTCTCTGTTCCAGACGTTCTAGACGACCAATTCTTATTGCTTTTAGCCGCACCCTTATTCTTCTCCTCCTATGTTCCTCTGGCGATGTAGAGGTGAATCCAGGCCCTGCAGTGCCTAGCTCCACTCCTATTCCCCAGGCGCTCTCTTTTGATGACTTCTGTAACCGTAATAGCCTTGGTTTCATGCATGTTAACATTAGAAGCCTCCTCCTAAGTTTGTTCTATTCACTGCTTTAGCACACTCTGCCAACCCGGATGTTCTAGCTGTGTCTGAATCCTGGCTTAGGAAGACCACCAAAAATTCTGAAATTTTAATTCCAAACTACAACATTTTCAGACAAGATAGAACTGCCAAAGGGGGCGGTGTTGCAATCTACTGCAAAGATAGCCTGCAGAGTTCTGTCCTACTATCCAGGTCTGTACCCAAACAATTTGAACTTCTACTTTTAAAAATCCACCTCTCTAAAAACAAGTTTCTCACCGTTGCCGCCTGCTATAGACCACCCTCTGCCCCCAGCTGTGCTCTGGACACCATATGTGAACTGATTGCCCCCCATCTATCTTCAGAGCTCGTGCTGCTAGGCGACCTAAACTGGAACATGCTTAACACCCCAGCCATCCTACAATCTAAACTTGATGCCCTCAATCTCACACAAATTATCAATGAACCTACCAGGTACCCCCCCCCAAAGCCTTGAACACGGGCACCCTCATAGATATCATCCTAACCAACTTCCCCTCTAAATACACCTCTGCTGTCTTCAACCAAGATCTCAGCGATCACTGCCTCATTGCCTGCATCCGTAATGGGTCAGCGGTCAAACGACCTCCACTCATCACTGTAAAACGCTCCCTGAAACACTTCAGCGAGCAGGCCTTTCTAATCGACCTGGCCGGGGTATCCTGGAAGGATATCTACCGACAGTAGATGATGCCTGGATATTTTAAAAAATGCCTTCCTATCCATCTTAAATAAACATGCCCCATTCAAGAAATTTAGAACCAGGAACAGATATAGCCCATGGTTCTCCCCAGACCTGACTGCCCTTAACCAACACAAAAACATCCTATGGCGCTCTGCATTAGCATCGAACAGCCCCCGTGATATGCAGCTGTTCAGGGAAGCTAGAAACCGCTATACACAGGCAGTTAGAAAAGCCAAGGCTAGCTTTTTCAAGCAGAAATTTGCTTCCTGCAACACTAACTCAAAAAAGTTCTGAGACACTGTAAAGTCCATGGAGAATAAGAACACCTCCTCCCAGCTGCCCACTGCACTGAAGATAGGAAACTCTGTCACCACTGATAAATCCACCATAATTGAGAATTTCAATAAGCATTTTTCTACGGCTGGCCATGCTTTCCACCTGGCTACTCCTACCCCGGTCAACAGCACTGCACCCCCAACAGCAACTCGCCCAAGCCTTCCCCATTTCTCCTTCTCCCAAATCCGTTCAGCTGATGTTCTGAAAGAGCTGAAAAATCTGGACCCCTACAAATCAGCCGGGCTAGACAATCTGGACCCTTTCTTTCTAAAATTATCTGCCGAAATTGTTGCCACCCCTATTACTAGCCTGTTCAACCTCTCTTTCGTGTCGTCTGAGATTCCCAAAGATTGGAAAGCAGCTGCGGTCATCCCCCTCTTCAAAGGGGGGGACACTCTTGACCCAAACTGCTATAGACCTATATCTATCCTACCATGCCTTTCTAAGGTCTTGAAAGCCAAGTCAACAAACAGATTACCGACCATTTCGAATCTCACCATACCTTCTCTGCTATGCAATCTGGTTTCAGAGCTGGTCATGGGTGCACCTCAGCCACGCTCAAGGTCCTAAACGATATCTTAACCGCCATCGATAAGAAACATTACTGTGCAGCCGTATTCATTGATCTGGCCAAGGCTTTCGACTCTGTCAATCACCACATCCTCATCGGCAGACTCGACAGCCTTGGTTTCTCAAATGATTGCCTCGCCTGGTTCACCAACTACTTCTCTGATAGATTTCAGTGTGTCAAATCGGAGGGTCTGCTGTCCGGACCTCTGGCAGTCTCTATGGGGGTGCCACAGGGTTCAATTCTTGGACCGACTCTCTTCTCTATATACATCAATGAGGTCGCTCTTGCTGCTGGTGAGTCTCTGATCCACCTCTACGCAGACGACACCATTCTGTATACTTCCGGCCCTTCTTTGGACACTGTGTTAACAACCCTCCAGGCAAGCTTCAATGCCATACAACTCTCCTTCCGTGGCCTCCAATTGCTCTTAAATACAAGTAAAACTAAATGCATGCTCTTCAACCGATCGCTACCTGCACCTACCCGCCTGTCCAACATCACTACTCTGGACGGCTCTGACTTAGAATACGTGGACAACTACAAATACTTAGGTGTCTGGTTAGACTGTAAACTCTCCTTCCAGACCCATATCAAACATCTCCAATCCAAAATTAAATCTAGAATTGGCTTCCTATTTCGCAACAAAGCATCCTTCACTCATGCTGCCAAACATACCCTTGTGAAACTGACCATCCTACCAATCCTCGACTTTGGGGATGTCATTTACAAAGTAGCCTCCAATACCCTACTCAACAAATTGGATGCAGTCTATCACAGTGCAATCCGTTTTGTCACCAAAGCCCCATATACTACCCACCATTGCGACCTGTACGCTCTCGTTGGCTGGCCCTCGCTTCATACTCGTCGCCAAACCCACTGGCTCCATGTCATCTACAAGACCCTGCTAGGTAAAGTCCCCCCTTATCTCAGCTCGCTGGTCACCATAGCAGCTCCCACCTGTAGCACACGCTCCAGCAGGTATATCTCTCTAGTCACCCCCAAAACCAATTCTTTCTTTGGCCGCCTCTCCTTCCAGTTCTCTGCTGCCAATGACTGGAACGAACTACAAAAATCTCTGAAACTGGAAACACTTATCTCCCTCACTAGCTTTAAGCACCAACTGTCAGAGCATCTTACAGATTACTGCACCTGTACATAGCCCACCTAAAATTGACCTCTTTCCCAACTGTATTTAATTAATTTATTTATTTTGCTCCTTTGCACCCCATTATTTGTATTTCTACTTTGCACATTCTTCCATTGCAAAACTACCATTCCAGTGTTTTACCTGCTATATTGTATTTACTTTGCCACCATGGCCTTTTTTGCCTTTACCTCCTTTCTCTCCTCATTTGCTCACATTGTATATAGACTTGTTTATACTGTATTATTGACTGTATGTTTGTTTTACTCCATGTGTAACTCTGTGTCGTTGTATCTGTCAAACTGCTTTGCTTTATCTTGGCCAGGTCGCAATTGTAAATGAGAACTTGTTCTCAACTTGCCTACCTGGTTAAATAAAGGTGAAATAAAAAAATTAAAAAATAAAAATGACTGTGTGTTTCTGCCTCTTTGTCTCTGTCTTTCATTGACCCTCAATTATGTTGACAGTGTGGAAGATAGAGACAGAGTCAGAAAAAGTTCAATGGAACAGAATTTCTGGTAAGATTTCTGCAAGCAAGCTACTTGAAAGTGATGCTTACGTCTTTTCAGGTTGTAAATGTGTAGTATGAAAACTTGTGACCATGTACAGTATGTGTTTTAATGTATGATTTAATTTGAATGACTCCTACAGCCTGCAATGCATGTGCTTGCTACGCTATAGGAATGACCACAGCACATAAAGGCTACGCTTTAGGAATGACCACAGCACATAAAGGAAACCCTATAGGAATGACCACAGCACATAAAGGCTACGCTATAGGAATGACCACAGCACATAAAGGCTACGCTATAGGAATGACCACAGCACATAAAGGAAACCCTATAGGAATGACCACAGCACATAAAGGCTACGCTATAGGCATGACCACAGCACATAAAGGCTACTCTTTAGGCATGACCACAGCACATAAAGGCTACTCTTTAGGAATGACCACAGCACATAAAGGCTACGCTATAGGCATGACCACAGCACATAAAGGCTACTCTTTAGGAATGACCACAGCACATAAAGGCTACGCTATAGGAATGACCACAGCACATAAAGGCTACCCTTTAGGAATGACCACAGCACATAAAGGCTACGCTTTAGGAATGACCACAGCACATAAAGGAAACCCTTTAGGAATGACCACAGCACATAAAGGCTACGCTATAGGAATGACCACAGCACATAAAGGCTACGCTATACGAATGACCACAGCACATAAAGGCTACGCTTTAGGAATGACCACAGCACATAAAGGCTACGCTTTAGGAATGACCAAAGCACATAAAGGCTACGCTATAGGAATGACCACAGCACATAAAGGCTACGCTATAGGCATGACCACAGCACATAAAGGCTACTCTTTAGGAATGACCACAGCACATAAAGGCTACGCTTTAGGAATGACCACAGCATATAAAGGCTTCGCTATAGGAATGACCACAGCACATAAAGGCTACGCTTTAGGAATGACCACAGCACATAAAGGAAACCCTATAGGAATGACCACAGCACATAAAGGCTACGCTATAGGAATGACCACAGCACATAAAGGCTACGCTATAGGAATGACCACAGCACATAAAGGCTACGCTATAGGAATGACCACAGCACATAAAGGCTACGCTATAGGAATGACCACAGCACATAAAGGAAACCCTATAGGAATGACCACAGCACATAAAGGCTACGCTATAGGAATGACCACAGCACATAAAGGCTACGCTATAGGAATGACCACAGGAATGTGTATAGTGTGAATGGGAGAATGTGTTGCTGTGTGTTTAGCATATGACCGGGGAATTACCCAGCTACGTTCCCTGGTTAACGAGATTACAGTAATCTGGTCCAATCACTGGGCCTGTTTCAGCTGACAGCCTAAAATCACCCAAAAGGCCCCAATGAGTCACCAGCCCAACACAGGAGTCCATCTGTCTGCCTGTGCGATATTCGAGAGAATATCTACACTGAGTGTGAAACATTTTAAGGACACCTGGGCTTTCCATTACTTAGACTGACCAGGTGAAAGCTATGATCGCTTATTGATGTCACTTGTTAAATCCACTTCAAATCAGTGTAGATGAAGGGGAGGAGACAGGTTAAAGACGGATTTTAAAGCCTTGAAACAATTGAGACATGGATTGTGTATGTGCGCAATTCAGAGGGTGAATGGGCAATGCAAAAATATTTAAGTGCCTTTGAATGAGGTATGGCAGTAGGTGCCAGGCGCACCGGTTTGTGTCAAGAACTGCAAAGCTGCTGGGTTTTTCATGCTCAACAGTTTCCCATGTGTATCAAGAATGGCCCACCACCCAAAGGACATCCAGCCAACTTGACACAACTGTGGGAAGCATTGAAGTCAACATGGGCCAGCATCCCTGTGGAACGCTTTCAACACCTTGTAGAGTCCATGCCCCAACACATTTAGACTGTTCTGAGGGCAAAATGAGGGGGGGTTGTTCACTCAGTGTCCATGTGTCTCACATGGAAATGTATATCAGAGAGAGAGAGAGAGAGAGAGAGATACAGAGACAGAGAGAGAGAGAGAGAGAGAGAGAGAGAGAGAGAGAGAGAGAGAGAGAAGAGAGAGAGAGAGAGAGAGAGAGAGAGAGAGAGAGAGAGAGAGTGTGAGAGAGGGAGAAGGATTGACAGAGAACGAGAGGACCACTGGGAGAGACAGAAGGATAACCTAAGCCATATTATAGACACAGGGAGAGATATAGAACATGACAGACAGATAGTTAGAGGGGTACAGTACATGCTTCAGGAGGTCTAGAAACAAACATGGTTTGCTTTCCGGCACACTTGAAGCCATAAGTGTTCTTTGTGAAATGTCCTTGAGCTGAGAGAGGGAGTTTGTCGGTCTGAAAACACAGAGACAAACAGTCACACAGAAATTCACAGCCTCATGTTAGCAAACATACCAGTAGTCAGACACAAACAGTCAGGCAGGCAGTAGATCACACACCTTCCTGGAACAATGAGGTAGATGCATACCATTAGGACTTCTAGACTGAAACCCAATGGAAAAAACGCTGTCCTGCCAGGAAGCCAAACACATCTACCTCTAAATCAGAACAGATCTTTCCTTCCAAAAAAAGGCATGTAAATAACACTGCAGCAGCAGGATAAAAGCAATCAGATTAAGACCCATATTAATTTCATTGATGTGATAAACCCTTGCTTATTAGCCCTAGCTCAGGCTTCTCATATGCTAATGTATAACCACAGAGGAGTCAGTGGGGAGCTTAGCACCAAAATACCTCCACTGGCTCCGGCCTCTCTCTGGTTGTCTAGACACTCAGGGATAATCCCCCACTCTGGGCCCCGAAAAGAGAGATCTGTATAGGGGTCGCTCTCCCTCTCCCTCAGTCTCCCCCTCTCCCTGCACCAGCATTGGGTTTCATCAGATCTGGAAGGACAAGAGGGGTGTACCCCATTCCAGTCTCTGTACAGTATGATACTATACACATCTCAGTGACTATTTAAGAGGAAAAAAACAAATATTGCAGCTGTTATTGTTTAATAGAATAGCTATCATGTGTCTTGTATTATTAGACAGAGGGGAGAGGAACAGTAGGAGACAGACAGACCATGTTTGGTGTATGTGAAGGGAAGAGAGAGAGGGAAGAACAGAGCACATGTGTGTCGGAGAGAGAAAGTTGTGAAGAGGCAGATGTTCCACTGGCTTTCACGCTGTCTTTCCATTTCAGAAGAACACCAAAGCCATAACAATGAGAGCAACATGGAGGCATACTCATACAGATAAATCAACACACATACATTTCTAGCATACTAAGACACTCGTTCTCTCTCTCACACACGTGTGCATTCAAGTACATGCGTGTGTATACACACACACACACACACACACACATGTACACATGCCATACTCTTTCTCTGTAACACATCTCCACACACACAACCTCCTCTCACAAACCTCACATGTTTCTGAGCAGGGAGGCAAACACACCCCTACTGCTGCACATCTGGCAGGGGACACAAGCCCCTCTTTGTGCTGGGGATCTGGGAGTGTGCCCCCTGGTGGCCGAGGAGAGTAACACAACCACTTCAGGGGACCAGCATCTTCTCCTTTCAGCATACACACTATACAGACAAGACACACGGGGACATATCACTTACGCAACATACAGGGTTGTAGGGCTATTTTGGTCATAGCGAGCAAATGTGTTTGTGTTCACGTTGCAGATATCGCCTATTTAGTCGACCTACGTCAATCCCCCCTTTTCTCCTCTATCCATCCCGCTGTTTTTTCCTCCTGTTCTTCCACTCCTATTTATATCTGTGTGCTCTCTCTCTCTCTCTGTGCCCTAAAGCTGGACCCCGGCTCCTGCCCAACTCAACTGGACTGGAGATGAAAGCTGACTCACTCACACATTAACACACACATGGCTGCACACACCCCTTATACACACATACACACCACACACACACCCCTTATATACACACACACCCTTTATACACACACACACACACACACCACAAACACCACTTATACACACACACCACAAACACCCCTTACACACACACACACACACACACACAAACACCCCTTATACAGAAGAACCTATGGATGCAGACATACATACATATGCAAGTACACATACATGAATGTATGCTTACATAAGTAGCTTAGGCTACCCATTAATGAGCACACATATCCATTCAGTATAGATGATGAATATTATGTACTTCAATTACAGTGTCTTGATCTATGAATGTCTTGATTTTTGAGTGACACACTCAAATCCATACACTCTAGCCAGGTCTGTTTGTGCTGTAGCTAACTGCAAATGGTCTGACAACAAACATGGCAGAGGAGTTGGCTAAAAAAAGATCTACGTTACATACAGGTTATATTACAGTCAAACTCTCCCAGTGTCTCCCATATAGCCCACACTATCCTAGACACCAGTGACAGCCCAGAGTGACATATACACACTTATAGCTCATAGCACTGAGGGCAGATAACTGCAATCCCAACTATAAACAGACATGCTGACGCACCTGACTAATGCCTATAGATACATGTACAGACACCATGGCATTTCACAGCCGGATATACTGCTTATTTTGGACAGACTCACAGATATGCACAGTAAACATATAGAATCGTCAAGAGAGATTGAGTGTGTATTGCACCAGTAATGGACAACATTTTTGGACATACGAACCTGCACACGTCAACACCGCTAAATGCATTGGCACATAGGCTACCCTGAGGGCCATTGACTACTTAATATCAGCTCAGCAAACAATGAAGTATAAAGTAGAATAGTCTTTTAACAGTGACTGACCTGGAAAAATCACATGATACTATGATGCAGAATCTTCCCATATCTTATTGCCATCTAGAGGCCACCTCTGACGCTCTGCACCTTTTCTGTCTGGGTCATAGAGAATAATAGGAATATAATATATGTCCCATTTATCCAACTAGAGTCCTCTAACTCTATGGTCTAAGCATACTACACTGATGGAAAGACAAATATAGGGGATCAAAGGAGTGGGATTATCCACAAATAGATTTATTCAAAATGTGTGCATAATCTCCAAACAACACTGACAAAGGAAAGTAGTCCAAAACCTGTTAATTTCAGTATAAAAATGAACTGTTACAGAGTCTGTGTAGTGGTCCATTAATCTAGAAAAGATATGATAAACACACGGTTTCTATGTTTGTAGTTCATATGTAGAGACGGCAGTGTGAAATGACACATATCTATAGAGCTTCATTCACAGACAGAAATCGCAGTCAAATTAAACACCAGCCTTCAGTTTAGAGCTGAACATAAATGTATGACAGATAATGTGAGAAGTCTGGTTCAGAGTGAACTCTCTTTTATAACGTGTATCACATTTATAGCTCTGTCTTACATCATTCTACAAAGTGATCAGGAACAATCTCCACTGACAGCGACCTTGGTTTGCAGTTAATCATGGCATGAACCTGAAGAGAACAGGTAAAACAGTCAGACTCATAGCCTAGTTGCTCCAGAGAGGTGTGCAAAGAATGACACACATTCAGGTTAGCTTCCTGAAATAACATAAATCACCAACACATAACTTCTACTGACCTCACTCCACCTCCTTTTTCACAGACATGTTCACCTTTCTATTACACATTTTTATAATTTTCTTGTTTATTCCCTCTCCCTCCACCTTTATCTTGACCTTCTCCTCCTCCTCCAGTTTCAGAGAGTGTGTTTCTTTCAGCTTCTGGAACTTCTTCAGGTCGGAACAGAACAACACCTGAGAGAGTGACAGTCAAGCTCCATTGACATCAATGCATGATTTATTGAAAGTTCAAGTTACCGGTGTCTCAAGTTGGATGGATAGATTAGAGAAAGAGAGTGAGAGAGAGCAGAGAGAGGAAGTGAACAGATGAGTGGATGGATTCTGACCACCAGTTATTTTTCTCACCGAGTGTGCCCAACCAGCATAAGGACCCCACAGCTGCCTGAAGAAGTCCCCTGTGCAGAAACAAAATCAGTCAATTAGTGATTGGTAATATTCAGAAGGACACTGTTAAAGCCTGTTAAACACATCCTTGTACCGTGAATCCTCACCTATTTGACGGTGGACCTTGTCTGTGAGGCTCTTCTGCCCGTTGCCCGCCGCACAACTGTAGTCTCGTTTTGCGATTTGCCACACGTGTGTATCCACAGGCACAACACAGGCCTTTTCCAGAGACATCAGACACACACAGTCTGCCACCTACAAGGGGAACCCAGGTAACACTTTCTATGCTTGTGAATAATACATGTGTAGTCAACCTGGCCTCAGAACATTTAGTATTATTCTGTACGTAAATCCGAGACACTTCATTTAGTATGATACGTTAAGTTTCGTATGGATTGTATTAATTTGTGGATGTGAATCAGTCATTTCGTATATGTTACAAATTACAAATTATATTATGTTACAAATTTACAAAACGGACAATATGTTGTGAATTTGGAAAATGTATGATATGTTACGAATTCTAGCTAGGTGGTTAGCGTCAGCGAGCTGGCTAAAGTTAGCTAGGCTAAGGGTTAGGGTTAAGTTTAAGAGTTAGGTTAAAGGGTTAAGGTTAGGGGAAGGTTTAGCTAACATGCTGTGTACTGTCGGTGCAAATTAGTTAAAAAGTAGTAAGCTGTTGAAAAGTTGCTAATTAGATCAAATTCTAGAGTTGTCCGTGATCAGATTCAAACTTGCACCCTTTGGGTTGCTAGACGTTCACTATACTGTGACTGGAACGAATTGCAAAAATCGCTGAAGTTGGAGACTTTTATCTCCCTCACCAACTTCAAACATCTGCTATCTGAGCAGCTAACCGATCGCTGCAGCTGTACATAATCTATTGGTAAACAGCCCACCCATTTTCACCTACCTCATCCCCACAGTTTTTATTTATTTACTTTTCTGCTCTTTTGCACACCAATATCTCTACCTGTACATGATCATCTGATCATTTATCACTCCAGTGTTAATCTGCAATATTGTAATTATTCGCCTACCTCCTCACGCCTTTTGCACACATTGTATATAGACTCCCCTTTTTTTCTACTGTGTTATTGACTTGTTAATTGTTTACTCCATGTGTAACTCTGTGTTGTCTGTTCACACTGCTATGCTTTATCTTGGCCAGGTCGCAGTTGCAAATGAGAACTTGTTCTCAACTAGCCTACCTGGTTAAATAAAGGTGAAATAAAAATAAATAAATAAATACATCCACCCCCTACCAACCACCCTAAGTAACTATCCATCTTATGTAACCATACCAGACGTAACATATCATACAAATTTGTGTGTCCCGGATTTAGTTTTACTATGTTATGCCTACATTTACTATGTTATGCACCCTTAATTGTCCTGAAGGGTTGAGGCATACCTTGGGGCCTACCCCGGGCAGGGTGCGTAGTGCGTCACGTGCCTGCAGGTAGGGGGCACTGCGGAGCCCCTGGAGCCAATGGGGCCCACCGTGAGAGTCCAGGATCTGTCTTGCACTCTGCTGCAGGAACCTGGCCCTGTACCCAAACCCCAGGTCCCTCAGACAAGCCTCCACACTGTTGTCTGTCAATCATATCAGAGGACATGTCAGAGCCCAAAACATTTGAAAAAACAAAGGATTTGAAAGAGAGAGATAGACAGATGTCAGACAATCAGACAGAGTAGTGTTGGTGGTAGTGGAGGTGGAACCTGCGAGTGCATGCAGGGAGGGGAAGTCGTGGTAGCTGGTCTGGTCCAGCTGACACAGAGGGGTGCCCAAGGACTGGCACAGCCTCTCCACCATGCCCTGGATACGAGAGATGTGGTTGTTAGAGGTGCAGATGAAGGAGAACAGGCACTCTGTGGGGTCCTGACGCAGCATACGCACACCTGGGGAAGAGACAGAACACACACACTGTAAAGTATGAAACGCACTTGCACGCACAAACACAAGAGACATAATAGATACACAGTGTTACAAACACGAACCAACTTACCTGTGAAGATCTTGGCAATGCTGTTAAAGTGTGGGTCGGCTGCTCCCCAATCTCTGTACAGATCCCCCAGCTTCACCTTCAGCTGGAAATAATCATTCAGCAGCTCTTCCTCCTTCCTGTCTGGGGTCACAGCCACTGGCTCCCCCTCTTCTTCCTCCTTCACCTCTATCACTCCCTTGGATCTTTTCCCTGACCCCTTTGACCCCTGGAGCAAGGAACCTGCCCTCCGCTTCCTCCCATCCCCTCCTATGGTGTTGGGGCTATTGTATGTGTGGTACCATAGTGTGTCGTCTGTCTGGGTGAGAGTCCACACTCGTCCCCCCATCACTCCGGTCCAGTGGCCATCCCCTGTCTCTCGCCAGCTGGCAGGGAAAATGGGGAGGGACGACAGAGGGTTAGGATAAATGGTTTGAGAGGTAGTGAGTGAATTAGAGATAATTTCAATACTTGCTAATGCCTTTGGCAGAGCCCTGGGTCATGTAAGACGTGGCCTGCCATTGCTCTATAGAATCAGCGAAGCAGTGGTCAAAGGAACTCACCGGAAGCTCTGTCCGCAGCCTAGTGTGAGGTCCAAACGGAGCTCTGATCGTGAGCAGGCCAGGGAGCGCCATGACTTGGTCCCCGCCGACAGCAATGCATGCTGGGACATAGTGCTGGATCACTCACCACATACTGTAGTATCAGAGATATCTGATGAGATGAACAGTGGAGTATATCTGATGAGATGGATAGTGGAGGCAATGAACTCTTCGAAATAAGGGTTCTTCGCCTGTTCCCATAGGAGAACAATGGGGACAGCTGAAGAACCCCTTTAGGTCATAGATGGCACCTTTTTTTCTAAGAGTGTAGCAACAAAATAAAATGTTATTTGTCACACTTTGTAAACAACAAACTAACAGTGAAAGGCTTACTCACAGGCCCTTCCAAACAATGCAGAGAAAAAGGATAAATAATAGAATAAATACACAATGAGTAAGGATAATATGGCTATATACACGGGGTATCAGTATAGTTAAACAGTTAACCAATAGCTACCTGGACTAAATATTTAGCAGTTTTATGGATTGGGGGTAGAAGTTGTTCAGGGTTCTGTTGGTTCTAGACTTGGTGCATCGGTATCGGTTGTCGTGTGGTGGCAGAGAGAACAGTCTGTGACTTCCTCATCCTCTGACACCGCCTGGTATAGAGGTCCTGGATGGCAGGGAGCTCTGCCCCAGTGATGTACTGGGCCATACGCACTACTCTCTGTAACTCCTTGTGGTCCAATGCCAAGCAGCTGCAATACCAAGTCGTGATGCAGCCAGTCAAGATGCTCTCGATAGTGCAGCTGTAGAACTTTGAGGATCTAAAAGTCCATGCCATATCTTTTTCGCCTCCTGAGGGGGAAGAGGATTTGTCATGCCTTCTTTACAACTGTGTTGGTGTGTGTGGAACCATGATAATTCCTTAGTGATGTGGATACCGAGGAACTTGAAGCTCTCGACCCGCTCCACTACAGATGAGTCGATGTGGATGGAGCCGTGCTCGACCCTCCGTTTCCTGTAGTCCACGATCAGCTCCTTTGTCTTGCTGACAGTGAGGGAGAGGTTGTTGTCCTGGCACCACACTGCCAGGTCACTGACCTCCTCCCTATAGGCTGTCTCATTGTCAGTGGTGATCAAGCAAACCACCGTTTGTTGTCAGCAAACTTAATGAACGTGCGTGGCCACGCAGTCATGGGTGAACAGGGAGTACAGGAGGGGACTAAGCATGCACCCTTGCAGGGCCCCCGTGTTGAGGGTTAGCATGGCGGATGTGTGTTGCCTACCATCACCACTGGCCACTAGGGGTGCCGCCTCTGGATGTACATTTTCTTGTTTGCTTATGGCCCTATACAGCTCATTGAGTGTGGTCTTACTGCCAGCTTTGGTTTGTGGTGGTAAATAGAAAGCTACAAAAACTATAGATGAAAACTCTTGGTAAATAGTGTGGTCTGCAGCTTATCATGAGGTATTCTAAAGTGAGTAAAACCTCAAGACTTCCATAACATTAGAGATTGCGCACCAGCTAGGTGTGTCCATGTCCTGATTCAGCCACAACTCCCTACAGTCCTTCAGGTCTTGTTGATAGGATAGTCTTGAACTGAGCTCGTCAGTTGGTGCTCTAGTGATTGTGGCTACGTTCGCCAATATAATGGATGGCAGAGGCTAATTATTTACTCACCGACATAGTCTTGTCACACAGAGAAATCACAAGAGAACCATCTTTGACTCAATGCATACAAAGTGCACACCACCATCATCAGTTTTTCATACAATAAAAACAGTGGAGTTAAGATCAGAATTAATCTTGGATTGTAGGTCAATTAGTCAATTACTGCACCCACACTGCTCACACGCGCCAACGAGCATCTGCGTTGCCAAGGGCTAAACTATAAGTCTTTCCCATTTCTGACGCAGATCGCGCTGCAAGTTATGCCTCTCCCATCTCATCATTGGTTTATAGAAGCAGGTACCCACTTGCCATCTCCTCATTGGTTGAAAGACAAACTGGTTTACTGGTCGTCGTGGTAATACTATGAATGTTTAGATGCCAATCACCATATAAGTTCAAAGATGAAAAAGCCTGGAAGGCGGAGAGATGACTAGAAACAATTTGGTTGACCATTTTATGTGTGGATTAATTGTCGGAGTAGAGGACCTAGTGCATTTCAGGTAAAATAACAACTCAATGTTTATATCCCAGGACAAATTAACTAGCATGTGCAAGCTAGCTAGCTAAATTGCCATACATGTATGATGCTTTTCGACCTGTCCCCAAATTAATGTAATTGGTTCAGAGGGTGTTTTGATATTTTAACCTGCGTATCATTGATCGCGTTTGGTGTGGGGGGACAAAATAAATGTATGCACAATGGCACACCCACGCAGCCAGTTTGGGTTCCGTGTAAGAATGAATCTGTCAGTAACGTTAGCCAGTTAACCTTTTTTTTTCACCAGTTAGGCCAGTTGAGAACAAGTTCTCATTTACAACTGCAACCTGGCCAAGATAAAGAAAAGCAGTGCGACACAAACAACAACACAGTGTTACACATGGAATAAACAAACGTACAGTCAATAATACAATAGAAAAAATCTATATACAGTGTGTGCAAATGAGGCAAGATTAGGTAGGTAAGGCAATAAAGTTGTATGGCATTGAAGCTCGTCTGGAGGTTAGTTAACACAGTGTCCAAGGAAGGGCCAGAAGTATACAGAATGGTGTCGTCTTCGTAGAGGTGGATCAGAGAATCACCAGCAGCAAAAGCGACATCATTGATGAATACAGAGAAAAGAGTCGGCCCGAGAATTGAACCCTGTGGCACCCCCATAGAGACTGCAAGAGGTCCAGACAACAGGCTCTCCAATTTGACACACTGAACTCCTTCTGAGTAGTTGGTGAACCAGACGAGGCAGTCATTTGAGAAACCAAGGCAGTTGAGTCTGCCGATAAGAATGTGGTGATTGACAGAGTCGAAAGCCTTGGCCAGGTCGATGAAGACGGCTGCACAGTATTGTCTCTTATCAATAGCGGTTAAGATATTGTTTAGGACCTTGAGCGTGGCTGAGGTGCACCCATGAGCAGCTCGGAAACCAGATTGCATAGCGGAGAAGGTACGGTGGGATTCGAAATGGTCGGTGATCTGTTTGTTAACTTGGCTTTCGAAGACCTTAGAAAGGCAGGGTAGGATAGAGTGTCTCCACCTTTGAAGAGGGGGATGACCGCGGCAGCTTTCCAATCTTTGGGGATCTCAGACGATACGAAAGAGAGGCTGAACAGGCTAGTAATAGGGGTTGCAACAATTGCAGCGGATCATTTTAGAAAGAGAGGGTCCAGATTGTCTAGCCCAGCTGATTTGTAGGGCGCCAGATTTTGCAACTCTTTCAGAACATCAGCTATCTGGATTTGGGTGAAGGAGAAATGGGGGAAGCTTGGGGAAGTTGCTGTGGGGGTGCAGGGCTGTTGAATGGGGTAGGGGTAGCCAGGTGGAAAGCATGGCCAGCCATAGAGAAATGCTTATTGAAATTCTTAATTATCATGGATTTATCGGTGGTGAGTGTTTCCTAGCCTCGGTGCAGTGGGCAGCTGGGAGGAGGTGCTCTTATTCTCCATGGACTTTACAGTATCCCAGAACTTTTTGGAGTTTGTGCTACAGGATGCACATTTCTGTTAGAAAAAGCTAGCCTTTGCTTTCCTAACTGCCTGTGTATACTGGATCCTAACTTCCATGAAAAGTTGCGTATCTTGGGGGCTATTCGATGTTTATGCGGTACGCCACAGGATGTTTTTGTGCTGGTCAAGGGCAGTCAGGTCTGGAGTGAACCAAGGGCTATATCTATTCCTAGTTCTACATTTTTTGAATGGGGCATGCTTATTTAAGATGAGGAAAGCACTTTTAAAGAATAACCAGGCATCCTCTACTGACGGAATGAGGTCAATATCCTTCCAGGATACCTGGGCCAGGTCGATTAGAAAGGCCTGCTCGCTGAAGTGTTTTAGGGAGCGTTTGACAGTGATGAGGGATGGTAGTTTGACCGCAGACCCATTACGGACACAGGCAATAAGGCCGTGATCGCTGAGATCCTGGTTGAAGACAGCAGAGGTGTATTTAGAGGGCAAATTGGTCAGGATGATGTCTATGAGGGTGTCTGTGTTTACAGATTTGAGGTTGTACCTGGTAGGTTCATTGATAATTTGTGTGAGATTGAGGGTGTCTGGTTTAGATTGTTGGACGGCCGGGGTGTTAAGCATGTCCCAGTTTAGTTCACCTAACAGTACGAGCTCTGAAGATAGATGGGTGGCAATCAATTCACATATGGTGTCCAGGGCACAGCTTGGGGCTGAAGGTGGTCTATAACAAGCGCAACGGTGAGAGACTTGTTTCTAGAAAGGTGTATTTTTAGAAGTAGAAGCTTGAATTGTTTGGGCACAGACCTGGATAGTATGACAGAGCTCTGCAGTAGATTGCAACTCCGCCCCTTTGGCAGTTCTATCTTGTCGGGAAATGTTATAGCTAGGGACGAACATTTCAGGATTTTTGGTGGCCTTCCTAAACCAGGTTTCAGACATGGCTAGGACATCCGGTTTGGCAGAGTGTGCTAAAGCAGTGAATAAAACAAACTTAGGGAGGAGGCTTCGTTGCCTAACGTTACCGGTCTAGCAACTTGTGTAATAACAATGATAGCTAACGTTAGTGGAATAACGTATTGTAATGAAACAGATAGGGAGCAGGCCTTGAACCCTCGACCTTCTAGCCCGAAGTCCAGCGCGCTATCGACTGTGCCCCAAAAGCATGCTCGTGCGGCAGAGTCGATATCTGCGTTTATAAACCCAGGGTCGTTACAGTATACTGATTACTTCGGCTCTTGCTCTGGTAATAACTAGTTAGTAGTAGTAGTTTAAAAAAAAAAAAAAAATTTTTTTTTTTTAAATCTCTTAAATTGGAAACACTTATCTCCCTCACTAGCTTTAAGCACCAACTGTCAGAGCATCTTACAGATTACTGCACCTGTACATAGCCCACCTATAATTTAGCCCAAACAACTACCTCTTTCCCAACTGTATTTAATTAATTTATTTATTTTGCTCCTTTGCACCCCATTATTTTTATTTCTACTTTGCACATTCTTCCATTGCAAAACTACCATTCCAGTGTTTTACTTGCTATATTGTATTTACTTTGCCACCATGGCCTTTTTGCCTTTACCTCCCTTCTCACCTAATTTGCTCACATTGTATATAGACTTGTTTTTTTTTACTGTATTATTGACTGTATGTTTGTTTTACTCCATGTGTAACTCTGTGTCGTTGTATGTGTCGAACTGCTTTGCTTTATCTTGGCCAGGTCGCAATTGTAAATGAGAACTTGTTCTCAACTTGCTTACCTGGTTAAATAAAGGTGAAATTAAATAAATAAATAAAAGTTAGTAGTTAGCTAGCTAGTCTACAGGCTACTAATTAGGTTAGCTCCACATGCTGAGTCACCTCAAAATCATAGTAGAGTAGCTAACATATTACGCAAATCTATGTTAAAACCAGCTTGTCATTACAATAAGTTATAGCTTCTTACTTTGAGAGCAGATGTTTACACGTATTTTCACTCCCTGGATGTGTGTGGGCCTATAATGACTTTCCCGGTGTTTGACTCTTGTGAATGGAAAATAAAGATTACGCGGAGTGACCTTTCCTCTTTGACTAACATACTATATTTGTCACTACGTTCTTACATTAACAGCCAATTGTACTTCCTAGTTAATATTTCTAACATTATTCTGCGTATTAATGGTTTTTCAGGAATTACTCAAACTTATCATTTCATTCGTCTACTGTCTGATGCAACCAACCAACACATTTGTGAAACCCCCCTCCCCTCCTCAGGAGCCTCCTGATATCAACACAACCAACGATTGGCTCGTTGAGAGAGCGTAATATAACGACTGCAACAAACACTATTCATGATTGGTCCAAAAGACGCGACATGATTGGTTCATATGACTGTCCTTTCATTCTTTCCGTGATTATGAAGTACCCCCGCCCCTCCAGACAAATGATTTTTTGCAACGTGTTTGGCTGGTGTAAATTGTAAAAGATGGCGGATCAGTTGACACTATTCACTTCTATCGGGCTAAGTGAGCAGAAAGCGAAGGAGACTTTGAAAAATGATGCCTTATGTTCTGCCCTAAAGGATGCTATTACACAGGTATGACTTCAGAGATTGGGAAAAGTATTACATCTTGGCAGCTCGGGCGTGGGTGTATATGACTGTATTGACAGGATCATAAATCCTCTAACGTTAGCTAGTTTAGTAACGTTAGTCATTTCACCGACTCTTTTTGGCTGTGGCATTTATTTCAGTCAGACAAGTTCATCCTTTGATATGAGTCTTGAGTGAATACATTCATTCAAACGTATTATTGACAAATCAAGAATAATAGTGACAAGAAAAGACCTGATAGTTCACTGTACATTTTCACATACACATGTTATAGGCCTGCCCCTTTGAATTTTATTTGGAGTCCTCTTTCTAGTGTACCCTGTCATTAGAACTCATCTTACCCTGACTTGACCAGCTAAAAATAACCCAGATCTCCACTGTACTGCACTTGTTCTTGAAAGTAGCAATCCAGACTATTCAATTGACAGCTTTCCTGTCAGTTCATCTCCAGGTCTAGTCGACTCTGGGACTTGGTATTGGCCCAACACTGGTTTCAATAGTGTTAAGTGGTGTCGACATAAATAACACTATTTATTCCAACTGGTTGATTTCCACAGGCCCAGCGGGTGCTTGGGGCGGCAGGAGTGGACAAAGCGACAGGGACCCTCCTGTACACAATGACCTCTCGTCTTCGAGACCCCAAACGCCTGGGCTTCCTCACAGATCACATCGCTCAACGCAAGATCTGTACAGAGCTGCAACTGGCAGGTAGACAAACACACGTTTCCTGACATCACTGATTAATGTAGTTGACTGTATGTCATCAGCATTTTGTCTCGTGGCCATTTCTGTCTGTCTGTCTGCCTCTGTCTCTCTCTCTCTGACACACACACACACAACACTTTGATTTTGGCTCCTCTCGCCTCTAGCTGCTTTGGAGTTTGTGAAGAGCCATCCCCAGGACCCTATCAACCAGCAGGAGTTTGAGTCTTTGTGTGGAGTGGGAGTGGTCATAACACCAGAGCAGATAGAAGACAAGGTGAGGACATGAGCTTATTTTGACCTGGAAAAACATCTGGCTTTAGCCCTAACTAGAGGGCTCAGAGATTTCCTGTTTATCCATAATTCTGCATGCAATGTTGTTATGTTGTAAACATAGTCTCTGTCAAGTGATGATTATTAACAGTTGCTAGGTAGTGTGAGGGGTTTGACTAACAGTGGTATGTTACAGGTGGAAAAAGTGATCAAGAAGCACAAAGACCAGCTACTGCAGGAGAGGTACCGTTTTAACATGGGACTGCTCATGGGTAAGAATACAGCCCTGATAGAATATTGATTACCTCCTCTGGGACTGGAGGAAATTAATATCTGTGTTGGTAAGGAGGAGAGGATGTCAGTCTCATTGAGAATGCCTCTGTCTTCACAGGGGAGGCTCGTGGTGGCCTGATGTGGGCTGATGGGAAGATGATCAAAAACGAGGTGGACATGCAGGTGTGTGTAACAATACATTTATGTTTGTCCTCTGAAGGCATTGTATATATCAACATAGATATACTGTACCTCAGATGTGTACTTATATTGTGACCCCGTTCCCTCTCAGGTCCTCCATCTCCTTGGCCCAAAGACAGAGGCTGACCTGGAGAAGAAACCCAAGGTAACATTTCACACAGCTCAACATAGCTGTCTATAAAAGAAATGTGCAATCATATTTCACACACACAAGCGCAGATCATTTTACTAATGGATCAATCCATTATGTGACTGCATAATCACATAGGAGTTATTAATTTAGTAAATTCTATGTGCAGGCTCAGAAGGCTAAGGCTCCAGATGGTGAGGTGAAGGAGGAGCTCACAATGAATGGTAATGACCTGGGGACTCCACATAAAGCTGCTCTGGGTTAAGTGGTCAGGGGTGTTGACATACTTTTGTGTGTGTAGGGGAGATAAAGATTGAGGGCAGATCGCTGATGGATGAGCTGAGAGGAGTGGCCTTGAATTTCCACAAACCAGGTGAGATGGAGAGACACTTCATCCATGACCAATTTAAGTATACTAGCTTGTAACCCCTGGCCCCTGACCTGTTTCTCCAGGAGAGAACTATAAAACAGAGGGCTATGTGGTCACTCCTAAAACCATGGACCTGTTGAAGCAGCATCTGGAGTTCACTGGAGGACAGGTATGGAGATAAGGGAATGTCACAGGTGGGATGACCAGAATGCATTTAAGGTTCATACTGCCTGCAGGTGGAACTGTTGATCACTCACTAAATGATCTCTCTCTTGGTTTTTCTCTCGCCTGTCTATATTACTGTAGATTCGAACTCGTTTCCCTCCAGAGCCCAACGGCATTCTTCACATTGGTCATGCCAAAGCCATCAACTTTAATTTTGGCTACGCTAAGGTATGGCCCTGACACACACTCCACACACCAGCACCACTCTTAACCACTACCAGAAGGCTAAGTATAGCTTAGGCTACGTTTAGCTTATTGGTAAAGGCTAAGGGTTGATTTCATATGGGGTACTTGACAGAACCCAATTGTGTGTTGCCCTCTTTTCATATATCCTTGTCCTCTCTCCCTCCTCAGGCTAACGATGGGATCTGCTACTTGAGGTATGATGACACTAACCCAGAAAAGGAAGAGGAGAAGTACTTCACTGCCATCAAAGACATGGTGGAGTGGTTGGGTGAGTGTCCGTTGTACAATTTTACCCTAACATCACAACAACACTGGCAAAGCATCCAGAGAATGGTTTAGCACTGACTGGTAATGCCATGCCATAGTCAACCATAACACACTGCAACATCTGTATGTGTGTGTCTCAGGTTATAAGCCTTATGAAATCACTCACGCCTCCGACAACTTCCAGAGACTTTACGACCTGGCAGTGGACCTCATCCGTAGGTGGGTGACGCTATCTGTGTTTCTCTTTATTCTCATATGTGTGGAACAATTTGCATGTGTGTGTCTGTGTGTTTGCTCATCTCTCTAGGGGCCATGCCTACGTGTGTCACCAGCGGGGGGAGGAGCTGAAGGGTCACAACCCGCCCCCGTCGCCATGGCGAGAGCGTCCTGCTGAGGAGTCATTGGTGCTGTTTGACAGGATGAGGCGGGGCCTGTTCGCTGAGGGAGAGGCCACAGTCAGGATGAAGATGGTGATGGAGGACGGCAAGATGGACCCCGTGGCCTACAGGATCAAATACACAGCCCACCATCGCACTGGGGACGCATGGTAACACACACACACACACCACAGTGTTTCTTCTAACAGTTCAATATACTAATCACAGTTCTACCCCCTCCTGCCTTTTTTCTTCACAGGTGTATCTATCCTACCTATGACTACACCCACTGTCTGTGTGACTCCATTGAAAACATCACCCACTCACTCTGCACCAAGGAGTTCCAGGCCAGGTATGTTGTGTGTTGTAGTTGTTTCTGGGTCAGCTTTCCTTTTAAGTTGTTGGTTCTTTAGAACCTTTGATTCTCTTAATATGCTTGTGTGTGTCCTTCAGGCGGTCATCATATTTCTGGCTGTGTAATGCTCTGGACGTGTACTGCCCTGTGCAGTGGGAATATGGCCGTCTGAACCTCACCTACACCGTGGTCTCCAAGAGGAAGATCATCAAACTGGTGGAGGAAGGAACTGTCAGGTCAGCATTACACACATGTACACAACTATTTGTTTCTATGGCCAAACTGTAGTCTTGGGCAATACACTGTATTACAGGGTATTTTGAAACGATATGATCCAGCTCAGGGCTCCATCTATGCATTTGGTTTGCTAACTTGCTAGCTAAGTGGCTAGTTGTCAAGATCAAGATCCCTGTTGCTTAAATTGTTTTGTTTTTGTTGTTATAGCACCTTGCGTGCACATACGGTAATAGCGTATGATGGTATGAAAATCTGGATTTCTCCCAACCAAACTATTTGTTTCCAGAGCCAAACTACATTATTTGTGCCAAAGTAACTATCTGTGTGTGAGAGAGACTTCCACTGACGGTTTGTGTTTCGCAGGGACTGGGACGACCCTCGTCTCTTCACTCTGACTGCTCTGAGGAGGAGGGGCTTCCCATCTGAGGCCATCAACAACTTCTGTGCGAAGGTACGAGAGAGGGATAGGGAGATGGTGGAGTAAGCAATACTATTGTTTGAATGTTTTATTCCATCTTGCCAGGTTGGAGTGACTGTTGCCCAGGCAACGATGGAGCCCCACATGTTAGAGTCGTGTGTGAGGGATGTGCTGAATGACCACGCCCCCCGAGCCATGGCCGTCCTGGAGCCCCTCAAAGTTACCATCACCAACCTGCCTGAGGGCATACGGGTATGAAAACACTCACACAATCACTTTTGCTTCAAGGATTAGTGCGAATGCGAACCATTTATTTATCTCCTCTCCTAGAATGATGTCCGTGTGCCTGACTTCCCAGCCAATGAGTTCATGGGCAGCCATGTTGTTCCATTTACACGCACCATCTTCATCGAGCAGAGCGACTTTAGAGAGGTAGGTGACAAGTTGTGTGGGTCTTAGTGCCCATGCTCTCAATACAAGGTCTGTGTACTTTGTAAGTGTGTGTGTGTTAACCCTGCTGCTCTCACACACAATCTCCCTCTGCAGGTGATGGAGAAGGGCTACAAGCGTCTGACCCCAGATCAGCCAGTAGGCCTGAGGCATGCTGGCTATGTCATATCTGTACAGAAGGTCATCAAGGTGAAATGCTTCTCTCAGATTGAAAGACTACAAAAAACAAAGAACCATGTTAAGACTATGAACCTACAAACATGCCTGTTTGTCCTGGCAGGATGTTAGTCTTCTTTCTGTCCCCCACACCTTCTGTCCTCTCTGATTCTCTCACTTTGCTATTATCTTCTGCTTTCTTACTCTGTTTCTCCCTCGCTCTCCATCTCTCTCAGGATGCCCAGGGCAGGGTGGTGGAGTTGGAGGTGCATTGCTGTAGTTCCAATGAGGCTGCAGAGAAACCTAAGGCCTTCATCCACTGGGTCAGCGAGCCCCAGAAGTGTGAAATCCGTCTATACGAAAGACTGTGAGTCACTCGTGTGTGTCTGTGAGAGAGACACACGTCTGTAAATATATCTGTCTGCTAGGTGTGGAATGATTTCTCTCTCGCTGTCAATTTTTTTCCGTCTGTTACAGATTCCTTCACAAAAATCCTGAGGACCCGTCTGAGGTGCCCGGCGGCTTCCTAAGTGACATCAACCCTGTGAGTGTGTCTAAGTGTTACTGTCATGGACACACACAACCTCCGCACATACTGATTAAGGAAAGGAGACAAGGAGAGGATTCTTGAGTTGCACTCATGTCAAAATGTTTCCTATGTCCTCTCTGTCCCCCAGAACTCCCTGCAAGTGATTGACAGTGCCTTGGTGGACATCTCCGTGAGCAAGGCAAAAGTGTTTGATAAGTTCCAATTTGAGAGAGTGGGCTACTTCGCACTGGACCCAGACAGCACAGCAGACAAGGTACGGTCTAGAAACTGAATAGTTGATTGACACAGGTGGCAAAAAGGAGTGAGTACTGGGGTGTTATTAAATTGTTTACTTTGAAATGTAGAATGTAATCTTATGAAGTTGGTAACCTAAGAGAAATTTCCATAGAGCATGAGTCAGAGGGTAACGGCAGCTTTCCTCTCCCTGCAGCTCGTCTTCAACAGAACGGTCACCCTCAAAGAGGATCCCGGGAAGATGTGATTGGGCGGAATGAGATCAAGCTGGACTGCCTGCTTCCCATGAGCCCTCAAACATGTCTGAATCCCAAATCCCCTACACCTGACATGATTTAGATCTGAAAGTATCAATGGGTGTAAGCAATGCTCCATCTTGATAGACCTCTGATAGGCTTGAACTTTTTGCCATATTGAATAGACTTATCCAATCCAGATCTACAGATGTGCTTAGGAGTCGATTTGAAATCCAGAATTGTGGTTTTCGGGCATCTTTCAGTTTAGCATTTGCATAGACTTGGAAACTGTCGCAAGGTACCTCCTTTTGAGGACCACAACTAATTTATAATTGGGGTAATAAGGGTCTTACTGTAAGTTTGTATGATATGAACCCATCCTGTCAAGCTCTGAGTCCATAGTCAAACTTATCATCATCAAGCTTAGCTCTGCTGATCTCTCACAACATAGATGCTTACAAATGCAACATTTGGTGACACATTTGAGAGGAAACCATGAAAAACAATTGTAAAATAAATATTACAATGTGTCTGAGTCAGTGTTTACCTTGTGTTAATGTAGGTGTGTTTCTTAATCAACTTTAACAGTGAAAGTTAAATACAAAAATGTATTTTAAAAAGCAGTGAAAGGGATGACATCACTCACTCTCATACTTCGACACAATCCACTTAAAGGCACACTTGCATTGTGGGAGGAACACAGACCACTTTTTGAGGAAGTAAGAGTGCATGCGAATTAACTCTTGCCTGCCCAGAGCTGTCCCAGCTCCACAGGAATAATTGGCACATTTCCTGTGGTCTCCCTTAAGAGAACTAGGCAAGATACCAGTTAGAAGCTCTTTAAGGTGGACTGGGACAGATGCTGTTTCTAAAACACAGTACCCACAGTCATTATTACCCTGCTGCCAGGGTTCTTCACTAAAATAATGTTACCTACGTACAGTGCTGAGCAAATGTTATTTTCAAGCTTTTGGATGTGGAAAAGATTTAAATGGAAAGTGAGATATTTATTGTAAGGTTGTTCCTCATGAGCTGAGCAGCACACAGCCTTATGAACAATACATTTAATTCACACTTTAAAGCAATTAGATTGCTATTTAATCTTGAGTTATGCTTCATCTGGAGGTTGTGATACGTGTGGCATGTTGCACTGCATGTCCCCTTTAAAATGACGGTCACATCAATTTATCGCGGCATCTGAAAAGGGTAATCTCGCGTTAGCAACACGCCGCAGTAGAACGCCATCTGATTGGACGAAAGGGGTGTAGTTGTAAGATGGCGCCCAGTGAAATCTGACTGCAAAATAAAAGGGAAAATAATAGACAAAATAGCAAGAAAACGTGAAAAATCCAAGTCTAAAAGATCACTGAGACAATTTGTATCTCTCTTATGCACAAGAAAAACGCTGCTACTGGCTTGTGGAGCTGCATTTCTGGGCGGATAGAGAGTGGATTTGGTCGGCCTGGGAGAAGAGAGGTAACAGTAAAGCCAGGCAGGGAGGAGAGGAGCGAGCTATACTGTTACTGAATTTAACACGTTTTATACTGACGTTCTATTCGCCACATTATCTATTTTGTGCTTTCATTAACATGGCGTATTTGATTTGCTCAAGACCTGCATTTTCTGTTTGTTTAGTATGCCGGTAGGGAGGAGGGGACTCCACGGGAACGAGCAAAATACCGTAGTCCGCTAACGTCAGTTGGCATGTAACGTTAACTACCTACAGTAGATTTACAGCACCCGTATTTCGCCTTTAGCAACAGTAGCTAATGTACACTTGGCATTTGTTCAGTATCAATGACAATATGAACAATTACTTAATTCACACCCAGTCAAATGTGAGATTGTTTCATCTTCGTTCGGTGTTCTCGCAACCGACCTGCTCGAGCGAAGAACCAGGACAAGACCTACCTGGTGAGCGCTCGCCCTGACCTCGACTGTCACTGAACAGTTTTCATTGTTCCGACTTCCGAGTGGATTATTTAATTCCTCTGAGTTGATACAACGCTTTTGCAGCACCCCCCGAATCCCGATACCCCATGCTAGCAGAATTAACATTTAGCTTCTGTCAGATGTTGAAAGCAGGAATGTTTACCTCTGTCATAGTCCTGTCCGGACAGAACGGAGTCTAAGGCCACCTAATACCGATTGGTAGTGATTGAACGGCCACAAAAGTTACCCCCTTGTCTGTCAGCAAATATTCTTGTCCTAAAACGTTAAATTCCGTCAAAAATTAAAGCTATTTTTTTTTGTGACAGACAACTGTAGTGTACCACAACCCTATTTACATATTCATTGTAATTTATATTGTAACCTTTGTCTAAATATGTGAAAACGGCACGTTTCTATGATCTGTGATAAAAACATAAGGTCCTAAAAAATGCTTCTCTGACATCACTTTTAATCCTACCCTGTAAGAAACTGATTTTCAAACAACCCCACATCACCTTATATCTCAGTTTGAAAATCAGTTGTTTTTTAAAATGTTTTGGCATTTGATGTTTTCGGGTAGAACTTTTTAACTTGATTTATTTCTATAATATGTAGAAATGTGCTTTTCGCATATTTTGGAGTTGCCCTTTAAGCCTTCATGACAGTAAGTAGATTACTGCAGGTTTAAGGTAAATAACTGACATGTGTCTTGTCTATGACAAACACAGGCACCCCATCCTATCCCCTGTAGAAGAGTAGCGTTGGGCTGTGATGAATAACATGGAGGGTTCGGGGGGCTCGTTTGAGGATCTGGTGAGGCTGAAGGCCCGCAGTGTCCCCCAGCATCGGATGAAGGAGTTCCTGGAGTCCCTGGCCAACAAGGGCCCTGAGGCACTGCAGGAGTTCAATCATCAGAGCGGTGCTACCGCCACAACCACTACCACCACTACGGTGTACCAGCAGGGAGCAAACTGCATATACACAGACAACACCGAGGTGGCTGGGTCACTGCTGGAACTGGCCTGTCCGGTAAGAGACAGAGTGAGGAAAAGAGAATGTCTAGTTTGTGAAAAATGAGATGGATTTGGTGACATGATCCATATTATAATAAAACCACCCTGTGCTCTACCTTCAGCAACAGCAGGTACAGGTGTCCCAGCAACAGGTGATGGCAGCACAGCAGCAGCTCTCACCAAATATGACCACAGCCATGCACCAAGGCCAAGACATAATACAGGTATAATCATCTACTCTTTCTGTCTTTCTCTCTCGCTCTGTCCCTGCCACTCTCCTAAAAATGAGTGCCAATTATTGCTGAGAGCCTATGACTATCCTGGTTAACTGAAATGTATATGTCTCCTGTAGGTGCAGATCGGGGGGCAACATCAGGGCCAGGTGGTTGGGGTGGGGGGCCAGGTGCTGCAGCTGCCCTCCTCCTCCAATCAACAGCTACAGGGGGTCACCACAGCCCAGCTAATACAGTCCGGGGACCTCACAGAAGAACAGCACCAACAGGTAAACACACATTCCAGTTGGTGTACACATATACTTTACGGATAATGTATTTTAACATCTCTCCCTCAAAGCTGCAGGCCCAGTTGATGGCAGCGGTGGCGGGTGGTCAACAGATCCAGATACAGACGGTGGGAGCTCTCTCCCCCTCCCAGCAGCAGGGCTCTCCCCGGGGAAACACCATCCAGACCACCTCCCCCCTCCAGCCAGCCAAGAAGCGTAAGGTGGACATGCCCATCACAGTGTCCTACGCCCTGCCTGGTCAGCAGCTGGCCACTGTGCTAGCAATCCCCCAGGGTCAGGGACAGCAGCAGAGCTACGTATCTCTGAGGCCAGACGTGTTGACTGTAGATAGCAGCCACCTGTACAGTGCTACAGGTACCATCACCAGCCCCACTGGAGAGACCTGGACCATCCCAGTCTACTCTGCCCCGCCAGGGTCACGTGATCAGGGTGGTGTCACACACATCGCCATCCCCCAGGAAGCATACAGCGCTGTGCAGGTTGGTGGGGGGACTACAACGACAATGGCACACACTACGCCAACGCAAGTTACGATTGGCTCGAGTCATGCAGTTTCCACGATGACAGGGTCATCGGTGGGTCATGAAGAAGTGCAATACCAGACAGTGGCGGCCAACTCTCTATTCCCGGCCCAGTTCATGCACGGGAACATCCACATCCCTGTGGCGGTGCAAGGGTACGGCAACACCACGCAGTCGCTCATCTGGGACCCCCAGCAGCAGGTGCTGCACACACAGGGAGGGGTGCAGGTCCAGGACACACAGCAACTACAGGTCACTTTATTCAGCAGCTACAGATTATAATTCTACAAGCCCCAAACATCTATATCAAGATTGATATAATTTATAATCCTGATTTTAATTTCTGTTTAGAGGTCTTAACTCGAATGGCCTGGTTTCTTGCTGCATTTGTTTTGCATACTGATAGCCCTGGTGTGTCTGCACAGGGTCAGACCATGGCAGTAGCAGAGATGGAGGGCCAGGGGCATACAGAGATGATGCTTCCCTGTTCTCTGAAGCCTGAGGAGGGGCTTGACGTGTGGAAGCTCTGGGCCCAGAGGAAGAACGCCGAGCTGGACAAGGACGAGATCAACAAACTAGCTCCCATTGGCCGTAAGTACACTCACTCACCTTTTTTTTTGTCGGACAGTATGTCTACCCCCTCGCTAGCCAGCTCCCCATTGACCATTGACTGTTTATACTTGTGTGTGTAGGCCGGCAGGCACTGAGGTTCCAGGAGGACCTGGTGTCGTGTGCGGTTGCTGAGCTCAGTGTGGGGCTGTCTCACATGTGCCAGGAGGCCCGAGGGCTGGAGGGAGAGACTTATGGGGCTGACGTTCTCTATTACGTCTTCCTCTGCATACAGAAGGTGCCCCACACACACACACAGGAATATAGTAACTATAATGGAAGCTACTGCATATTCGAACTATCTTTTTACTCTCTTGTCTTTCCTGTCTTTCTCTAGTATCTGGTTGATAATGGTCGTGTGGATGACGTGTTTTCAGACCCATACTACGGGCGCTTCTCCCAGTGTCTGCATCGGATACTGGAGCCATGGAGGCCAAGCGTCCATCCACTAGGTAAGAACAGAAATCGGTATAGTCCATTAGAGCCCAACCATACACATTGTACATATCACCTGTATGAATTAGTGATGAATAAAACATGTCAGGTGTTTCATGTTTTTTGCTGTTTTATGACTTCCTGGCCCAGGTTACCTCATCGCCAGTCAGGTGACAGAGGAGATGCTGTGGGAGTGTAAACAGCTGGGTGCCCATTCCCCTGCAACGCTACTGACTACGCTGATGTTCTTCAACACCAAGTGAGTAAGTTACATGCATTTTGTGTGTGTGTGTATATATGTGTGTATCTAACACCTCTTTGTCCCCCCTAGGTACTTTCAGCTGAAGACTGTGGAGCAGCATCTGAAGCTGGCCTTCTCCAAGGTCCTGAGACACACCAGGAAGAGCCCCAACAACCCCAAAGACAAGTGCACCAGCATCCGCTACCTGAAGCCTGTTGGCCAGCACCAGATAGGACAGAAAGGTGAGCGGTCACCCAGCCCCAGGACAGGAGAGCTAGGGGTCAAATACTGTACATGGCTCTTTGTGACATGCAAAAACTTGGTGGTAACCTCTAACCCCTCTCCCGTAGTGACAGATGACATGTATGCAGAGCAGTTGGAGCACCCAGAAAACCCTCTGCGCTGCCCCATCAAACTCTACGACTTCTACCTCTTCAAATGGTGAGTTGAGGGACAAGGAGTAAGGGTGTGAAGGAAACAGTTGAAGGGTACATAATGCCTCTGAATCTAGCCTGATATTTGTAGAACATTAATATACAACTAGGGGTGTGAACGTTACATTTTTTTAAACTAAATTTTATCATTAACATTAAGAAAATCCCTAACGAATGAAATTTAAATCACAATTCAGTTATCACAAAACTACCAATAACAGGTCCTGATCATCGTCGTAATGGGATTTATTAGATTTTTTTTTTACAAATTGGCCTACCTAACGCAACAATGCTGTGACGTTAAAAGGGGATATGCGTCTTTCAAATGATTTGTGACGGATATAAAGTGCTCCGCACGTAATCGTCCTTAACAGTTGGAAAAGAAAGTGCTGATTACAGAAATGATTGCAGCCATTGCCAATTACCTATTTGAGTTGAGGTACTTTGTTAAATGCAAGCACCATTTGAGCCATGACTCACACTGCTGAAACAGGTGCATCTTTCTCATCAATATCACTGTTCGACATTTACTCCCGTTTCAACATGGTGTTATTTACTTTATAATGGGAGTTGGGGCATACATTTAGCAGCATTTAGAATGCTAAAATTCTTCTCCTTTTAGTCAGTAGATGGAAGGCCCTAAAAATTGTCAAGATTCCAGCCACGCAAGTCAGACTGTTCTCTCTGCTACCGCACGGCAAACAGTGCCGATGCACCAATTCTGGTGCAACAGGACAGTGAATAGCGTCTATCCCCAAGCCATAAGACTGCTAAATAGTTAACCAAATAGCTACCCGGACTACTGCGGTAGAACTTCATTGCCCCTAGCAGTCATACCACGCAGTAGGATTTCCCATTCTATTTTAGAATGGAAAACTGATAAATGGCAGTTAACATGAACTTTTTTTTTCATTTGTCACATAATACTAACCTCTCTCTCTCAGTCCACAGAGTGCTAAAGGCCGCAACGATGCCTTCTACCTGAACCCTGAACCCGTGGTGGCGCCCAACAGCCCCCTGTGGTACTCCACCCAGCCAATCAACAGAGAGCAGATGGAGCACATCCTCGCTCGCTGCCTTATCGTGAGAGAGATCCAGGAAGCTGTTGCCAACATACACTAGCAGGACTGGAGGAGGGGAATGACCATTGACTTAGACATTGCATCATTATGGCGTCGGTGAGAGCATGGGCAGGGCCATTGAGGCCATCTCTATTTTGAAGTAGTACATTTTCTTCTTCTACTTCTATGAGTTGGCAAACAAACTGAAAGGGTTCCTACTGCCACCCGGAGTGTGGTGTTTGAACAGTATAAAGCCAAGGTTGGCGATTTACTGCCAACTGCAGTTATGGAATGTTTATTCACGAGTAGGCCTATAATTCATTGGTCCATCCCTCCTGACGGCTCAAAAATAATTCTAATTTCACACATTATCCAAGGGATTGTGATAATTTTCTGGTAAAAACATTAGTTTGCTCCCCTTATCTTAATTTGCTCCGTGGCACGGTGGCCAAGTGTAGGGTCGTCACTAGTTAACACAGCCACAAAGTCATAAACCCTTTCTATTTCAACATGATCTTAAAATCTGATTTTAAACCCAACTCTCACCTTAACCACACTGCTAACCTTAGCCTATCCTTACGGTAAAAAAATAAGCTACTTTTTGTTTTCATGAATTTGTATGTATGATATAGCCAATGTTGACTTTGTGACTGTTTTTATCTAGTGGAAACTCAAGTGTAGGCTACAGAGAAAAGCTGTTTGTTTCTCAGATGACTCTTGATTAGGAAGAACTTTGCAGCAGGTGTTTCTGATTTAATAAATATTGCCATGTTGGTGGGTGATAACATTTAAATAAAGCCCAGCCCGACGCGAAACAGGGTGAAAATAATTTGCACGTCACCTCATAGGAAAAAGGCATGTAAGCCTCATGGAAACGTCCGAAGTTACACATTTGGATTTGTCACTTCAAGCCCAAATATCATACTTTGACTAAAATGAAGATTTATTGAATCACATCGTTGTGCAACGTCATGGGTAAAGCTCTGGCAATTGTCTTTCACCCCAAAAAAGTGGATTTCTATTGGTATGGGCGTTTTAAATGTATGTATATGTTAATTGTCTGTGTATAGCAGGATTTCCCAACCCTCTCCTCGGGGACTAACAAATGTTTCAGATTTTTGTTGTAACCTTAAACTGGCACACCTGATTCAATTAGTCTGCTAATCATCAACTCCTTGACTAATTGAATCAGTTGTACAAGTTTCTGGCTAAAATCAAAAGTTGAAACTTCTGGTGGTCCCTGAGAAGAGGGTTGGGAAGTACTAGTGTATAGCGCATGCAGTGTACAAAACATTAGCAACACCTTCCTAATATTGAGTGGCATTCCACAGGGATGCTGGCCCATGTTGACTCCAATGCTTCCCATTATTTTGTCAAGTTGGCTAGATTTTCTTGATACACATGGGAAACTGTTGAGCATGGAAAAACCCAGCAGCGTTGCAGATCTTGATACATTCAAACTCATGTGCCTGGCACCATACTGCCCTACACTGTTCAAAGGCACTAAAATCTGTTGTTTTTCCCAATGACCCTCTGAATGGCACACAATCCATGTCTTAAGGCTTATAAATCCTTCTTTAACCTGTCTGTTTCTACACTGATTTGAAGTGGACGTAACAGGTGACATCAATAAGGGATCCTAGCTGTCACCTGGATTCACCTGGTCAGTCTGTCATGGAAAGAGCGGGTGTTCCTAAAGTTTTGTACACTGCACATCCCAAGATGCATACTTAACTTTCATCCATACAGAGAATACTGCTTGCGAGCCTTAGGTTGCTCTTTTGCCAATTATTGGGCAGAACATCAGAATAGGGCTGCCTTTGTAAACTCAGCCTTAGCTACAACCTTTCCATCAAATATTTTTGCCAAAGGAAGTAGGTGCAGGTTAATGTGTCATGAGTCTTGTCCTGTAGGCTAACTTTGTTTTCCCCTTAGATATGCCAGCTGCAGTCAAAATTGGCTATATTGTCATAATCTTTTATTTTTTGGGGTCTAATTTGAGTGTTGGTTAGGTTTAAAATCAGATGTTATGCCTTTGTGTTTGTGCCAGCAAGTAACCACTGCAGAGCTGCATCCCAGAACAAGATTCATTATGAAAAACTAACCTATGATTTTTTTTTTCTTCCCTTTTTATTTTTCTCCATTTAAGCATTACTGTTGTAATTCTTTTCTGTTCACCAACAGACTGAGGGATATGCATTTCTCCTGTTTTATTCTGTAAAATACATGTTTTTTTATGTTGCTGTTGTTAACTAGACACTGCTGCTTCTTTGTCATTGTCATGAGTACCCCTCTTTGTTGCATTTCATTTACATTTAAGTCATTTAGCAGACGCTCTTATCCAGAGCGACTTACAAATTGGTGCATTCACCTTATGACATCCAGTGGAACAGTAGTGCATCTAAATCTTTTAAGGGGGTGAGAGGGATTACTTTATCCTATCCTAGGTATTCCTTAAAGAGGTGGGGTTTCAGGTGTCTCCGGAAGGTGGTGATTGACTCCGCTGTCCTGGCGTCGTGAGGGAGTTTGTTCCACCATTGGGGGGCCAGAGCAGCGAACAGTTTTGACTGGGCTGAGCGGGAACTGTACTTCCTCAGTGGTAGGGAGGCGAGCAGGCCAGAGGTGGATGAACGCAGTGCCCTTGTTTGGGTGTAGGGCCTGATCAGAGCCTGGAGGTACTGAGGTGCCGTTCCCCTCACAGCTCCGTAGGCAAGCACCATGGTCTTCCTCTTTCTTAATAGTTTTCCTGATCTCATTGTTGCCCAGCCGTGAACAGGTGTGTATATATGGACTCACCTGCAAGTTCACAACCAGGATGGGCTTTACTTTTGTTTTCCTCTCCTTCTCTGTGTGATACTGGACTGAACAGACCTGTGATGACCTTACTGAACTGTCTGGAGGCACAGTGAACTGACTGAATGGTGCTCGGGCTGTTGTGGCCCCTAATGGATTATGGCAGGCAGTGAATGAAAGTGTTCCACATAAACTTGTCATAAGAACAGACTTTTTCTCTCTGTTAAATGTTTTGCTACGTTGTGAGCTTCTGAATGCGACCCAGGCTTAGTCATTGTTGACTATTAAACCACTTTCTTATATGGACTTCATCCATAGAGCAAGATGGAGGACTCCTCTTTGCATCTGTGCCATTATGACAATCTCCATTTTGAAATAGTCAATTTTCTTCTTTACTGATCCCTCCTGATGACTGGGTAGGACATGGCTCCAACAGAGTCAACAGCTAATGAAGTTGGAGGTCCCACCCAGTTGACTACATTAAAATGGTGGAAGCTGTCAATGATTCTGCCTATGCTAATATAGCCTGTTAGCCCCTAGAGGTCTTTGTTATTCTCTGACCTCAATACAGTGCATTACAGCCTGCAGCTACCGTATGAGGGAGTCTAACAGCATTAATAGTACTTGATAAAGTAATACACTTGGTAGCATGTGTATTATACATCATAGAACCAGGAGTTTTCCCTGGCCAGGATATAGGGTCTGATAACTCCTGGCTCTAATTACAGTGGCCTGAGCAGGAAAAACTCCTGGCCCCAGTGTACTGTTCATGATGAATGAAACAGATGTGGGTTTTCATCCACTGTTCTGTTTATTTTCTATATTTAAGGTCTACTTTGTTATGACAGTGCCTCTGCGATTTTCAAACATTACCTTTTGTGCAGTGATTCACCACGTGTTTGTGTTTTTCTCTGGAGATAACGTGAACAATAGTGCTTAGTTTCTGCACAAAGTAGTTTAATGTTTTTCATATAATTTTCCTAATGTAAATCAAGGGTCTAAATTGTGGTAGAGGCTGTTTTTCACCGAGAAGATAAACAAGCAGTGAGAGACACATGTAACAATGTTGTACTACGTCATACAACGTACAAATCTTGTTCCAGCACACTACTATGCTTTTTAAATGCATTTCAACATTGCTGCAACCTTATACATAGGGACAATCTTGGTTTTGCAGTCAGGCATTCATGAGAATAGATGCGTCTCAGCACCATTTGTGATCAAGTACATATCTCCCCCATTACCTCAGGCCTTAGTTCTTCATGGTTGTTAATCCAGTCTGGAGGAACAGGTTCAACCGGAGCGGCATGTTCCTCCGTATGTCTGTCGGACTGATCCAGGAAGTAGATGGATCCGTTGTTGCGGCTGCCTCCTTTGTGTGTTTTGTCACACACACACACAGTCATCTCATAGGGGCAAGTCCCCTTCCCACTCAGTCAAAGGCCTTGTTATATGTAATCACACAATTTACAGTAGTCCCTAGGTCGGGACATCTTCCCTCAACCCCAGGTGTGTTGGAGAGGAATACATCAGCCCATTCCCACTTGGCAAAGTTTGGATGTGTGGTTTCACTTGTAGATACATGTTTGTGTGTACTATTGTTTGTTCAGACGGAGTTAGCCCCTCCAGGTGTGTGACTGAGTGAAGATGAGGGTGTGGCTATAGATTGGTGTGTAAATGCGGATTAAGGTGTTGGGTGTGTGCATTTGTGCGATTAGTCAAGTGTGTTTTTGTGGATTAATATGCATAGAGGGGGGCAGCAGTCTTCTTAGCAAGTTCCTAGGGTTGAGCAGCTGTTGCACGGAGCTCTGGGTTTGTGGTTGGGTTTGGACTGGATGGGGTGTGTGCTGTTCCTGTTCCCGCCTGCGCCTCCCCCTCGATGAGTTTCCCTGACCTGATCGCCCTGAGGTGGTGAGGGGGTGATCCTTCCCCCGATCAACATGAGCAGGGCCAGCATGACTCTGTACTCTGCTGAGATATTGAGAGTTTTGATAGCCAGCTGAATCAAATAGCACAGTGTAATATGATACTGTCTGTTTCAATAGACATTGTTACCATCTGAAACATTAACATTTTCAAAAAAGATAATACCTGAGTGTTTGCTTTGTGTTCTCACCTTAGCGGTCCCACACTCCCTCCACTCAGCCAGTGCATTAGACACTGATGAACCAGTATATACTGCTCCTGGGTACATGCAGTGAGGGAACACAACACTGAGAACATTCTGCAGCTAATGAAGATGACATGAACATTGTGACAAGCTGAGCTCTTGACCTGGGGGGGTCTTAGACTAACTTGCCAGCAGAGAGGAGCCTTCAGCTGCCCTATCCTTTTCTGAAGGGTTATATAGCCTCACATTGTACTAGTAGGTCATCAGGAACCATTATCACAACTTAATACATGGGGAGGCTAGAGACAAACTACTTTCAATGCAGCATCAAAAGAAGTTTGTCTCCAAGCCTTCAGTTATCTATTGATGATGTGTAACAAGGATCCTAATGAATCACTGTCCTGGGGCAGGGTTTCTATCTATGGGGGTGCACATTTGTGTTTATATCCCAACACAACTTATTCAGCTAATCATCAATATTCTCAGTAGTTGTGGACTGACCAGGTTCTGGACCATCATGACTCTGTGCCGTCTCAGGTCCTCCACGGCGGCTCTAACATCAGGCATGATGCCACGCACACACAGCTGCATCAGCCATAGCAGAGCGACAAACGTCCCAGACCGCCCCACACCTGCACTGAGAGAGATGCCAGCAGCATTTAAGAGGTGTAATTGGCACAGAGAGATACAAACAGCATTTAAAAGAGGTGTAATCGGCACACATACTTTATATAGAGATATTGTCTCAACTGAGATTCATACACATAGATATCTGCAAATATTAAGGAACCACCACCAACACAATGACTATGATTTAAATGTTTTACAGTGATGGAAATGTGACTCTGGCATTCAACTATTTTCAGTTAATAAACAAAAAAAGACAGTGCTGCACACTGTATACTTGCAAATGTAACATTTTATTAATGTTTCTGTCACAGAAATATCAAGGCCAAAAATCTAAGTAGAGGTTCATAAATAATGACACAGAAAACAAAAAGTGTGAGACAGTTTGCAAGCTAGGTGAGTTTGGGTCAGAGGTGAGAGGTCATACCTGCAGTGCACCACTGCAGGCCCCAGAAGGGGTAGAGTGTCCAGATGCTGCCTCACATACTCAGTGAAAGCACAGAGAGAGGAGAGGTCGTTGGGTACACCCTGGTCTGGCCAGGCAGCATAGTAGTAGTGTGTTACTGTCCTCTCTACGGGAAAACCGTGCTGAAACGACACACACTATCAGCACAACCACACTACCAGAACAACCACACACACCAGACAAACTCACTATCTGTACCACTCAGACACACAATTCATCTTGGAAATAGTCTACATCTGTTGACCAGTGGCTGAAACTAATAGTCTTTGTTACAATAAAATAGGACAACTAGGAAATGACAGGACCTAGGCCTCACCTGTCGTAAGTGAATGGTGGTGATGAAATAATCTGGACGCCGTTTACGAGACACTGTGGTAACCTGGACCGCTCCGTACGACACCGTCCCTTGCTCCATTGGCCAGTACTCATCACACAGCACCTGGAGAAACACGGTCAACACGTTGTCTAACTAATAAAAAGTATAGACACTACTGTGTGCACAGCAGGAAATGTGACACTATGACAAATTCATGGTAGATACACCAACTCTGTGCAGCACCCACATCAACAGGGGCAAGAATATGCTTACGAAGACTTTTCCATAACTTCATGGGTGGCAACGAGGGCAATATAAAACCAGAAGAACTATGCAAGTTTACGGGTCAAACTTGATGCTGTGAATGTAGTCAACATGTTATCCATGAACGTTTAATACATTTGAGAATTGTTCAGTGTCCCATCACCATCAAATCCCTCACTCACCATGTCCTTCTGTTTCAGGGCGGTCACCATGACGATGATCCTAACGTTCTGCTCCCATACCATCCTCCAGAAGTCAGCGATAGTGCTGCGCAAAGGACCCTGAGTACAAATGAAGTCTCGCTCCGTACATCCACCCTGAGGAGCAGACAGACAGACCGCAGACTTGATGAATGAATAGACAGACAGACATACAGCGACAGACAGACAGAGTACTCACAGGGACATAACTAGCGTTGATATAATCTGAGTGTAGCTGGGAGTCTAGCAGGGACAGCCTCACTCGACTGTGGTCATCTGAAACCACAGGGACCATTAATCAAAGTGATCAGAAAATGGGAAGCATTACCACACATGGGATAGATGTGAAGATAATGTTTATGTGCTTAGATACAGCAGGTCATATTATCATGGTAATAAACTATTACTCAGAGGTAGCATGTGGTGGTGCCCTGATATGGTATGTACCATAATACTCACAAGGCAGTATGTAGGGGTATCTGTTCTTCTCTCTGTTGGCCTCCAGGTTTCCAGCCCTGGTAGTGAACTCTTTACCAACATCATTCAGCTCCTGAACAATGAAAAAACAGCAACTGAAGGGACACTATGAAAGTGGGACTTTACTGCCACAGCAGACACTGCACAAAGTCTCCAAGGCTCAATAGTCTGATGTTTCTCAACTCCAGTCC
The DNA here is from genome assembly GCF_034236695.1 of Oncorhynchus nerka. Taxonomy (NCBI): domain Eukaryota; kingdom Metazoa; phylum Chordata; class Actinopteri; order Salmoniformes; family Salmonidae; genus Oncorhynchus; species Oncorhynchus nerka. The sequence goes on along the minus strand of NC_088415.1, from coordinate 22,002,252 downwards.
TCCAGGACCCCCAACAGTACACATTTTTGTTGTAACCTTGGACAAACTCACCTGATTCAACTCATTGAGGGCTTGATGATTACTTAACAAGTTGATTCAGGTTTGCTTGTCTGGGGCTATAACAAAAATGTGTGTTGGGGATACTGGAGTTTGGAAACACTTCTGGATTACAGAGCCAGGGTATTACTCAATAGAAGACTGGTTGAGATTGGTTTACCTCAAACTTCTGCCAGAAACCACTGTTGTCCTTGGCAGCGAGTGATTGACAGCGCAGATGGAATTCCTGTAGTATATGTTCCCGTGAGAACACCCGTACCCTATATGGAAATATGGCAACAATACTCAGTCAATCAACAACACTCTTTAAACAACTCTTTAAATTGAGCTCCAATTTTACTCAGTGGCATTTTTCCAAGTGACTACACCCAGAATGTTCTTAATGCCATCATTCCATTAGACTTGAGGAAGCAACAATAGGCTAAAACAGTTCTAACAGCATTCAATCAGCCAATCAATAGTTACTTTTCTCTTCAATACCATTTCAACAAAGACTCAAGTTATTCAATCCAGTCGCTCAATGACATTCAAAGTTCCTCACCTCATGTTTTGTTACAGGTGCAGAGATTAGGCTTTAAGCTTCCTGTGGTAACCAATAACAGGAGTATGTAGCGTAGAGGGGTTCAGACTTGTGGGGTTTCGTTGGGTAGTTGTAGAACAACAGACCAGATGATTGCAGTGCCCAATCCTGGATGAGAGGCTTCTGCATCACTGATCATGTAGAAGAAATAGCAAAGCCTCTGTGATTACTATGCCTTGGTCAAAATGGTCAAAAAAGTGTAACTTGAATGTAGAACTAAACTGAAGTTACTGACCCTTCCCTCGCTAGTTAGAGGAATTTGGCTCACCAAAAAGACCATGTCACACCAAACACAAACACACAATAAATACTTTCATAAAAACATACAAATATACAGATGTGCATTAATATAGGAAACAAATGTTGGGCGGCACCGGAAGCCTAACATTCTTACACAAGATGGTTTGAATTTGTTCAAGGAGCTCAAAAGGCAGTAAGAATGTCTCATATTACACCATTTAAAAAAATATAATTAACACTATAGAACAAAGTCAAATATAGCCTACAGAATAAGGTTGCAGAATCAACTGCTAGCACCCAAAACATTTTCTGTTGAACACTGTCTGACACAAACAAAAGACGCATTCATCACCAACCTGAGAACACTAGAAAAACCTACACCAACAGGTCTACAACACAAAACAAGTGTACAGCCCAGAAGGGGTGAGCAACACCAACGTATTATTTCTTATTTTACTATTACCTTTGTAAGTGTTCCTTTAAGTGAGAAAGAGTTTAGAGAGCAACCGGTGGCTCCCTTCCCTTCGATGTGTCCTATCTTGTCAAGTTACCTTGCCCCAGTTATCCAAACCACCACATTTTCTTTCTCTCTCGCTCTCTCTCTGAAAGTGGCAGGGAGAGAGGGGTGGGTTGAGACAGAGACTAAAGGGGTGGAGAGAAAGAAACAAATACTTAAGGAAGGTATGTGGCTGTGGATAATGTGTTTATTTGATATTCTTTAAGACAATGTATTGTAATACTGCCACATTTAATCCCACTCGTTGCTCATGAATGGTACCTATAAAATGTAATAATACTTCAAATCCTGCTAGGTAACCTGTCTTTACCACTCCTACATAGTAGACTTGAAAAAGAGATACCACTGGTCTTAGCAATGTTCTTATTAATTATATACTTATATCACTTATACAAATATTAAAACAACTTCTACGAATTCTTACAAGAAAGACATTATGTATTGCTGCTGTGAAATGCAGTTCATTTTATTTTCATATGGGGAACATTGTTTATTGAGACCATGAATAGAAGGAGAGGGTCATTAGTCCATAGAATTAGCATTCATTCTAGAAATCCAAATTCTAGGTAGTCAAGGTTACAGCATCCCAATGATTTTCAATTGTGCATCTCATTCTAGCAGAGAAAGTGACCATGGCATGACTAGATACAATTAAGACATTTATAATTGTATCTTTATTTAACTAGGCAAGTCAGTTAAGAACAAATTCTTATTTACAATGATGGCCTAGGAACAGGGGGTAGAAGGACATATTTGTACCTTGTCAGCTCGAGGATTCGATCGTGCAACCTTTCGATTACTAGTCCAACGCTCTAACCACTAGGCTACGCTGCCACCCCAATGAGTGCCTAATGATAATTTCCCCAAGGTTTGTTGGTGGTTTCTGCTTATAACCCGTGCTCTTCCAACCTCGAGCTTATAATGGATCACGAGAAAAAGAGCAAAAGGTCATACAAGCCACAGCCTTGCGGAGGTATTGAGTTACCGGTATACCTAGGATTATTGCAATGACCTATTTCCTCATGGTTTGACAAGGATGTCCAATACAATCAAAAGCATTCAAGATAAATGTTATTGATTTGTGTTTGATATGTCAGTAGTTACCAGTGTTAACAGGAATCTTGAATGTCTCAAATTGAACAAACTGAAGATGGTAAAATGTCAGTGGTGAATGTCAGCAGGTACACTGCATTACCAAAAGTATATGGAACAACTGCTTGTCGAACATCTCATTCCAAAATCATGGGCATTAATATGGAGTTGGTCCCCCCTTTGCTGCTTTAACAGCCTCCACTCTTCTGGGAAGGCTTTCCACTAGATGTTGGAACATTGCTGCGGGGACTTGCTTCCATTCAACTACAAGTGCATTAGTGAGGTCGGGAACTGATGTTGGACAATTAGGCCTGGCTCGCAGTCGGCATTCCAATTTATCCCAAAGGTGTTCAATGGGGTTGAGGTCAGGGCTCTGTGCAGGCCAGTCAAGTTCTTCCACACCGATTTTGACAATCCTTTTCTGTTTGGACCTTGCTTTGTTCACATGGGCATTATCATGCTTAAACAGGAAAGGGCCTTTCCCAAACTATTGCCACAAAGTTGGAAACACAGAATCATCTAAAATGTATGGTGTACCGTTAAGATTTCCTTACACTGGAACTAAGTGGCCTAGCCCGAACCATGAAACACAGCCCCATACCATTATTCCTCCTCCACCAAACTTTACAGTTGGCACTATGCATTGGGGCAGGTAGTGTTCTCCTGGCATCCACCAAACCGAGATTCGTCTGTCAGATTGACAGATGGTGAAGAGTGGTTCATCACACCAGAGAACGTGTTTCCACTGCTCTAGGGTCCAATAGCAGCGAGCTTTACACCTCTCCAGTCGACACTTGGCATTGTGCATTGTGATCTTAGGCTTGTGTGCAGCTGCTTGGACATGGAATCACATTTTATGAAGCTCCTGACGAACAGTTATTGCGCTGATGTTGCCTCCAGAGGCAGTTTGGAACTCGGTAGTGAGTGTTACAACTGAGGACAGACAAGTTTTATGCGTTACAGTACTCGGCGGTCCCGTTCTGTGAGCTTGGCCTATCACTTCGCAGCTGAGCTGTTGTTGCTCCTAGACTTTCCACTTCACAATATCAGCACTTACAGTTGACCGGGGCAGCTCTAGCAGTGCAGAAATGTGACAAACTGACTTGTTGGAAAGGTGGCATCCTAGGATGGTGCCACATTGAAAGTCACTGAGCTCTTCAGTAAGGCCATTCCATTGCCAATGTTTGTCTATGGAGATTGCATGACCGTGTGCTCGATTTATATACACCTGTCAGCATTAGGTGTGGCTAAAATAGCCAAATCCACTCATTTGAAGGGGTGTCCACATACACTATATATACAAAAGTATCTCCCCTATTGCATCATAGTATAGTAAGTGCTGTGCACAAAAATCTAGACTTTGTGAGGTGTTTTTTTTTCTTCACCTTTATTTAACCAGGTAGGCCAGTTGTGAACAAGTTCTCATTTACAACTGTGACCTGTGAATGCTTATGTTCTTCCAGCCTCAGTTACAAATGAAGTCAAATAGGTAGATTCAACAGTGCCAACAATGTCAAAGAAACACACTGATTAATAATCAGATTAATAACCATTTATTACACAACATTGCATCATCAGACAAATGATCTACAGTAAGAGCTCACAGTGTGTTTGTTGTTACATGTTGCAACAGGTTGACTCATAACAACACTTGTGTTCCACTGCCTAGAGAGCATTAAGGGCAGTGAGGAAAAGTAGAGGTCCTCTGGGGAAAGGGCCATCCTCCCAACCTGCCCAGAAGATAATATATGTCCTTTAGCAGACGTTTTTATCCAAAGCGATTTACAGTCACGCATGCATATACAGTTGAAGTCGGAAGTTTACATACACTTAGGTTGGAGTCATTACAACACGTTTTTCAACCACTCCACACATTTCTAGATATCAAACTATATCTATATAACTATAACTATAACTATAGTTTTGGCAAGTCGGTTAGGACATCTACTTTGTGCATGACACTAGTAATTAATCCAACAACTGTTTACGGACAGATTACTTCACTGTCTCACAATTCCAGTGGGTCAGAAATGTACATACACAAAGTTGACTGTGCCTTTAAACAGAAAATTATGTCATGGCTTTAGAAGCTTCTGATAGGCTAATTGACATAATTTGTGTCAATTGGAGGTGTACCTGTGGATGTATTTCAAGGCCTACCTTCAAACTGCCTCTTTGCTTGACATCATGGGAAAATGAAAAGAAATCAGCCAAGACTTCGGCAAAAATTGTGTAGACCTCCACAAGTCTACTTCATCCTTGGGAGCAATTTCCAAACGCCTGAAGGTATCACATTCATCTGTACAAACAATTGTACGCAAGTATAAACACCATGGGACCACGCAGCCATCATACCGCTCAGGAAGGAGACGCGTTCTGTCTCCTAGAGATGAACGTACTTTGGTGCAAAAAGTGCAAATCAATCCCAGAACAACAACAAAGGACCTTGTGAAGATGCTGGAGGAAACAAGTACAAAGTATCTATATCCACAGTAAAACGAGTCCTATATCGACATAACCTGACAGGCCGCTCAGCAAAGAAGAAGCCACTACTCCAAAACCGCCGTAAAAAAGCCAGACTTATGGTTTGCAACTGCACATGAGGACGAAGATTGTACTTCTAGGAGAAATATTCTTTGGTCTGATGAAACAAATATAGAACTGTTTGGCCATAATGACCATCGTTATGTTTGGAGGAAAAAGGGGGAGGCTTGCAAGCCGAAGAACACCCTCCCAACCGTGATGCACGGGGGTGGCAGCATCATGTTGTGGGGGTGCTTCGCTGCAAGAGGGACTGGTGCACTTCACAAAATAGATGGCATCATGAGATAGGAATATTATGTGGATATATTGAAGCAACATCTCAAGACATCAGTCAGCAAGTTAAAGCTTGGTCGCAAATGGTTCTTCCATATGGACAATGACCCCAAGCACACTGCCAAAGTTGTGGCAAAATGGCTTAAGGACAACAAAGCCAAGGTATTGGAGTGGCCATCACAACGCCCTGACCTCAATCCCATAGAAAATTTGTGGGCAGAACTGAAAAAGCATGTTCGAGCAAGGAGGCCTACAAACCTGACTCAGTTACACCAGCTCTGTCAGGAGGAATGTGCCAAAATTCACCCAACTTATTGTAGGAAGCTTGTGGAAGGCTACCCAAAATGTTTGACCCAAGTTAAACAATTTAAAGGCAATGCTACCAAATACTAATTGAGTGTATGTAAACTTCTGACCCACTGGGAATGTGATGAAATAAATTAAAGCTGAAATAAAACAATCATTCTATCTACTATTATTCTTAAATAAAGTGGTGATCCTAACTGACCTAAAACAGGGAATTTTTACTAGGATTAAATGTCAGGAATTGTGAAAAACTGAGTTTAAATGTATTTGGCTAAGGTGTATGTAAACTTCCTACTTCAACAGTAAATACTCATCGTTCTCTCAATCTGTGAACACACACAACCTCTTTTATTAATGCGCACTTACCCTGACTTTTTATTGTTTTCTGGCTTACTTTCCACCATTTCCTCCTTCTGCTGCACCTGACTGTCTTTCTCCTCCTTCGCTTGATTATTGTAGTGTCTGATATCTAGATGTCCAGGTTGTTAAAGGTGTACATACGGTCTCTTATACTTCTGCCTCATAAACATAATATTTTTTCCTAACTACGTTTCAGTTATAGTTTCACAAACATATTCCCTTTACATAACTCAACTCTATTTATCATCAAGTCCGCATCATCAACTGACATGCATTCATTGATGAAAAAATTTAGTTTTAAACAAGCTTGTTTTTTCCCCCATTTGTCTGATTTGTGACTTATCTGGGGTGCACCACTATAAAACAAGTGGGTAACATCAAAATGTGATTTCACCACGCCGTGATGTGATTTGATTTCCCACTCATCTTCTGGGCAAGACACGCCCCACTGAAGTGCTGCGATTGGCTTATTAAGGTCCTTAGTCTCAAGAATCCTCCTGATTTGTCAGCTGAAGGGCGCACCAGGCAGGGTTCCACGCACACCGTGATAGCTTGCTAGCTAGTAGAGAGACAGACTACTAATGAACTGAGGGGACAGGCAGACTCATTTATTTTTATCACCACCGACAGACTCAATGTCTGCGTCTTACAATAAGCATACCATAGCCATTTATTGACTTATCTGAAAGATCAATGGCACTCATGAAACAAACAGATTTAATTATTTTATTCCATCAAACTCTGACAAAACATTGACATTCAAAATAGTAATTGGATCAATCTACTGTAATCACACAATAATAATTAAATACATACTGTACATTCATTATTTGGATCAATCAACTGTACAATGTTACATTAATAATTAAATAAATACTTAAGGCTGTGAAGTGAAATATTTACACCAAAACTGGAATCCCTGGCTCAGTTCTGTCCCTAAATAAACCATTATGTGAGCTTCTGGTAGATGTGTAGCATTGGTCAGTTGCAACGGGTATTTTCTGTGGAGTCGGGTTTGTCTTTCACCTTGTGAAAACAAGTTTGACAATACAGACAACTCCTGAACAACGATTACATTAAAAAAGTGTATGTAATCTCAACATGATGTTTTTGTGGTTCGTCCTGCAGCCGGATCTGTCGTCCACCCAACCTGTCCTTCCTGTGTGCGACCGATGTTTGGTTGCGCTGAGATTTGAGGCACTGTGTGCATGGAGGCTCACTGGATGGCACTGGATCTCTTAGCGCAGTTCACCCTGCCACATCGGCCAAACATGCATCACATTTTTGAAGGGATGTCTTACACAATAAATCTCAACTGATTAAAAAAATATATATTTTTGATTTACAACATTTTAATTTGTGCCTATATGCAACATTTTTGCTCTCATTTCAGATGTTAGTGGCAAGAAGCTGCTGCTCTGGCACTGGTGATGGATGATAATGGCAGTCTGGTGCTTGCATGGATCACCTTTTTATCCCATTAGACAATTGCACATCTCCATATACATGTCCACTATGTAGATCTGGCCAGGAGAGGACGAGCGCTTCACTTCAAAGTGCATGTCATTGATCTGTGAATAGACCACCCATACATAAAATGTACGCACACATGTCTAAGAGACCCACTGGCTCCAGGTCATCTACAAGTCCATGCTAGGTAAAGCTCCGCCTTATCTCAGTTCACTGGTCACGATGGCAACACCCACCCATAGCACGCGCTCCAGCAGGTGTATCTCACTGATCATCCCTAAAGCCAACACCTCATTTGGCCGCCTTTCGTTCCAGTTCTCTGCTGCCTGTGACTGGAACGAATTGCAAAAATCGCTGAAGTTGGAGACTTTTATCTCCCTCACAAACATCTGCTATCTGAGCAGCTAACCGATCGCTGCAGCTGTACATAGTCTATCGGTAAATAGCCCACCCATTTTTACCTACCTCATCCCCATACTGTTTTTATTTATTTACTTTTCTGCTCTTTTGCACACCAATATCTCTACCTGTACATGACCATCTGATCATTTATCACCAGTGTTAATCTGCAAAATTGTAATTATTCGCCTACCTCCTCATGCCTTTTGCACACAATGTATATAGACTCTCTTTTTTTTCTACTGTGTTATTGACTTGTTAATTGTTTACTCCATGTGTAACTCTGTGTTGTCTGTTCACACTACTATGCTTTATCTTGGCCAGGTCGCAGTTGCAAATGAGAACTTGTTCTCAACTAGCCTACCTGGTTAAATAAAGGTGAAATAAAAAATAAATAAATAAATAAATAAGCCGCTTTGGCTTCATAGTAAGCTGACAGACGAGTGGTCAAGAAATCAAAGAGCTGGGGGACGTTATAAGCATTTGTTCCAGGCAGAATTTTATCCTTTAAGATCCTCTTGGCCGATTCTGCAAAGTTGTTAGTGCCATTTCCTCTCACTGGCATGGTTTTTCAGTAGCACAGGGCACAATATTCTCTGCGGTAGTAGAGCTTTTCCAGGTCGTTCTTGAAGTGCTGATACCTGCAAAGTTGAACACAAGATTAAATTAAAGGATAATTTGATGCATAAAATGAATGTACATTAAACATAATGAATTATTATTATTATTATTATATACACATACCAAGATAATGCCCAAACCCCTGTCAGGAAATGAACCAAAATTAAATGAATTGTACATGCATTCAAACATCCTTTGTAACCCATAAGGCATATGCTAAACTGAAGTACTGTGCACGTGTGGTCCAATGAGTAAAAAACAGTAGTACAACCTTTCCTGTGGCAGTCCTCATGAGAGCCAGTTTCATCATAGCGCTTGATGGTTTTTTCGACTGCACATGAAGAAACTTTCAAAGTTCTTGAAATGTTCTAGATTGACTGTGCTTCATGCCTTAAAAGTAATGATGGACTGTCGTTTCTCTTTGCTTATTTGAGCTGTTCTTGCCATAATATGGACTTGGTCTTTTACCAAATAGGGCTATATTCTGTATACCACTCCTACCTTGTCACAACACAACTGATTGGCTCAAACACATTATAAAGGAAAGAAATTCCACAAATTAACTTTTAACCAAGGCACACCTGTTAATTGAAATACATTCCAGGTGACTACCTCAAAGCTGGTTGAGAGAATGCCAAGTGTGCAAAGCTGTCATCAATGCAAAGGGTGGCTACTTTGAAGAATCTCAAATATAAAATATATTTTGATTTGTTTAACACTTTTTTGGCTACTACATGATTCCATATGTGTTATTTCATTGTTTTGATGTATTCACTATTTTTCTACAATGTAGGAAATAGTAAAAATAAAGCAAAACTCTTGAATGAGTAGGTGTGTGCAAACGTTTGACTGGCACTGTATATCTGAGGATACATCATCAATTATTACCTTTTCTTGATCCTATCTGAGTTCGCCATCTTCAACAGCTGCCCGGGATACAATCTGGCGTAACTGTCGCAGTTTTGCTCTTTTATTTCGCTTCACTTTAGTCAAAACAAAGCGCTCGAGGTAAAATATGTCTCGGCACCGTAGTCAAAACCGCTCACACGACTCGAACCTAACGACCAGCAGCCAATTGCAACAATTCAGCGGAGGCGTGTCTTGCCCAGAAGACGAGTGTGAAATCAAATATCGCCATCTTCTGTCCATCATTGGACAGTGTTTGCTGGTTTCCACTAGTTACCAAAGCCACAACGTCTAGGTGTATGATTTATTTTTTGGAGGTCTTAATTTAAGTTTTAGGGTTAGGCATAAGTATAGCAGTGTGGTTAATGTTAGGTTTAAAATCAGATCAGACTTTAATAAGATAATTTGAAATAGACAGGGTTTATGACTTTGTGACTGTTGTAACTAGTGATGACCGCGTTTACAGGCGTTGTGCCAAAAATCTCCCCCCGACAGAATTCCCCCCTTCGCTTGAACGCGCACGCACTCAAATCTTCATTGCTGCGATTTGCTTGCTAGTTGAGATTTCTGATCACGTTAGGCTGCGTTTCATTTTTTTTTTCTTTTTTCGGTTTGATCGTGGGGGAGACACTAATATCTGCAGTTTTCCCATGTCCTATTCATCTAGTAGTTGTTCTGAAATGTTTATTGCTTGCCTACATTTTACTCCCTCCTCTATGTTTAATATAACACACATACATTAATGATTAATTTCGGTTGCCTATCCTGAAGTGAAGTTTGTTCTATAGAAAGTATTAAGGTATTAAAGAAATTAGAAGGGGGGGCCTTGCCGAAATCCCCCACCCCCCTTCTAATTTCCTTAATTTTGTGGCTAAAGTCAAATACTTTCTATAGAACAAACTTCAACATTAATAATTAATCTGTGTGTTACATTAAACATAGAGAAGGGAGTAAAATTTAGGCAAGCAATAAACATTTCAGAATAATTACTAGTCGAATAAGACATGGGAGAGATGACGAATTTTGGCAAATATATTTATTTATAGACTAATACACAAATAGCCAAACCGAAAACTGCAGACATTAATAGTGCCTCCCCTGCACCAAACCGACATAAAAAAAAATGAAATGCAGTCTAACGTGATCAGAAATCTCAACTAGCAAGTAAGTCTCAGCAATGAAGTATTGAGTGCGTGCGCGTTCACGCGAAGGGAGGGGGAGATTTTCGCCACAGCACCGGAAACCTCACAAGTCGCAGGCAGGTTTGACGGCAACGCAAGTCACAGGTGACAACGCCAGATAGCACAATATGGCTGGGACAGACCTTTATGGGCATTAATTTGTTTATTGTTTTTTTCAAATGAGTTTTTAAGGGAACCTGGTGATAGGACAGGCTCATTTGTACATAGGCCTTTGTGTGCTGTCTCTCTTGAAAGTTTTCCTCCATAGACTTTTACAACAAGAAGTTGAATGCCCCGGACGGACGGCTTTCTGCATTGTTCGCATAGGAATCGAAAGTTAAATGACGCTGTCACGAAATACATAAGTTAGGTGGTGATAATGAAACGAACCTGACAGAGCAACACAACAAGCCCACACCTGGTCAGACGTGTGTTGCTGGTAACGACGGAATTAAAACAACAATTTCACTGGAACTTCTAAATAAAATAAATGGATACACGGCCATACGAGACAACGCAGGGCAAGGTAAATATACCCGCTATTCTTAAGACCGACTGACCTGTGTGATCATTCCTACTCTGGTTTGTCTCATTGAAGGAAAAACATCCGTCAAGCTGTCAGCTAGCTTATTTAGTCAACTAAGTGTTTTACCAAAGAAGTGCACCATGATCATGTAATTATGTAATCCCCTACTCAAATCCACTTCCTGATTGTTTCATTGTGAAGGAAGTGTCCAACCAATGCACTGTGTTGTTTACAACTGAAACAAAAAGGCATAGTTGTGGCTCGGCTAAAACTATTGTTATAAGACATATTACTAAATAATTGGACATCATAGCACAATCAAACATTGCACATTCTCTTTGTACTAGCAGTCCCAATCCAGACACAAATGCATAAGTTACACCTCCACTAAAACACTAAAGTCTGAAGTATGATTCAACTTTCACTTTCCAGAGCTCCACCATGCCACACAGAGAATGCAATGAAGAGTCACGTGACAAGAGGCCACGCGAGGGACCTATCAAACATGTCACTGCGGTATCAGATATATAATCACTCAATCAATTTAACTGAAGTTACATGTGAGTCATTTTGTGTAATGCCAGGTTCAGCATGGTCCCAGTCCCAGATTTGTAGTTGTTTGCTTTAGCCAACTCTTCTGCCATATTCATTCTATGGCATTTGCTGCATACAGATCTGGGTACCAGGCTACAGCGAGCTCACAGTGGATACAATTTCTCATCATGAACACTAATTAGCTTACTTACTCTGTAACATTTTCAGGAGGAGAAACGACCTTTGGGAAGAATGAGAAGTCCGCCTAGACACAGAATAACTGGTTCGTTTAGGCAGAGGTTTGGAGGGAGATTCAACAGACCACGGTAAGACTTAAGGACATTTCAGAGCAACCTTGTGTAGCCTAAGGTTTGTTCTTGGTCATTTCAACATTTCCACACATTCACCGACTCACAATACTCTCACTCACTCATTCACGCTTTTTATTTTCTGCTGTTTTCCTTACTGTACAGATTCATAAGGGACGATCATTCATTCCGGAAGCCCCGCTTCAGTTTTGGGTTTCAGAGATACCACTCCTTTACCCCCCGCCCACGGTTTCACTGGAGAGACCAGTCCGGCCCCCCTGGGCCCCTAGGCCCACCACAAGACCCATCAGGCCCCAACAGCCAGTACAGTGACCAGAGGAACATGGACAGGAACTCCCCCGCCAAGTCCTCACCTAAAGGACACACCAGTAGGTTTACACTCATGTTGAGGGGAGTTTTGACCAAATTAATTAACCTGTGGCTACAGGGTAAGCGTATTACCGTCTATGCCAACATGAACCAGATCTCTTGGCAGAGTTCATAGTAGGGGCTAGGGCTTCACAATTAATCAGATTCACATCGAAATGTCAATATTGACATGTGAAATATTCATATCGCAATAAATATTTTGAAACGCATCTCAGCCGCGTAATGGCCCCTTTTTTCTCTTGTGGCTGTTTCCCGCACCAAGACCGCCCCCGTCAATCAAGCAGGGCAGTTCGTCTTCCTCGCTGTTAGATCATTCAAAGTTTGTGTGCTGTTCTCTTAGATCAAATGCAGTCAACCGATTGTTCAAAACAAGAACGATGCTGCTTTCTACTTAGCTTCTCAATATGTCATCCTATTTCTAGGATTCCAACAGTTCACCCAAGTGTTTTGATCTATATCGCACGAAAAATCTAACATTTGGTTTTTTAAAAATCAGATCTTACCCTTATCGGGCAGCCCTAGTACAGGCAAAAAAAATCAAATATTCCTAAAATACCTATATCACTTTACTCGTGTGAACACTAGAGTGCAGTATGAGCAAACAGTGTTCATGGCAACTCAGACAGTGAATATATTAGCTACATTTGGAATGTGTTTCGCTCATCAGTATTCCTGGTGGTTGATAGTCACCAAGCAACAACCTGACAATGTTGCATAATACTGTCTGCACACAGCATTGGTAGATATTATAATGACAGTATTATGTATACAATGAAATGGCAAAGAATAGTATCCTACTGAAAAAGTGCCAATTATTCCAACATTCATTAAACACCAGTGTATTTATGTCACCTCTTATGTAGAATACATAAGATAACAGCTGCTGAGCATCAAATTATAATATCATTTATTAAATACAGTACTCTATTGGGCATATATTTAAAGGAATACTTTTGGGTTTTGGCAAAGAGGCCCTTTATCTACTTCCCAGGAGCCAGATAAACTCGTGGATACCTTTATCTCTCTGTCCAGTATGAAGGAAGTTTTAGTTTTTTGAGCTAATGCCAACTAGCGTTAGCGCATTGACTGGAAGTCTATGGGTATCTGCTAGTATGGTAGTAGATACACATAGACTTCCAAGCATTGCTGTAATGTGAGTTAGCATTGACTCGTGAAACTACATCTAACTTCCTCATTGCCAAAACCCCAAAGTATCCCGTACTGTAAATATTTCTGATCATCAAAGTTCGCCTCATCACGTTAGCATTAGTATCATGAAGAATAAAAGTGGTTTAGTAAGACCGCAATCGGTGTGCCTGTAAGTCATCAATTAGTTCTTATGCTTAAGCCTCATTCTCTATCATGTTTGAAAGTGTTTTCTTGAATAACTTTGCATTGCCTGAAGACGACCCAGGTCATATCTGCAATAGAAACCGTAATTTCATCTTCATCTCTTCATTTTGTTTAAATTAGCTGTATCGCTATTCTCAACTGTGGTAGTGGTGGTGCTTGCTTTTTCTCCTATTTTAATCAGCTGCTATGTCTCTGCGCAGACTGCAGTACTGTGGAGGTGTGTGGGTGTGGGTGAGTGTGTGAGGAACAGGTTGCTCTATGTGCCTGAGAGATCTGCTATGATGGTGACTCATTTCTATAGTGTGTGTGTTAGAGATGGAAAATGAGAGAGATATAGCTAAAGAAAACAAGGAGAAAGAGGGAGTGAGGTACCAGGCAGACAGCCAGCTCTGTATACAGGTAATGAACCATAACAAAGCTATCGCCTCACATACCCACACTGCAGTCAAACGTTGCGAGGCAGACTTCGCAAATCACACCCAATGCTGAAAGAATGCTTAACGAAACATTAATTTTAGCCCCTGCGTGCTGCCTATAAACAATAACTCTCCCGCTGATGGCAGATTGCAGCCAGAGAGATGGAGATGGGGAAGCTTAGTCCTGAATTATACCTTCAGCTAGAGGCGCTAATGGGATGTTAGTTTGGCCCTGAGGACACTGGGTAGATTGAGTAGTCCCAGCATCAATCACAGATATTAGAGTTAATTGAGATATCAACTGGGCCAATCAAGGATATTAGAGTTCATCACAGATGTCAGCTGCTGTAGTTTAGCTCTAAGTTATCCCCCATCTGTTCTGAGTTGTAGGTGTGTGTTATGTTGAGTGGGGGCTTGTGTTGTATTGTTGTTTGAAGATGTGATTTGTCTGTGTGATGTTGCAGGTGCTCTCAGGTCTTCTGCAGGTGCCAGCAGAGAGGAGAAGCAGCCTGTGTCGTTCACAGTAAGTCCACATTCCACCACTCCTCAGCCTCGTTTGGGATCTGGGGAGTCTGTGCTGTTTAAAGTAGGGAGGGCACACATCCTGTATTTGTTGTCATGCTCCGCTAGTGTATTGAGGTGACTGAACTTGTAAATCATCCCCTCTCTCTTTCAAAACTACGTGTAGGTAGGCCTCCTTCATAAATAAAAAAATAAAATAAAAAGTTTAGCCAGCAGGGTTTGAGTAGGTTCCTTTCTAAATGTAATCCGTTACAGTTACCTGTCAAATTGTAATCAACAATGTAACTTTTGGATTACCAAAACTCAGTAATGTTATCTGATTACGTTCCCCTTAAGAGGTGCGGGTTCGTGGCTGTCACAGCCACAAAGTCATAACATCTGATTTTAAACCTAACCTTAAGCACAGTGCTAACCCTAATGCCTAACCTTAACTTTTTGTTTTCATAAGTTTTTACAATATAGTCAATTTTGAGGTTATGGTTAGGCATTCGTGTTAGCAGTGTAGTTAAGGTTAAGGCTATGTTTAAAATCAGATTTTATGACTTTGTGGCTGTGCCAGCCACTAACCTGGGCGTTACAATTTTGAAGACAAAATTACCATTTGAACGACATCAATAGCAGGTTAATTCAATCTTATAGTTTACATAGTTCGCCATAAATGGATGTTGCATTTTACTTTATGAGTTGGTTATGTAGGGTTCTTCTAACCCATTGCTTTTTACTACAGATAATAATACGATTAGGCTATATCTTCACATTAAAAAAATAATTAAATACTCCTTGATCCTCAAGAATAGGACTTGGAAATGTATACTGATCAAAAATATAAACGCAAAGTGTTGGTCCCATGTTTCATCCGCTGAAATAGAACATTTCTGGGATCTTTCATGTGCACATAAAGCTTATGTGCGGAGATGTGTTTACATCCCCATTTCTTCTCTGCCAAGATAATCAGGTGTGGCAGATCAAGAAGCTGATTGAACAGCACGATCATTACACAGGTGCACCTTGTGCTGGGGACAATAAAAGGCCACTCTAAAATGTGCAGCTTTGTTACACAACACAATTCCATGCAATTGGCATGCTGACTGCAGGAATGCCCACCAGAGCTCTTGCCAGAGAATTGAATGTTCATTTCTCTACCATACACTGCCTCCAACATTGTTTTAGAGAATTTGGCAGTACCTCCAACCAGCCTCAAAACCGCAGACCATGTGTATGGCATCGTGCAGGTGAGCGGTTTGCTGATGTCAATGTTGTGAACAGAGTGCCCTATTGTTGTGGTTGGGTTATGGTATGGTCAGACATAAGCTACGGACAACAAACACAATTGTATTTTATTGATGGCAATTTGAATGCACAGAGATACCATGATGAGATCCTGAGGCCCATTGCTGTACCATTTACCCGCCGCCGTCACCTTACGTTTCAGCATGATAATGCACGGCCCCATGACACAAGGATCTATACACAATTCCTGGAAGCTGAAAATGTCCTTGTTCTTCCATGGCCTGCATTCTCCCAGACATGTCATCCATTGAGCATGTTTGGGATGGTCTAGATCGACGTGTACAACAGCGTGTTCCAATATCCAGTAACTTCTTACAGCCATTGAAGAGGAGTGGAACAACATTCCACAGACCACATATCCAGACCACATATCCCAAAAACTAAGGACTAATTAGCTTAATTTATTTTGTCCTGGAGGACTGATTGGGCTAATTTCTTCGAGTTGAAAATAAACGGAAGCAAACTGAGTAGTCCCTTATATGTAACTGATTACATATAATCCATGATCCCCCCCCCCCCCTTGCTTGACTGCTGCTTCAATTTCTCAGAAGTCACATGTACCACACTGGGAGGTATGCACTGCAACAAATGTACTTATATTGAATTTAAGTATGAGTGCATCTCTTTTCCCATGATGCTCGCTGTCAAAATGTTTATTACACACACACACACAGTGTCTTTCAAGGTCCTTCAAATCAAAGATATAAAAAAAGAAAACCTCAAACATTTGAGTAATCTTGGCTAGTCTGCTCGGTAAGATTATTTATATGTGTGTGTGTCCTCTGCGCTCTTGGCTATGATGGGAATTGGAACGACAGGTGTAGCATAAAGAATGGAATTGAAAGTTGGATGGTCTGCCTTAGAGAGAAAGGAGCAGAGCGAAGCACAAGGTTGTCTCCTTCCGTTTTACCATGCTGATGATTCAAACGGAGGCTTGCTGCCTGCTAACCTTGAGAAGATACAGTAGAGGGGGAGAGAGAGGCTCGTAATGAACTCAACAACAATCAGGTGGCCTCTGAATGGCTAAGGTCTTAAGGAATACAAAGGGAACATGGACTTCCTGATGGGCCGCCCCCAGGTGGTAAGGGTAGGTGACAACACATCCGCCATGCTGATACTCGACACGGGTGCCCCTCGGGTGTGTGCTCAGTCCCCTCTTGTACACCCTGTTCACTCATGACTATATGGCCAGGCACGACTCCAACACCATCATTAAGTTTGCTGATGACACAACAGTGGTAGGCCTGATCACTGACAACAATAAGAAAGCCTATAGGGAGGAGGTCAGAGACATGGCTGTTTTTTTGGCATGGGTCCTCAGATCCTCAAAGTTCTACAGCTGCACCATCGAGAGCATCCTGACTGGTTGCATGACTGCTTGGTATGGCAACTGCTCGGCCTCTGACCGCATGGCACTACAGATGATAGTGCGTACGACCCAGTACATCACTGGGACCAACCTTCCTGCCATCCAGGACTTCTATACCAGGTGGTGTCAGAGGAAGGCCCTAAAAATTGTCAAAGACTCCCGCCACCCTAGTCATAGACTTTTCTCTCTGCTACCATATGGCAAGTGGTACCAGAGCTCCAAGTCTAGGTCCAAAAGGCTTCTCAACAGCTTCTACCCCCAAGCCATAAAACTCCCAAACTGCTAATAAAATGGCTACCCAAACTATTTGCATTACCCCCCCCCCTCTTTTAAACTGTAAATATTATCTATGCATAGTCACTTTAACTCTACCTACATGTAAATATTACCTCAATTGCAGAATTTTTAGATTTGAAACAATTTTACTGTTCATAAGTAGTGCTTTGCTTATAACTGCTTGTAACTCTCTCTCCCCTGTGTCTGTAGGTGGCTCAAAAGAAGGAGCGATCCCACAGCAGAGAGGGAGAAAGAGAGAGGGATAGAGAGCTCCCCTCCACCGTGAGCAGGGCCGCAGCACGAAACAGAACCATCCAACAGAAGAGGAAAGAAATAGAACAGGTATAGTACAGTGAGCTCTTAATATCTAGTATTGTATATCATGTTTCAAATGATTTGGAGGAAGAGTACATTTGAGAAAAACAAATGAGTGAAAGATGAAGGACTAAGAATATAACATCAGAAGAATACAATAAAGTACATCAGAAAACAACTTTCATCCTGATAACTCAACTGGATACTAACACGCTAAGAGAGTTTCTAGCTACTAGCTACCTGATGTTAGCTAACAAAAATTACAATAAAAAACAGCAAAGGACAGGACAAAAGACAGCAAAACAAGTACCTAAACTTACACAAGCATGAGAAAACAATTCAGACAGAAAACAAGAAAGGTGGGCTTTGTTTACATTGAGAAATGCCTAGCTACAACTAGCAAAGTGAAAACATTACTGTATCCAGCTGTAATTAACTAAGATGGATACATTTGTGACTCGTTTCAGGAAACTAGATGTATGTCGTGTGTCACTACTCCACAGACGAGGCATTTGAATGCATCTTTTGGCACAAATGCCTTCTGGAACGTGAGCTTTCATGTGCCTTAAATACAAAAGTGTATGCCATCTGTAAATACAAATAAAATTGGTAAATTACGAGCCTAATTGGTTTAGCCATGGATAAAAACAGCAACCTTCCCACTAGCTGGGATAATGGATGGGCTGGATATGCCAAGAGATGAGTTCGGATTGGTCTGCCATGTAGGGCGCTTCTGTCTATAACATGAGCTTAGTATGTGTAGGTGATCCTTTCTAAAGTGGCTTTTTTTGAAAGACATCATAGAGAACCACGCAAATGTTGCTACGGCTCTCCACTTTCTGGAAGACCGAGTTATGAAATCAGTGGAATCTCCGGGAGAAGCAGTGTATGTAGATCTTTTGTTTCGGCTTTACTTAGGCTTTCCTGTCTGACTAAAGAGAGAACACAGAAGGCTGTTGTATAAAACACCTGTCTGGATTACATCTTCAAACTAAGGGCAACCATGGCATCAGTGACAGAAGCAAACATCCATGTAAGAGAGTCTAGCTAGCTACATTTTCAGATATTATACGTTTCTAATTGGCTCGCTAGCTAATGTTATGTGTCTGATCTTTGTAGTAATGTTATTCATGTCTCAGAGCCATTTGCATTGCTAGTTATAGCATAGTATTAGCTAGGTAGCTAACATTGAACCTAGCTATTAGCTTTAGCTACCTGTAGATTCATGCAGGGTAGTAACTGATGTCATGCAGCCTGTCATTTTTGTGTTTATACTTTTTCACAATGACAATTTTGATGTCGGACGACAAAGAATGCTCATGATGTTGCTGCGACAACTGTATTCAGACATGTCGATACAAGTAATATAAAAAAGCCTTTAGTCTTGAAATCTTTGGTTGTACACTACCGTACTCATTGTTTAGCACATGGCCTCACGTGAATCCTTAAAGGGATGGGTGGGGCTGGGGCTTAAGAGGGTGTGAACGATGCTGAATGGGTGTAGATAAAGAAGAGCTCACCAGTAGGTGTCCCAAAACATTCAAGGGCCATTTTCTCAAAAGTGGGGTTACAAGTTTGTCAACTTTCAAAGCAGAATTACTTCGCATTTGTTACTCAACTGCAGTGTATGATATACCTTGTTATTATTCACATTATCCAATTTGAAAAACACAATTTCAAATGTTGCCCCATAAGACCTAATTGAGTCGGTCAGTCACATTTACCCAGCTCAGCAACCTTGCATCAAATATGCAGAAGGTATTGCCAGTGAAGCAGGGAGGAAAAAATCTAAAGCAAAGGTTTTAAAAGAGCACCCTGAGAGCAGACTATATGCAACAAAAATACAAAGATATCAATGTGGACCTTCTTTTTTTCACAGAACATCCAAATACTTGACAAACAAACATCTTAAAATGTCTGGAAACAAGACAACCCCAAGATTTGATATTAATAGATACAGTTGAAGTCGGAGGTTTACATACACTTAGGTTGGAGTCATTAAAACTTGTTTTTCAACCACTCCACAAATTTCTTGTTAACAAACTACAGTTTTGGCACGTCGGTTAGAACATCTACTTTGTGCATGACACGTAATTTTTTACAACATTGTTTACAGACAGATTATTTCACTTATAATTCACTGTTTCACAATTCCAGTGGGTCAGAAGTTTACATACACTAAGTTGACTGTGCCTTGAAACAGCTTAGAAAATTCCAGAAAATTATATCATGGCTTAAGAAGATTCTGATAGGCTAATTGACATCATTTGAGTCAATTTGAGGTGTACCTGTGGATGTATTTCAAGGCCTACCTTCAAACTCAGTGCCCCTCTGCTTGACATCATGGGAAAATCAAAGGAAATCAGCGAAGTCCTCAGATTTTTTTTTTGTAGACCTCCACAAGTCTGGTTCATCCTTGGGAGCAATTTTCAAACGCCTGAAGGTACCACGTTCATCTGTACAAACAATAGTGCGTGAGTATAAACACCATGGGACCACGCAGCTGTCATACTACTCAGGAAAGAGACGTGTTCTGTCTCCTAGAGATGAACGTACTTTGGTGCGGAAAGTGCAAATCAATCCCAGAACAACAGCAAAGGACCTTGTGAAGATGCTGGAGGAAACAGGTACAAAAGTATCTATATCCACAGTAAAACGAGTCCTATATCGACATAACCTGAAAGGCCTTTTTCAACTGCACATGGGGACAAAGATGGTACTTTTTGGAGAAATGTCTTCTGGTCTGATGAAGAAAAAAGAAATAGGACTGTTTGGCCATAATGACCATCATTATGTTGTGAGGAAAAAGGGGGATGCTTGCAAGCCGAAGAACACCATCCCAACCGTGGGTGGCAGCATCATGTTGTGAGGGTGCTTCGCTGCAGGAGGGACTGGTGCACTTCACGAAATAGATGGCATCATGAGATAGGAAATTTATGTGGATATATTGAAGCAACATCTCAAGACATCAGTCAGGAAGTTAAAGCTTGGTCTCAAATGGGTCTTCCAAATGGACATTGACCCCAAGCATACTTCCAAAGTTATGGTAAAATGGCTTAAGCACAACAAAGTCAAGGTATTGGAGTGAACATCACATTGCCCTGACCTCAATCCCATAGAACATTTGTGTGGGCAGAACTCAAAAAGAGTGTGCGAGCAAGGAGGCCTACAAACCTGACTCAGTTACACCAGCTCTGTCAGGAAGAATGGGCCAAAATTCACACAACTTATTGTGGGATGCTTGTGGAAGGCTACCCGAAATGTTTGACTCAAGTTAACCAATTTAAAGGCAATGCTACCAAATACTAATTGAGTGTATGTAAACTTCTGACCCACTGGGAATGTGATGAAAGAAATAAAAGCTGAAATAAATCATTCTCTCTACTATTATTCTGACATTTTACATTCTTAAAATAAAGTAGTGATCCTAAGACAGATCATTTTTACTAGGATTAAATGGTGGGAATTGTGAAAAACTAAGTTTAAATGTATTTGGCTAAGGTGTATGTAAACTTCTGACTTTAACTGTATATATATTTTTTTTTTTATAAATATTGAATAGGGTAATTTTACCAATTGCACTATATGGATGTGAGGTTTGGGGTCTAACCTGTAATTACGATTAAACGCATTGGGAGAAAAATCTTAATACAGAATTCTGCAGAATTATCAAAAATAACAAATAATGCACGCAGAGTGGAACTCAGAAGATTACCTTTTTAATTGTAAATATAAAGAAAATGACACATAATGCACGCAGAGTGGAACTCAGAAGATTACCTTTTTAATTGTAAATATAAAGAAAATGACACATTTTTGCACCGTTTGAAATTAAGCCCCAAAACATCCTTATAATTCAAAGCACTGAAAATCCAAGAGCGGAACCCTGAACAGAGACCCCTGTGTCAGCTATTAAAAAACACTAAACAACCCTATTATCCAAACACACAGGGAAATCTATCAAATTGTTACAGAAATTAAAACTATTTGACAAATTGGAAAAATGTAACAAACAGAAAAAACAAAATCACTATTTGGCCCTCAAAAGAGAATAGAAATTGGCAGAATGTCTCTATTCTGTCAGAAATACAAAACAGAGACAGATCCTGACCAAATACCACCAATTGGCTATAGAGAAGGGGAGACACAAAAAACATGGCTACCCAAAGTGGGGTGTCTATGTGGTCACTGTACAACAGGGGAGGTAGAGACAGAAAAACTTTTTCCTCTTCTGTAAGAAATACTCCAAAATAAGAATATTTTTTCAAGAAAATTCTCAATCAAATCCTAACTTCTCTGCATTTACTAATGACATAAAGCTGTGAATTATTCTGGGTGAGGGTGAAACCACAAATATTACTGCCCTATATGATTGCCATGGCCTGAGGGACATCCCACAACAATCCATTCCCTGAAGTATTTACATTGTATATAACTTACAAGTAATACATAGTGTAACCATCATTCATGTTTGTTTATTTATTAGCCGTTGTTTATTTTTATAATCATATTTTTATTTAATTACATTTATGACTGAAGATTACACAATACAACAGCAGTAGTGTTGTACATGTATACATGATTATATATGTACTATTATTACTACTGAAATTAACTGTATTTCACTATCTTCATTGCATTGTACTGTATTTACTGAAATGCTGTACCACTATACCGCTTTGGCAATAGCTACAAATTGTATTTCATGCCAATAAAGCAATTTGAATTTGAGAGAGAGAGAGAAAGAAAGAAAGAACAGAGATGAGATGAGGAGGTAGGATTATGAGAGTGAGGGGAAATAGAGAGGGAGGGAAAGGAGAGAGATGGAGAGAAAGAAAGAGAGCGGGGGGTTGTGGAAAGGGAGATTTGATAACTGCAGTGCCAAAACTATTTGAGTAACATTGCGCCAGAGACACCTCTAATTTATTATAATTTTTTCTTCATTGTAGCAGCTGAATCAGTTGAATAGGTTATCATTCATGATTAGAGCCAATACATGGTGAGGTTATAATCTGCTTGTACATCCCTGGGTAGTTTACCTGCAATCACTCGCAGATGGAACTTCTGTTATTGTCAGGTTGTTTGTCCAGGTTTTTTAATCATAAATCATAATGAGTCATCACATGCGCACGGTGCTGTTTTCTTTGAATAGCTTTTGATACACGTGCTTTAATAGATACGTCACAGTCAATGTGACAGAACATCACATGAAGCGTTGCCAGTGGGAGGTGTGTTGTGTTGTCTCCATCCACTCGACTGATGAGAAGGTATCTCTCGCTCTTCACATCTCCATGGTTACTGGTGTGAGAGAGTAGTCTCAAAACAGGTAGCTGATACACCCATCCTTCAAAGATCCACACAGTGCCCTTTTATGGTGTGTACTGTCGTGTGAACAGCTGTCTGTATGTGTGTGCTGCTGCCCTGGACTGCTAATCCACTCAGTGGTAATGGCATACACATGACGAGACGTCTCGCCCCAAGCATCTCTCCTAGAACTCTCTCAATCCCTGTCTTTCCATCCTCTCTTTCATCCTCTCTTCACACCCGCTCTCTCTCCATCCTCTATCTCTTGTGATTTTCCTTTCTCTTCAGCCCAGCTTCTCTCTCTGTCTCTCTCTGTCTCTCTGTCTCTCTGTCTCTCTCTCTGTCTCTCTCTCTCTGTCTCTCTCTCTCTGTCTCTCTCTAGATAGATAGATATAGTTTGCCTTGCTCCTCCTGTGTCTGAAGGCTCATATCTGCAGCATTCCTCTGGTATTAGAGTGAGCTGAGGTGTCTTTAGACCAATCTGTGCTATGCTCCTCACTGGAGCAGGAGCCACAATGCAAAGAAAACTCTCATGTGCAATGAAAATATGTTTGTGTTTGTCGTGCTGGTGTACAATTAGGATTGTGACACAGCTTAATGTGGTTTAGAAGATGTGTGTACAGGTTTGTGTTTTAGGACTGTGATGCACAGTTTAAATGTGATGGTGAAAAAGCTGACTGTCTGTGTGCTATACAGGTGTACCGTCAGGACTGTGACACGTTTGGTGTGGTGGTGAAGATGCTGATAGCAAAAGACCCCTCCCTGGAGCGGCCCATCCAGTTGTCTCTACAGGAGAACCTCAGGGAGATTGGCCTGCGCTGTGTAGAGGCCATGCAAGAGTTCATTGAGGAGTATGACACCAGGGAACCATCCACAGTGATACGCACACATGCACCTTTGTCTTAACCTGTGTAAGTGGCTGGCTTCTCTACCAAAACACCGATTGTGGTGTTTTCATGCTGATTGGTTATGTGATATTGGGTATGTGAACTTGTGAGCTGGTCTGTCCTTGATCAGTCAGGCCAAAGTCACTCCTGGTGCTCAGCCTTCTGGAAGCTCTGTGTCTGCTGCTGAAACTCAATAATTTATGTTTGTCAACTTTCAATATTGCTCGTGATGATGTAAGATACAGCTATTGCACTTGTGCTTCCTACCAAAGTGTAGTTCATGAATTCCAAGCCCTGTATTATATTGAAATGTTGTCTTTTTATTGAAAATGTATTTATGACATGATTAATACATGAGCTATAATATTTTTTATATAGTATGTTGATATACAAGGGGGATTTCTTTCAATACAGTTTCTATTTACACAACCTTTGGATATTCTCGGAGCATAAAAATCTGTTCTTGAAAATTAGGTCTCTCTGTGTTTGATTCAGTCTTGTAATGTCTCATGCTGCTGCTCCCTACACTCCCTGATCTACAAATCTCCCTGATCTACAAATCACGCTTGTAAACAAATCACCCGTATACACAAATCACATTGATCTACAAAACACCCTAATACACAAATCCCCCTGACCTACAAAACACCCTAATGCACATATCACCCTGATCTACAAATCACCCTGAAATCAAATATTGGTCGCATACACATATTTTGCAGATGTTATTTTGTGTGTG
The DNA here is from genome assembly GCF_034236695.1 of Oncorhynchus nerka. Taxonomy (NCBI): domain Eukaryota; kingdom Metazoa; phylum Chordata; class Actinopteri; order Salmoniformes; family Salmonidae; genus Oncorhynchus; species Oncorhynchus nerka. The sequence continues at coordinate 21,977,477 of NC_088415.1, read as the reverse complement.
TTCCTAGCTCCAGCAGTGCAGTGATATCTAACAATTCACAACAATACACAAATCTGAAAGAAAAAAATGGAATTAAGAAATATAGAAATATTAGGACGAACAATGTCGGAGTCCGGAGTATAAAAATATGTGTGCATATATGCAGTACCGGTCAAAAGTTTGGACACCTACTCATTCAAGGCTTTTTATTTATATTTACAACGCGATACATATCGGGGTGAACAGGCCGTGGCTGGGGTGATTGATGTCCTTGATGATCCTTTTGGCCTTCCTATGACATCGGGTGCTGTAGATGTCCTGGAGTGCAAGCAGTGTGACTCGGTTATGCATTGGGCAGACCGCACCACCCTCTGGAGAGCCTTAAGCTTGCGGGCAGTGCATTTGCCGTACTAGACGGTGAAGTGGGTCTAAGGAGGCTGAAGAAATTTGGCTTGTCACCTAAAACCCTCACAAACTTTTACAGATGCACAATTGAGATCATCCTGTTGGGCTGTATCACCATCTGGTACGGCAACTGTCTGGTACGGCAACTGCACCGCCCTCAACCGCAGGGCTCTCCAGAGGGTGGTGCGGTCTGCCCAATGCATCACCGGGGGCAAACTACCTTCCCTCCAGGACACCTACAGCACCCGATGTCACAGGAAGACCAAAAAGATCATCAAGGACAACAACCAACCGAGCCTCCGCCTGTTCACCCCGATATGTATCGCCTTGCATGAGGCAAATGGTGGTCACACCAGATACCGACTGGTTTTCTGATCCACGTCCCTACTTTTTTTGTAAGGCATCTGTGACCAACAGATGCATATCTGGGTTCCCAGTCATGTGAAATCCATAGATTAGGGCCTGATGAATTTACCGATTTCCTTACATGAACTGTAACTCAGTAAAATCTTTGAAATTGTTTCATGTTGCGTTTATATTTCTGTTCAGTGTACAGGGCATTTGGAAAGTATTCAGAACCCTTGAGTTTTCCCACATTTTGTTATGTTACAGGCTTATTCTAAAATGTATCAAATAGTTTATTTTCCTCCTCAATCTACACACAATACCCCATAATGACAAAACAAAAGTATTTTTTTAGAAATATTTGCTAATTTATTTAAAAATAAAAACTGAAATATGACATTTACATAAGTATTCAGACCCTTTACACAGTACTTTGTTGAAGCAACTTTGGCAGCGATTACAGCCTTGAGTCTTCTTGGGTATGACTCTACAAGCTAGGCACACCTGTATTGGGGGAGTTTCTCCCATTCTTCTCTGCAGATACTCTCAAGCTCTGTCAGGTTGGATTGGGAGCGTTGCTGCACAGCTATTTTCAGGTCTCTACAGAGATGTTTGATCGGGTTTAACTCCGGGCTCTGGCTGGGCCACTCAAGGACATTCAGAGACTTGTCCCGAAGCCACTCCTGTGTTTTATTGGCTGTGTGCTTAGGGTCGTTGTCTTGTTGGTATGTGAACCTTTGCCGCAGTCTGAGGTCCTGAGCGCTCTGGATCAGGTTTTCATCAAGGATCTCTCTGTACTTTGCTCTGTTAATCTTTCCCTCAATCCTGACTAGTCTCCCAGTCCCTGCCGGTGAAAAACATCCCAATAGCATGATACTACCACCAACATGCTTGACCGTAAGGATGGTATCAGGTTTCCTCCAAACGTGACGCTTGGTATTCAAGCCAAAGAGTTCAATCTGGGTTTCATCAGACCAGAGAATCTTGTTTCTGATGGTCTGAGAGTCTTTAGGTGCCTTTTGGGAAAGTGGGCTGTCATGTGCCTTTTACTGAGGAGTGGCTTCCGTCTGGCCACCCTACCATAAAGGCCTGATTGGTGGAGTGCTGCAGAGATGGTTGTCCTTCTGGAAGGTTCTCCCATCTCCACAAAGAAATTCTGAGCTCTGTCAAAGTGACCACTGGGTTCTTGGTCACCTCCCTGATCAAGGCCCTTCTCCACTAATTGTTCAGTTTGGCCGGGCGGTCAGCTCTAGGAACATTCTTTGTGGTTCAAACTTCTTCCACTTAAGAATGATGGAGGCCACTGTGTTCTTGGGAACCTTCAATGCTTCAGAAATGTTTTGGCACCCTTCCCCATATCTGTGCCTCGACACAATCCTGTCTCGGAGCTCTACGGACAATTCCTTCAACCTCAAGGCTTGGTTTTTGTTCTGACATGCACTGCCAACTGTCGGGACCTTATATATACAGATGTGTGCCTTTCCAAATCATGTCCAATCAATTGCATTTTACCAGGTGGATCAAGATGTAGAAACATCTCAAGGATGATTCATGGACACAGGATGCACCTGACCTCAATTTCGAGTCTCACAGCAAAGGGTCTGAATACTTATGTAAATAAAGAATTTCTGTTTTTTGGTTTTACATACATTTGCTAAAATAACTAGACAAATGATCTTCTTCGTTATGGGCTATTGTGTGTAGATTGCTGCGAAATAAACAATATTTAATCAATTTTAGAATAAGGCTGTAACGCAACAAAATGTGGAAAAAGTCAAGGGGTCTGAATACTTGCTGAAGGCACTGTTTAAACATCAAATCACCCTGGTCTACAAATATTCCCTTTACTACCCAGTAAAGATAGTCAATGTGTGCAGAAGTCAGCTCAGGCTGATAGAGTTGAAAATGTAGATCAGGGATCCTCAACTTGTTTCAATTCTTCCAGAGATTTGAGAATGGGACGGAGATTCACCTTCCAGCAGGACAATGACCGTAAGCATACTGCTAAAGAAACACTCAAGTGGTTTAAGGGGAAACATTTAAATGTCTTGGAATGGCCTAGTCAAAGCACAGACCTCAATCCAATTGATAATCTGTGGTATGACTTAAAGGTTGCTGTACACCAGCAGAACCCATCCAACTTGAAGGAGCTGGAGCAGTTTTGCCTTGAGGAATGAGCAAAAATCCCAGTGGCTAGATTTGCCAAGCTTATAGAGACATTCCCCAAGAGACTTGCAGCTGTAATTGCTGCAAAATGTGGGGTGAACAGTTATGCACGCTCAAGTTTTCATTTTTTTTAAAATAATTTCTTGTTTGTTTCACTATAAAAAATATTTTGCATCTTCAAAGTTGTAGGCATGTTGTGTAAATCAAATGGCTTTCGCAAGCCACTGTATCTGTAAGGTCTCTCTACTAAGTAATGAATTTCAAGCACAGATTGAACCGCAAAGACCAGGGAGGTTGCAAAGAAGGGCACCGATTGGTAGATGTGGGAAAAAAAAAAAAAATAATAATAATAAAAGCAGTCCCTGAATATCCCTTTGAGCATGGTGAATTTATTTGACTTTAGATGGTGTATCAATACACCCAGTCACTACAAAGATACTGGCGTCCTTCCTAACAGTTGCCGGAGAGGAAGGAAACCACTCGGGGATTTCACCATGAAGCCAATTGTGATTTTAAAACAGTTACAGCTTGGTTGTGATATGATAAAACTGAGGATGGATCAACAACATTGTCGTTACATCTCTAATCTAAATGACAGACTGAAAAGAAGGAAGCCTGTACAGAATACAAATATTCTAAAACATGCATCTTGTTTGAAACAAGGCAAAAAACTGAGGCAAATAAATTATATTTTTGTCCTCAATACGAAGCGTCGTGTTTAGTGCAAATCCAACACAACACATCACTGAGTACCACTCTTCATATTTAAAGCATGTTGGTGGCTGCATCATGTTATGGGTATGCTTATTATTGGCAAAGAATAGGGAGTTTCTTAGGATAAAAATAAACAGAATACAGCTATAAGCACAGGCAAAATCCTAGAGTTTAACCTGGTTCAGTGTGCTTTCCAACAGACATGGGGAGACAAATTTACTTTTCAGCAGGACAATAACCTAAAACACAAGGCCAAATCTACACTGGAGTTGCTTCCCCAGACAACATTGAATGTTCCTGAGTGGCCTACTTACACTTTTGACAGAAAGAGGTGTGAAAATCTATATCAAGACTTGAAAATGGCTGTCTAGCAATGTTTAACAATCAACTTGACAGGGCTTGAATTATTTATTTTTTATAATAATGGGCAAATATTGTACAATCCAGGTGTGCAAAGCTCTTACAGATCCAAAAAGACTCACACCTTTAATTACCACCAAAGGTGCTTTTACAAATTATTGACTCGGGTGTGAATATTTATGGGATATTTCCTTATTTCATTTGAAATAAATGTGCTAAAATCTCTAAAAACATGTTTTCACTTGGTGGACCAAATAAATTAAATTCGGCCAGCGGCCACCAGTTTGGGAACCCTGATGTTGATGGATGTTTGATCACTAAGTAGCCAACCAGTTAGTCATTCAAAGCCTATTTTATACTTGTCGATAACATGCGTCCTTCGTCCTGATCTTCCCCACATTCTGATGGTGCCCATATTTTCAGAAACATGTCTATCCATGGTATTAAAATGTTTCTCATATCGGTCCACTGTGTCCGCATTGTGACCAAATTATTTGACAGCTATTCTTTCAAAATAATATTTTATTTTAAGACACATATTGATGCCATAAATCAATGGTGCTACCTGTCAATGCTTTTAAAAGGCAGGATGATAATGATCACATTGCAGATTTTAATCGTCTATACCTGTTTGAAAATGCGGACACAATCAGAATGTGGACAAGATCAGGACAAAGGATGCAAGTTAGAACCAGGTATAGACTTATTATGGGCTTATTAGCAGCAGACTGGTAATGAACAGATGGAATTTTGGAAGGTTGGAGCGACATCAGGAGGGACAGGGACTGTCAGTCAACCAAACCAACATGGGATTCCATAATATAGGTAATAATATATGCCCTTTAGCAGACGCTTCTACCCAAAGCGACTTAGTCATGCACCATGTGCCATGCTCTACCAACTGAGCTACAGAGGACCACAGATAGAACCAACCACATCAATCTGGAGAAAGCTGCTTCACAGCATTTATATCATTATAAAAATGTATAAGCAATTATAATGACCTATTAAACAGGGTTTTTATTACAGTGTTACCAAAAGAAGACGTGACATTTTCACTGTTCATTCAAATCCACTTTAATTCCAATATGACACAACATCAACAAATAAACATGCAAGACTTTTCTATCCCTACATCATGTTATACAAATAATGATTCTGTAGTTACAAAATATATATAAATATGTAGGGCCATTATTTACAGAACATTTACATTACTACATCCATAACTTAAATAACATTTATTTGACTGTTATATACATTTAACAGGTATTATTATTGTTATTATTGTTATTATTATCATATTTCATTATTATTAATCTAGTAGTGGTATTCTAACTCTGAAAAACAAAGCATGTTGCAGGAGAAAACGGGACCATATGAGACGCTGCTGTGCCTGAATGGTCAAGGAGCAGAGGCTAGAGCTGTCCTTGGTAAGCATGGATGGAGGGAGGGCAGGAGGCTATGTAAAACACACAGCACAGGGTTAGGTTCAACAGGCTACTTATACAGGGTGATAACATGGCCGGCTAGCCAACGATACTGTACATTCAGCAGCTCTTGGTTTCCACTGAGGTAAAAGACAACACTGTACAGAATCTAGCACACATTTCCCACAATCACGCAGCCAGTTGACTTGGTTTGGAGGGCTGCCATGTGTGCCAGGCAGTTTTTGGTTCTCCTTAGTAATTGATGGACTGATTATAAGTCATTGGTGGATCACTGGTATGAGAGGTCCACTCAGGTGGTTTTCCAAGGTCCAGTAAGGTACATAAAACACATGAGCACTTCGGCCCGTAGAGCTCTTGTTGCTGTGTACCATTACTTCTTTTAACTGAGTCATTTGGGAGCATTCATTAAACTTTACAGACATGGGGCATTTATCCCTGTCTGTTTCAAGATGGAAAACAATGCTAAATAGTTGCTAAATTCCATCATGAATTGCAGCTATTTGCAGTATTATTTTATGCCTTGTTGACATACTGAATATTATGCATGCAGGAATCCAATTTCTATATATGTTTTAACTGGTTTGAAAAAACAGCTAGTAGTTTTACTATGGCAGTACATTTTATGAATAAGTCCAGTATTTCTTGGATGTATCTGTAGAAGTATCTCTCTCACACGCGCACGCACACACACAGTTTATCATTTGCCGTAACCTTTCTTGTTGTATATAATAAACAGTTAACAATACAAATGTGATGCTCGTGCCAATCGTTAGTCACCATTGTAAACATTGCAGTTGTGTAAGAAGCCGGTCCATTGCAGGCTTCCTGTTCTGATTAGATCATACTGTGTAGGTGTACACAAACAACACCCCCCCCGCGCACAGAGCCAGTTGTATAACTTACACACATCAAATATATATATGTCTCTCTCTCTCTCTCTGACACATACACATACACTCTTTCACATACTCTCTCTCTCACTTAATTTTTCTCAGTCTCCCTCCCACTCCCTTTCTCTCTCTTTTTCCCTTTCACTCTCTATGAGATGGTGCAGTTCTTGCTCTTCCTCCTCTGGCGCATTTGTAGCTGTCCGTGCAGCTGCCCGTGGTTTCCTCCATGTAGGGGTCCATGTATGGGTCCATGGTGGCCCCCCATCCCTCCCACTCCTGTAGGGCTGTATCTGTGGCGCAGCTCCTCATTGTTGAGGTAGCGTAGCTGGATAGGTCTGGGGATGGGCTCACCCAGGAAGTACCCCTCATCTTCTTCAGACTCAGAGGACGAGGAGCAGCTGGAGCACCAGGGGTCTGCCCCCTCCCCGTACCATGGCCCCCCCAGGCTCAGCGGCTGAATCCCCCCTCCCCCCGCTGCATTGTGCAGGGTGAGATCTGAGGTGGTGCGAGGGCAGGGTCTATAAGGCTGTTGTCTGTAACCACCCATGCCCCCAACCCCAAACATGTCCCGGGCGGTGCGGCCGGCTGGGAAACGGTCGTAGTCCTCCTGAATGCGACGGTGTGGTGGTTCCATCATGTGATTTGCCCGGTCGGCAGCCAGGTGGAGGGCGTTGTCAGAGCGTGAGCGTCGAGAGCGCCGGTGGTGGCGACCGCTGTTGCGGTGGTTGCCGTTTCCATCATTACCGTTGCCGCGGTGTTTCCGTCGCCGTGGTTGCGTTGGTTGTTGTTGTTGCCGTATGGGCTCTGGCTCATTGGGCCGACGACGAGGTGTCCTCTCAATCATGGGGGGCATGCGGAGGTTGCCACTACTCCCCATCAGGGCCACACGACCTTTACCCTCAAAGGCCAGAGGCTGGGGGGCGTCCCAGTACCCCAGGGGGTACCCCACCTGCACGGGCGCATTCAGGTTCCTGTACGGCCGAGAGGAGGTCAGGGACTCAGAGCTGCGGAACTGGACAGGGGAACCCAGTGTCCCCATGTTGCTCTTCTCAGACACATTCATCCCAGAATCCTTACTAAGGTCTGGCATGGAGAACCTGGACAGGTGCTCCTGACGCTTATTGACTCCATCCAGAGAGTTACCTGGGAAAGATTCACAGACAGGTTATTGATACTTTATTACCTGATTGGGAGCATAAATCATTAGCCATATTATCATATTCGATCATATCTACTGTCTATCTTCTAAACTCAGGTGAGAGGGCACAGCACCTGTAGCGTTGGACAGGGCCAGAGACTCCATGGATCCTCGGGGGGTTTGTTCCAGAGGGGTGAGGGGCTCTGTGAAGCTAATGCCGTTGCTCATGGCGTTCCTGGTCAGGGGGGGCCTGCTGTCCCTCTGGAAGCCATGCATGCTGATGCTCCTCTTGTCTGAGAAGCCCTGGCCTTGGCTGGACACCTCGTTAAAACTCATCTGGGTCCTCAGCTTGGGTGGCCGGAACTCGTCCTGGCTGTGGTGGATCCAGTTATCCTGGAAGGATTGGCCCCTCAATGCCGCCATGGGTGTCCGCTTGGTGTTGCCCTGCTCTTTAACCCAGGACTCAGGCCTCTTTCCTGGGTTGCCAGAGCTCTGGGTTGGGGGGTGGAGTTTGGGGCTGGGGCTGTAGCCCTGCCTGGGGTTACACGGGCCCAGGAGCAGGGGCGTGGGGGTTGGAGAGGGGTCCCGCGGGGAGCCCTCATAGGCTGCCTCGTATGCTGGGGGTAAGGTTCGTCCCGGCTCATCCACACCTGGTTGAGACTAGGGGTGCGGCTTGGGGTGCGACTGGGGGTTCGGCTGGGTGTCTGGATGGAGCCAAGGCTCAGACGGTCCATATGGATAGACAGGGGGTCCACCTCGACAGACAGACGGTCAGGCATGGGTGCTGGCTGGCGACGCTCCTTCTCGGTATTTCGGTGATCCTGTTTTATGATCTTGGTGCTGTGGCGGGACTCACGGGAGCGGGCACTCTGGAAGGCCGAGTCCGAGGAGTCAGATTCATCTGGGTCCTGATTGATGGAATTGATTACATAATTGAAATACATAGAAAACACACATACAGGTGTCACCAGAACATTCAGTTAAATGCTGGTTGTTCACCTGTCCGGCGCTGCAGGAGCGTGAGCAGTAGATCTGTCCCTGTTTGGGCAGAAAGGGGCGCCCCAGGAGGGAGCGCTTACAGCGGGCACAGCAGAAACACTCCTCTGTGGCATGCCAGTGCTGCCCGTCATATGTCATTTGGCCCTGGTCAATGCCTGGGGAGAGGATCACATCCTGGCATTAGCATTAGAAATGATGCTTACTACTAATAAGGTGTCAGTTTCGGGATATCACAAACTGATTCTTAATGATCACAGACAATTGGAGTCTTGATCTTGTCTTTGGATGAAAGAACACTGGCATAGGCATATGGTATATCAGCAGCATTACCGTCAGTCTAACTGACTAGCTGAAACCCATCATCTATAGTGAGAGACTGTAACTTTCCTCAGTAATGAGCTGAGCCAAGCACACAGTCTCTGAAGAGCCTGCTCAGAGCCTCAGCTAATCTGTAAAACATGAGCCTACAAAATATTTGTATGATATTTACTGGAAGAAGAAATGAAATACAGCACAAACGCTGTGTTTTATTTCCCAGAAGGTTGATATTATGATTTTATCCAAAACTGGGATTATGCGGTCTGTATAATAACTAAATAAATAACTCAATAAATATACATTTATCTCAGATTTGATGACTATTGGCACTTAACGACCACAGGTTCTTTGAATGGCTCCATTAGGTTGTCGTCACAGGTAAAACATGTCGATAATGAAATGAGTTGAGACATGGAGAAATGGAGGTAGAGACACAGAGAGAGACAAAGGGAGACTGATGGTGTGTGGGAACAAATCAGTCATAGAGACTTGAAACAGGGGGGAAGATACATGTAAAAAGAGACAATAACCACGTTTCCATCCCAAATTTTAAAGTCATGCAGTTTATTAGGCTACAGATGAAATAAGTTATAATGAACTTCACAGAGTGGTGAAAGTGCACAGTGATCTTAATGCTCCTTTCAATACATTTCGATGGTGTTATTCTGGCGACATGATGATTGATGCTTGACTGCTATCTGACAAAGAGTTGGTAGAGTTGAAAATGTGATGGAAACACATTGAACTTTAGATTTCATTTCGGCACACGAAAAAGTTCATTTTGTGTGCACTATGTCAACACACTATGATTTTTATCCACACTGGAAACAACACTGGTGGGAAAATGTGCATATTTTCGATGAGGATTTTACAATATTCGCATGAAAATCTGTCGCCAATTGGATGGAAACCACGCTACAGAGAGCGAGAAAGGGATACAAATAGGTCAAGGGAATAAGAAATGGTAAAAAGAAAAGCAGGGATGGATATAATGTCAACAAGAGAGATGGAGGAAGATGGACAGCAATGAAGAGAGAAGCAGTTACAGAGGTGAAGATGGACGTACAAGTAGAGGATGCAGGCGCGTTTTGAAGAATATACAATCATTGCATGATTTATTAATTGAACATACGAACTGACAATAACAAAGAAAGAGAGTTGTAAATACACTGATTGAAGTGACAGCAATAAGTGATCATAGCTGTCACCTGGCTTCATCTGGTCAGTCTATGTCTTGGAAAGAGCAGGTGTTCCTAATGTTTTGTACACTCAATGTATGTATACATCATGTTCAGGAAACGTCTAGAACCGTGTACCTATGTGTTCACCGCAGGCGTCACAGTACTCTGCGTAGAGGGACTCAAAGCAGTTGCAACAGTGTGGGTGTCCATCCTTCATGATGTAGCGCTGGCCGCCCAGCGGAGCCTCACACTCATAGCAGCAGAAGTGTTTCATGTGCCAATGCCTGCCCTCCGCCTCCGTACACTCATCAGCAAAGATAATCTAAAGCAAAGCAAGAGAGAGAGAGAGAGAGAGAGAGAGAGAGAGAGAGAGAGAGAGAGAAGGAAGGAGACCATTCATCACAATCATCAGCAAACCGGAATCTAAAGCAAATAGATCCAAAATCATCAGCAAAAATAAATAAAGATAATATGCAGGAAAGACAGAGAACAGACTGTCAAACCATAGACCACTAGAGAGGGTGAGAGATACACACCAAGCAAAGACAGATTCTTACCAAGTGAATATCACACATATCTTAGAATTAGCTGAAATAAGACTTAGTCAAACCCAGCAAGACTTCCTCAGATAACTGAGATGTGGAAGGTGACACCCCTCAACACTCCATACCCCTTAAACCCCATCTCCCGCTGAGCTCCAGCCGACCCCCCACCACCCCAGCCCTCTGAGTCCAGGCGTGCTTACCTCATCACAGGCACAGCAGCGGGGTTTGAGCCTCTCTGCATGGTGCCGGCCGCAGTAGATCTTCCCTTCTTGGTGGAAGTAGATGAGGTCCACCAGGAGCTCCTCACACATGCAGCAAACGAAGCAGTGAGGGTGCCACACCAGGCCGTGGCCTGCCCGCGATGCAAACACCACAATGTCCCGTCCATTTATCTGGCCCCCACACTGAGCGAGAGAGAGAGAGAGAGAGAGAGAGAGAGAGAGAGAGAGAGAGAGAGAGAGAGAAAAATGATAGAGTGGGAAGGAAGGAGGAGGGGGAGAGAGAAGGAGGGGAGATTGAAGGAGGAGGGAGAGAAGGGAGAAAGATGCCAGTTACGATATGAATAATCCAATGTTTCTAAATGTGAAGTGCATGATCTTATCACTGAAGGGCTTTTATGGCTAATCCTGCTGATTAGACATCAAACCAAAAACAATGGCAAAGAAAGCATCTAATTTAGACATGAACAGATCTGAGTAGAAAGCTGAATTTATTTTCAAATATAAATTAGATTTGCTGTAGCACATATTTTATCCCATTTGCACCATCCCCTAGTGGTGCCCTCTATGTTTCTGCTCTTTGTGCTGTAGGTTTTCTGTCATGTTTGTTTTGTGTCAGCAGTGAGTACCTGTTCACAGATGGCCCCACTGATGGACAAGGGGAAGGGGCGGACATTGCCTCTTCCCAGGTTGTCCCTCTTTCTCTGGTTACTGAAGAGCTTGAGCTCCCTCTTCTCCTCGTCGTCCAGTGTGTTGCAGTATCGGACCTGACGACCAAACCAAAACACTCTTTCGTCACCCATATCAAAAACATTAGGCATCCCTTCATATAAATGTGTCGAAGGTCACTAGACACAGGTAATCAGGTAAACTAGTGTCACCTCGTTGTCGTGCGGGGGCAGCTGGTGAATCAGCTGTTTGATGCGGTGCTTCTCTCCTGGGCTGTTCACATACGGCACCCTGTCCTCAGGTAGAGAACCGTAGTACTGATGCACCTGACAGGGACACAAACCACAACACTCTGGCTTTAGTCTCACAAAACGCTAAGGGTGTTAGTTCAACATAGTGACAATGATAGCATCTTCTACAGCCTTGGTACATGTTTGTTGTAATGACAGGATTGATAGAGGCTAGTTGATGGCTAGTCTGATCCTTCCTGAAGTATGCCATGTGCCTACCTATCATTAGAAACGTTACTATCTCTGTAAATTGAATGGTAAAATGTCTGTCGATTAAAAACAAAAGTTAAAAAACCCTCCCAGATGAACCTGAAAGCAGCAGTTTTTAATGAATAGATGATGGCTTTATATTCTGCTGTGTTGGTTATTGTTCTGTCCTCCATCATCCTTGGCCTTGAGAACAACGGCTGGAACTAGAAGTGTCTGGAACAAAGGCTCTTGTGGCTCTGCAGCAGACACAGCCTTGGAGAGCAATGTTCTCTTTCATTGCAGACAGTGTTTTGTAGAGTCCCGATTGTAGGCTCTTATTCCACTTAGCTTTATTAGTCCATATATGATGGAAATTTGTCTTCTGCTTTTTATCCAACAAATACGTTCCTTGCTCTAGAGAACATGGAAGGAAGGGAGGGAGGGAGCAGCATTGCATCACAGGTCCCACTTGTGCAGCACTTTACCGTGGAGACAAGCAGGAATTATTACTTCAACCTGAGACATCAATGCCAGCAAACCTCCAGCTGCCAGCTCACTCCCACTAGATTTTTGCCCTGGTCTACAGTAGGATTTGAACCGCCAACCTTCCAGTTGCTGGCCCCCCCTCAATGCTACCGCAGCCCCCATAGTGATGGGAAAATAGAAAAGTATCTATGATTTCTGAATGCCTGTAGGCTACAATCAAAGTAATTATAGGCATTCAGGAAAACTTGCTGAGCTGAAGTCACATGATAGAAAGGAGGGAAAATGCTTCAGGTAATTATTCTTCAAGAACACAACAATCTTATGGTACAATTAAAGTTTTGTCACACCTCAATGATTTGCAACATAATCCTCGACACATACAGAGCAGATTTAAACTAAAATCATTGTGTGGCTCACACCTAACATTGCACAAAATAAATTAGGGCCTTCCAATCCACTAGAAAACAACCATCTAGTCAACAGCAGACGCTAAACTTAGTTGTAGGTCACAATCATCCAGCAGGCTTGATTGCCTTCATCTCCTGTAGGTTCAGAGAAAGGCCACAGCCTCCCTCAGAATCCTGTCAAGATGGCTAACTGGAGAAAATAACTATCATCAGCCCTGCCTGTCATCTATTAACAGAGCTCCTGAAGGGAGGGAGGAAGGGAGGGTGGGGAAAGGAAAGAAGGAAGGGAGGGCAGGTGGGCTGGAGGGAGGGCGGGTCGGCGGAAGGGGAAGGGAAGTAAAGATGGAAGGATGGGAGAGAGGGAGGGAGCGATGGAGGAAGGGGTGGTGGGAGGAAGGGAGCATGGCAGCATCGCATCACAGGTCCCACTGTGCAGCACTTTACAGTGGAGACAAGCAGGAATTATTACTTCAGCCTGAGAACAAACAAAGGACTAACCTCATCTGGACAGCTCCCGTCAATGGAAAGAACTAATCATTTTTATGTCTGTGCTGTTTTCTCTCTGTGGTGAAAGTTTATGTTTCAGTTTGTTCCAATTTGAGGGGTTAGGAATGACAATCCTGATAGAATAAAACATAGCAATCCAACAAACAGCAAACAATTCTAGAATATATACCATCATTACACCACTGAAACCAAAAGAGGCACCATCATTTCATTACTTTCATGTCATTCAGACGATGCAGTCCACAGATTATCCTTCAGGTCATCTTCATGGTTTGGTCACGGTTGTCATTAGGTTGGGCTCTGACCTCTCTGCTCATGTCATGTCATCTCAACAGTGACAGTTGAGTAATTTCTTCACATTTGCACTTCCATGAAATGTTTGACAGCTAATTTGTTATGCTTGTTTGACTCTCTCTCTCTCTCTCTCTCTCTCTCTCTCTCTCTCTCTCTCTCTCTCTCTCTCTCTCTCTCTCTCTCTCTCTCTCTCTCTCTCTCTCTCTCTCTCTCTCTCTCTCTCTCTCTCTCTCTCTCTCGACACCATAGAGGGAGTTTTAAAGCAATTAACCATTCTGCTGCTTGTTTATCAATCAATGAATCCACCCTCTCAGATAACTAGGAAAATTAAGAAGGGGAAAAGAGGGGTACAAAGTGGATGGTGTACCTGCTCAGGGCTGAGACCAGGGGGCGCCCAGGCGTATTCCTCCAGTGCGCAGCCTGAGTCGTCGTCAGAGGTAGAGTTCCCCTGGAAGTCATACATCAACTTAGTGACACCCTTCTCCATCTCCAGAGACATGGCCCTCACCACATGCTCCTCACTGGGACACTTAGAGTAGACACAGGTCTTACTTTAGCAGAGCAGAGAAAGAGAGGGAGAAAGGGGGAGAGAAAGACAGAGCGCGAGGGAGGGAGGGAGGGAGGGAGGGAGGGAGGGAGGGAGAACAAAGAGAGATATAGAGAGGAGAGAGAGAGAAAGATAGAGAAAGAGAAAGTAATTAGTATTCTACACTACAGGCTGCGGTTTCAGATTTCCCAGGGCCATACATCAGGGCTATGGCAGATATATGAAAGCATTTTCACCAATTTGTTATAACCAATTATGCATAAATATTGTACAGAGTCATACACACAAACACACACTCTGGCTCAGACTTTAATAAAACTGTCAAATGCACAAAATGTTTGTACCATTATAGTTTTCAAAACTAATATATAGTCCAAACACAGAAATCTAACACAACAAACTTAAGTTATGTGACCATTTATCAGATATGGCTGAGCTCCTAAGACAGTGTTGATCATAATTCAGAATATGAATTAGAATGAGCAGAGATCAATGCAGAGGCAATAGAGATAGAGAGAGGGAGAGAGTGAGAGGGAGAGGGATAGGATGGAGGGTCTCTGGCTGGATAGTGGAACAGCTGGACACATTACTAATACATGACTGATTAGGAGGAGACGGTATCTGCTGCAGATCGCTACCTGCCGTCACCAGAAACATGGCACTGAAAGCAATTCATTTAGGGAGAAAATGGGACATTTTATAGCATGAATGGATGGTGGGTGATAGGGGTAAAGGCCAGGGCAAGGTGCCCCTACAGTAAGTTGGTCTATATGAGAAACAAGATGGGTTTACTGTAGCTAATCCACTTCCAATAAAATCAGTCCCACCACATGACACGTCACGGATCAGGCTCAAACAGGATCTGTCCACCATTAATCCAAAACAACATTCCCTCACCACAACACAGACACCCTGTGGAACGTCCATTACTTGGAATCTAACAGATAGCTACAACAACTTTTCAGAGCTTTTTACACAACACACAAAGCCACATGAGATAACTAAAGCCATGAAAGCACAAGGACATAACTAATCTCCCTCGCTGTGCTTTGAGGAGTGAGCCAGTGAGTCAGACTGCATGAGGTAGTGTGGTGTGTTGTTTATCTCGCTCTAAGATGGACGCTGCTGATTCCTCTAGGGTTCTAGGTAAAGCTGGTGCTGATGTAGCTGCTAGCTCTTGGCCTGGCCCGAGCAGGCAGACAGTGCATCAGTTACATCACAACTGTATGGAGTAGAGAGAGTGAGGGAGAGAAGGCCTCATGGGAGACCTGGAGAGTGTGTGTGTGAGTTCGATGTAACACACTCTCACTACGCCGAGTGGTTTGTCATCACGCACTCCTCTAATCTGCCCCGGCAACACATTAAGGGGGTGGAGGAATTTGGAGGGAGGGAGGGAAGGAGGGAGGCAGGCAGGCAAATTTGATCTTTCACTTTTTTTCTCACTGGTTTGTGTTCAGTTCTGCGTTCTAGAGAGAGAAAAAACAGAGGCTTGTCTATCAGTCACAGCCAATCAGAGATAACATGCATTATGTGCCATTAGTTCACTGATAATGAATATGAGCACATAGCCAATATGAGTGACACATCATCTGCATCGCATGAATGACAGTTTTGGCCAGGAGCATCATTATTACCACTCTTGTTACATACTGTAAAGTTCAAGGAGGTTCAGTCAATAATCATCATGACATTTAGTTTTGCCATGGCTTAAAGAAAAAGTTTATCAGACAAATATCAAGAGGGGATGAATGCTGCCACATCTCATTGTCTGTAGAAGAAGGTAATCACTCAATTTTAATGAAAGGGTGGTAGTATGCTCTCTACTGTGTCCAAAACTACAAACGACTTCATCTTCAGAGAGAGAGAGAATTAGAAATAGATATGCTGTAAATGGAGAGAGATTGATAGGTATAGATTTTGGCTCTTTAATCTATAGCAAAGAACAACCAGTCAAAACATATACATGATCAAATACAAATCTTAGAATCAACTATTAAAGACTACCAGAACCCACTGGATTCTCCAATTACATTGAATGAACTACATAACAAAATACAGACCTTCCAACCCAAGAAGGTCTGTGGGGTTGACGGTAACCTAAATGAAATGATAAAATATACAGACCACAAATTCCAATTGGCTATACTTAAACTCTTTAACATCATCCTCAGCTCTGGCATCTTCCCCAATATTTGGAACCAAGGACTGATCACCCACACATTTGACAGCAATAACTACCGTGGGATATGTTCAACAGTAACCCTGGGAAAATCCTCTGCATTATCATTAACATCGTACATTCCCTAAGCGAAAACAATGTACTTAGCAAATGTCAAATTGGCTTTTTACCAAATTACCATACAATAGACCAGGTATTCACCCTGCACACTCTAATTGACAAGCAAACAAAACAAAACAAAAGCATATCATGCTATGTTGATTTCAAAAAAGCTTTCGACTCAGTTAGGGCATGAGGGTCTGATATACAAATTGATGGAAAGTGGTGTTGGGGGAAAAACCTACGACATTATAAAATCCATGTACACAAACAACAAGTGTGCGGTTAAAATTGGCAAAAAACACACATTTCTTTCTACTGGGCCGGGGGGTGAGACAGGGATGCAGCTTAAGCCCCACCCTCTTCAACATATATATCAACGAATTGGTGAGGGCACTAGAACAGTCTGCAGCACCCGGCCTCACCCTACTGGAATCTGAAGTCAAATGTTTCTGTTTGCTGATGATCTGGTGCTTCTGTAACCAACCTAGGATGGCCTACAGCAGCACCTCTATCTTCTGCACAGATTCTGTCAGACTTGGGCCCTGACAGTAAATCTCAGTAAGACAAAAATTGTATTCCAAAAAAGGTCTAGTTACCAGAACCACAAATACAAATTCCATCTACACACCATTGCCCTAGAGCCCATAAAAAACTATACATACCTCGGCCTAAACATCAGCGCTACAGGTAACTTCCACGAAGCTGTGAACGATCTGAGAGATATGGCAAGAAGGGCCTTCTATGCCATCAAAAGGAACATAAAATTCGACATACCAATTAGGATCTGGCAAAAAATGCTTGAATAAGTTATAGACTCCATTACCCTTTATGGTTGTGAGGTCTTGGATCCGCTCACCAACCAAGAATTTACAAAACGGGACGAACACCAAATTGAGTCTGCACGCAGAATTCTGCTAAAATATCCTCTGTGTACAACATAAAACACTAAATAATGCATGCAGACATATTGGAAATAATACCTGACACATTGGAAAGAATTTACAAAGAAACTGCAAACTAGAACGCTATTTGACCCTGAACAGAGAGTACATGTGGATCTGACAGGGGCAGAATACCTGACCACTGTGACTGACTCAGAATGAAGGAAATATTTGACTATGTATAGACTCAGTGAGCATAGCCTTGCTACTGAGAAAGGCAGACGAAGGCAGACCTGGCTCTCAAGAGGACAGGCTATATGCACACTGTCCACAAAATGAGGTGGAAACTGAGCCGCACTTACTAACCTCCTGCCAAATGTATGACCATATTAGAGACACATATTTCCCTCAGATTACACAGACCTACAAAGCATTCAAAAAAATGATGAAATCCCATATCTATTTGGTGAAATACCACAGTGTGCAATCACAGCAGCAATATGTGTGACCTGTTGCCACAAGAAAATGGCAACCAGTGAAGAACAAACATCATTGTAAATACAACCTATATTTCTATTTATTTATTTTCCCTTTTGTACTTTAACTATTTGCACATTATTACAACACTGTATATATACGTAATAAGACTATAAGAAATGTTTATTTTGTGAGTGTAATATTTACTGTAAATTTGTTATTGTTTATCTATTTCACTTGCTTTGGCAATGTAAACCTATGTTTAAATTGAAATTGAATTGATTTGAGATTGATAGAGAGAGAGAGAGAGAGAGAGAGCGAGAGAGAGAGAGAAAGAGTTATAGTGATCTGTCAAATCATTGCTGAAATAAATGTAATTTTTTTCATGTGTCATGCTTCACCTCCCTCCGTCCTCGTCTTTCCATCCTCATGTGGATCTGACAGTCTCTGTGTGAGTGTGCATGAGAGAAAGAAGGAGAGCGTGAGGGAAGGAAGGAAGGAAGGAAGGAGTAAGAGAGAAAGAGCCTCTTCTTTATGTAAAAACGAACATGAGAAGAAGTGCTCGTCTGAAGCATTGAACACCTAACCAAGGGTCCATTACTTCTTCACTGACAGTTCTCCACCAATCATATGCCACTGTTGTGCATTCCCCATGTCACACTACCGTTATAATAAAACACATGACATGTTTCTCTTAAATATCACATTTACATACGTATTCAGATCCTTTACTTAGTACTTTGATGAAGCACCTTTGGCAGCAATTATTGCATCGAGTCTTCATGGGTATGACGCTACAAGCTTGGCACATCTGTATTTGGGGAGTTTCTCCCATTCTTCTCAAGCTCTGTCATGTTGGATGGGAAGCGTTGCTGTACAGCTATTTTCAGGTCTCTCCAGAGATGTTCGATTGAGTTCAAGTCCAGGCTCTGGCTGGGCCACTCAAAACATTCAGAGACTTGTTCCCGAAGCCACTCCTGTGCTGTATTTGCTGTGTGCTTAGGGTCGTTGTCTTGTTGGAAGGTGAACCTTTGCCCCAGTCTGAGGTCCTGAGTACTCTGGAGCAGGTTTTCATCAAGGATCTCTCTGTACTATTCTCTGTTCATCTTTCCCCTGATAATGACTAGTCTCCCAGTCCCTGCCGCTGAAAAACATCCCCAGAGCATGATACTGCCACCACCATGCTTCACCGTAGGGATGGTGCCTCGTTTCCTTCAGGCGTGATGTTTTGCATTTAGGCCAAAAAGTTCGTTCTTGGTTTCATCAGACCAGAGAATCTTGTTTCTCATGGCCTGAGAGTCTTTACGTGCCTTTTGGCAAACTCCAAGCGGGCTGTCATGTGCCTTTTACTGAGGAGTAGACTCCAATCAAGTTGTAGAAACATCTCAAGGATGATCACTGAAAACATGGTGCAATGAAAACATGGTGCACTGTCTTCAAACTCCCTGTCATAAATGAGCCAAGGCGCAGCGTGCATGTAATTCCACATCTTTAATGAAAGTGAAACCTTCACAAAAAAAACAGGTAAACAGAAACCGAACTTGACGCAACCGTGTCGCACACAAACACTCACAGAAAATAAATAATAATAACATTAGGTGGGAAAAAGGCTGCCTAAGTATGATTCCCAATTAGAGACAACGATAGACAGCTGCCTCTGATTGGGAACCACACTCGGCCAAAAACAAAGAAATAGAAAACATAGAATGCCCACCCAAATCACACTCTGACCTAACCAACCTAACCAAATAGAGAAATAAAACGGCTCTCTAAGGTCAAGGCATGACAGCACCTGAGCTCAATTTCGAGTCTCACAGCAATGGGTCTGTTTTTGCTTCATCATTATAGGGTATAAATGAATTTAATCCACTTTAGAATAAGGCTGTAACATAAGAAAAAGTCTGAATACTTTCCTAATGCACTGTATCTATACTATACACATCCTTCATCTGTGAAGGTTATGAGCAAAACAACTCTGTAATGATCATCTCTAAACACTGATCAGTCTCTCTTTTCTCATCTCATGTTCAACAATGAGAAACAAAATGGTGATTGATTCTATTTGCAGCCACAAAAATATCAGCAGTTGCAGAACTTAGTCCATTATGTCCTAGAATGGGAGAAATTATGTTGTTGTTTTTTCTTGTTATTTTTTTAAATAAAAGCAACTCAAAATATATAATAGCAAAAACTATCAAAGAGTATACAAACATTACAAACAGTCTGGGGGACATTAGCTATTCGCTGTCCCAACATCGGGAAACAAAGGGAAACCCAGCCGCCCAGTCCAAGTGACGCGAGCCTACCAGACGAGCTAAATGTCTTTTATACTTGCTTCGAGGCAAGCAACACAGAAGCATGCATGAGAGCACCAGCTGTTCTGGACGACTGTGTGATCACGCTGTCAGTAGCAGATGTGAGCAAGACCTTTAAACAGGTCAAAATCCACAAGCCACGGGCCAGACGGATTACTAGGACGTGTACTCAGATCATGCGCAAAGCAACTGGCAAGTGTCTTTACAGACATTTTCAACCTCTCCCTGAGAGAAATACCTACAAGTTTCAAGCAGACCACCATAGTCCCTGTGCCCAAGAAAGCGAGGGTAACCTGCCTAAATGACTACCGCCCTGTAGCACTCACGTCATTAGCCATGAAGTGATTTGAAAGGCTGGTCATGGCTCACATCAACACCATCATCCCGGAAACCCTAGACCCACTCCAATTCGCATACCGCCCCAACAGATCCACAGATGACGCAATCTCAATCACACTCTCCACTCTGCCCTTTCCCACATGGACAAAAGGAACACCTATGTAAGAATGGTGTTCATTGACACAGCTCAGCGTTCAACACCATAGTGCTCAAATAGCTCAAACCTAAGCAAGGACACTGGGACTAAACACCCCCTCTGCAACTGGATTCTGGACTTCCTGATGGGCCTCCCCCAGGTGGTAAGGGTAGGCAACATCACATCTGTCACGCTGATACTCAACACGGGGGCCCCTCCGGGGTTGGTGCTCGGTCCCCTCCTGTAATCCCTGTTCACCCACGACTGCACAGCCAAGCATGACTCCAATACCATCATTAAGTTTGCTGACGCCACAACAGTTGTAGGCTTGAACGATGAGTCAGCCTATGGGGTCCCAGGACAAAAAGCTCTCCCTCAACGTGAGCAAGACAAAGAAGCTGAACGTGGACTACAGGAAAAGGAGGGCCAAACATGCCCCCAATCACATCTACAGGGCTGTAGTGGAGCATGTCGAGAGTTTCAAGTTCCTTGGTGTCCACATCACCAACAAACTATCATGGTCCAAACACACCAAGACAATCGGGAAAAGGGCACGACAACACCTTTTCCCCCTCAGGAGACTAAAAAGATTTGGCATGGGTACCCAGATCTTCAAAACGTTCTACAGCTTTACCATTGAGAGCATCCTGATCAGTTACATCACCGCCTGGTATGGCAACTGCTTGGCATCCAATTGTAAGGAGCTACTGCGGGTAGTGTGTACGTCCCAGTACATCACATCACCAAGCTTCCTGCCGTCTATTATTCAGACTCCTCCATTTTTTCCACATTTTGTTTTATGAAAAAAAAACGAATCTACACACAATACCCCAAATGATAAAGCGAAAACAGGTTTTTAGAAATTTGGGCAAATTTATAAAAAAACAAAAACAGAAATACCCTATTTACATAAGTATTCAGAGCCTTTGCTTTCAGACTCAAAATTGAGCTCAGGTGCATCCTGTTTCCAATGATCATCCTTGAGGTGTTTCCACAACTTGATTGGAGTCCACCTGTTCTTGATTGGAGTCCACCTGGTAAATTACATGTATTGGGCATGATTTGGAAATGCACACACCTGCCTATATAAGGTCCCACAGTTGACAGTACATGTCAGAGCAAAAACCAAGCAATGATGTCGAAGGAACTGTCCGTAGAGCTCTAAGACATGATTTTACCGAGGCACAGATATGGGGAAGGGTGCCAAAACATTTCTGCAGCATTGATGGTCCCCGAGAAACACAGTGGCCTCCATCATTCTTAAATGGAAGAACTTTGGAACCACCAAGACTCTTCCTAGAGTTCGCTGCCCGGCCAAACTGAGCAATCGGGAGAGAAGTGCCTTGGTCAGGGAGGTGACCAAGAACCTGATAGATCTCCAGAGTTCCACTGAGTAGATGAGAGAACTTTCCAGAAGGACAACCATCTCTTCAGCACTCACCCAATCAGGCCTTTATGGTTGAGTGGCCAGACGGAAGCCACTTCTCAATAAAAGGCACATGACAGTCCGCTTGGAGTTTGGTCTGATCTGGTTTGATGAAACCAAGATTGAACTCTTTTGCCTGAATGCCAAGAATCACCTCTGGAGAAAACCTGGCACCATCTTCTGTATACCACCCCTACAATGTCACAACACAACTGATTGGCTCAAACGCATTAAGAAGGAAAGAAATTCCACAAATGAACTTTTAACAAGGCACACCTGTTAATTGAAATGCATTCCAGGTGACTACTTCATGATGCTGGTTGAGAGAATGCCAAGAGTATGCTGTCATCAAGGCAAAAGGTGGCTACTTTGAAGAATATAAAATATAAAATATATTTAGATTTGTTTAACACTTGTTTGGTTACGACATGATTCCATATGTGTTATTTGTTATTTAATAGTTTTGATGTATTCACTACTATTCTACAATGTAGGAAATAGTAATGTAAAGAAAAACCCTTGAATGAGTAGGTGTGTCCAAACATTTGACTGGTACTGTATATACTGTATTTCATTTCCCTGACACAGTTCACATTTCATTTATGGCAGAGAGGCTTGTTGAGCGAGCAGGGACAGAGCTGGATGCGGGATATAGCATCCTAAAGCCAGTGTCACATGAATACTGACTATAACAGACTGAGAATGCTGGACCTAGCAGCCTAACTGTTGAGGCCAGGATGGACTGGGCTCTTCAGGGAGCTGTGTGACCTGTACAGTACTGTCTGGCTGGATTAAATACACAGCCTCTAGGTATGTCTGGGTGACAGATATAAAGACACTTCTCTCTCCCCAGCTCTACTGACAGCACTTCATCACTCACAGCTGTAGAGGAACTTCAATGGTTCTGCTCATCCAATGAAATATTGAAGAAAGAATATATGTGAAGCCACTAAGCTATAAACTAGATGAGAGGGTACATGTGCGTGTGTGTGTGTGTGTGTGTGTGTGTGTGTGTGTGTGTGTGTGTGTGTGTGTGTGTGTGTGTGTGTGTGTGTGTGTGTGTGTGTGTGTGTGTGTGTGTGTGTGTGTGTGTGTGTGTGTGTGTGTGTGTGTGTGTGTGTGCTTGAATTGGTTCCTCATGTACGAGTGATTTAAATCCCCTCTAGGACTGGTGTGTCCTTCCTTTGCAATAATGTAAAACATCAAACACATTTATAATATGCCCTTGGGCCATTGGGAAAGTTGTGGCAGACAAATGTATAAATTACCAAAGTGCTTAAAGGTCAATTATTGAAAAATTGAAAATCCGGATTCATTGAGTAAGTCTGCTAGTGTATAATAGAGGAATAATCAGAGTTGGGGGAAATACTGTAAATGTTGAATTTATGTTGAAAAGTGTTCTTCTCTAATGACATAACTCAGCAGTGTATGGATTAAACCTTCATAAATATTAATTTGGCTGATAAGGCCCACTTCCAATGGTAACTGAGAAGGCCATTTTCTATTGTGTGTAGAGTGGATTGGTTTATTGGTTCTATCCCATTTAGACACTTTATTTATTTATAACTACTCAACAAAAATACATGAACAAAAGAATATGTCAATCTGCTGTGGGACAACAGACAGATGCTACCTAACACCATCCCACTCACTTACTTCCTGTATCACCGCCTGGTATGGCAACTGCACCGCCCTCAAACACAAGGGTCTACAGAGGGTGGTGCAGAGGGCCTAATACGTCACTGGGGGAATGCTCTTTGCCTTCCAGAACATTTACCAACCAGCTTTCAGTATCATGTCAGAATTATACATTCATCCATGTTTCAAAATGTCAAGTTTCGAAGTTGTTCCAAATGGGACATTTCGAGGGGTTAATGGTTAAGTTTAGGTATTAACTCTGAATTTTGAAGGTTAGGGTTAAGTTCAGGCATTAACTCTGAATTTTGAAGGTTAGGGTTAAGTTCCGGCATTAACTCCAAATTCTTAAGAGTTAGGGTTAAGTTTAGGCATGTACTCTGAATGGTTAACCTTTTCACACTTATCAACAAACTGGTGTGATCATTCTACAGTGGTTCCTGCAGCATATGCACAAACTGGTGTGATTAGAACGCTTATTTAGAACGTCCAGTTTCGATTGATGCAACAGTCAGCATTTGAGCTAGCCTCATTGGTTTTTCACAGAAACATTTTGCCCAAACACAGTCCTTACAAAGTTATGTCCTGAATGTGGCCAGTTTACTTGGGATGCAATATTCAGACATTTACAGAAGTAACGACAGCATACACAATCATCCAAACTGGAAAATGTAGGCTACATTAGTCCTAGTGCTAACTGAGGAAAGACTGACATAATGTAAATAATAATTTGTTCTTAACTGACTTGCCTCGTTAAGTAAACATGTCCAAAGTTATTATTTGTAAGAATAATATCAATGCAAAAATGTGAGCACCGGCCAGAAAATGTGCCAGTTCTAGCATACTTAGGGAAGGGCTCTCCTCGAAGAGGGGAGGTTGTCCGGCTCAGTAAAGCCTCAAACATACATTTTTTTGCAACACTGAAATGGGCTACTTGTTTGTGAATTAATGAGGAGGTGGAACACACCTCAATTCAAACTGTTGTTAGAAAAAACAACTTGTTAGAATTTTTGGGAAAATTGACAAGATGAAACATAGCCGATAGATAATTAGCAGGCAGCGCACGTTAACTGTCCTGTTGCGTAACAATCACATTTTGGAACAGTGAGTGTATTTTGACATCATGTGCATAAAACAACTCACGCTGGGGCGACCGCTATTTGGAACTCACACGTGAAAAGGTTATGGTAAGGGTTAAGGTTTGGGATAGGCTTAAAACAAACATTTCAAAAACAACTTTCCATCGCTGGATTAGAACATGCAACGTTTGACACCAGAGGCAGATGCCCCTAGTGGACGGTTTCCACTTCATCTCCCGACGTCCTCAGACATGGATGGATGTCGAATACTGACTTTTATCACAGGTGACCTGGCTGCATTACACCAAGCCATGTCTGAGGAAGGCCAGGAAGATCTTCAAGTATGCCAGTCACCCAAACCATGGACTGCTCATTATGTTATCATCTGGCAAATGGTATCGGACCAACAGGCTCCAAGAAAGCTTCTACCACCAGGCCATTAGGCTGTTGAACAACTAACCCAAGCTGTCTACCTGCTCAAACCTGCACCTTAGAGACTACTTGCACATCAACAAAAAAAACTGCTCCTAGCATGCTGACCATACCGCTCGTGCACTTGCGTCCGCGTTCTATTTAGTTCTATTTTAGAGCCTGGATATGTAGACGCTCGTTGACACGTGTGAGCAGTGTGGGTGCAATGAATAACATGTATGTGTATATTTATTTTGCCCTCGAAGCGGGCGTTGGGCTCAGCATGTTAGCAGCATTCTCCACACATCCAACCCTTACGCACACACACACACACACACACACACACACACACACACACACACACACACACACTGCTGTTCTATTATATACTATGTATTTAACTGCATGACCAAGACACTAGCCACTTTATGTTTTTAAATACTGTCAAACTTGACATAGCACATTCATTATATATTCTGTATATCCCATTGTTCATTATCTATACTGTATATTCTGTTGTTCATTATCTATACTGTACTATAGTGTACATATAAGTTTACCACCTTCTTCTAATGACTTCCTATTTTTGATTGACTTCTGATTATTATCATATTGAAATTAGCACTGCAATGTTAAGGGAGCTAGCACTGCTTGTGGAAAAAGAAAAAAGTACCCAATTCCCATACTTGAGTACAAGTAAAGATACCTTAGTAGAAAATGACTAGAGTAAAAGTGAAAGACATCCAGTAAAATACTACTTGAGTAAAAGTCGGGAAGTATTTGGTTTCAAATATACAGTTGAAGTTGGAAGTTGTCATACACTTAGGTTGGAGTTATTAAAACTAGTTTTTCAACCACTCCACAAATTTCTTGTTAACAAACTATAGTTTTGGCAAGTCGGTTAGGAAATCTACTTTGTGCATGACACAAGTAATTTTTCCAACAATTGTTTACAGACAGATTATTTCACTTATAATTCACTGTATCACAATTCCAGTGGGTCAGAAGTTTACATACACTAAGTTGACAGTGCCTTTAAACAGCTTGGAAAATTCCAGAAAATTATATCCCGGCTTTAGAAGCTTCTGATAGTCTAATTGACATCATTTGAGTCAATTGGAGGTGTACCTCCATGTATTTCAAGGCCTACCTTCAAACTCAGTGCCTCTTTGCATTACTGGGAATGTACTGAAGGAAAGAAAAGCTGAAATAAGTCATTCTCTCGACTAGTATTCTGACATTTCACATTCTTAAAATAAAGTGGTGATCCTAACTGACCTAAGACAGGGAATTTTAACTAGGATTAAATGTCAGGAATTGAGAAAAACTGAGTTAAAATGTATTTGGCTAAGGTGCATGTGAACTTCCGACTTCAACTGTACTTACTGTCAGAATAATAGTAGAGAGAATGACTTATTTCAGCTTTTATTTCTTTTATCACATTCCCAGTGGGTCAGAAGTTTACATACACTCAATTAGTATTTGGTACCATTGCCTTTAAATTGGTTAACTTGAGTCAAACATTTCGGGTAGACTTCCCACAATAAGTTGGGTGAATTTTGGCCCCTTCTTTCTGACAGAGCTGGTGTAATTGAGTCAGGTTTGTAGGCCTCCTTGCTCGCACACGCTTTTTCAGTTCCGCCTGCAAATTGTCTATAGGATTGAGGTCAGGGCTTTGTGATGTCGACTCCAATACCTTGACTTTGTTGTCCTTAAGCCATTTTGCCAAAACTTTGGAAGTATGCTTGGGGTCATTTTCCATTTGGAAGACCCATTTGTTACCAAATGTTTACTTCCTGACTGATGTCTTGAGATGTTGCTTCAATATATCCACATACATTTCCACCTCATGATGCCATCTATTTTGTGATGTGCACCAGTCCCTCTTGCAGCAAAGCACCCCCACAACATGATGCTGCCACCCCCGTCCCACAGTTGGGATGGTGTTCTTCGGCTTGCAAGCCTCCCCCTTTTTCCTCCAAACATAACAATGGTCATTATGGCCAAACAGTTCTATTTTTGTTTCATCAGACCAGAGGACATTTCTCCAAAAAGTTCAATCTTTGTCCCCATGTGCATTTGCAAACCGTAGTCTGGCTTTTTATGGCGGTTTTGGAGCGGTGGCTTCTTCCTTGCTGAGTGGCCTTTCAGGTTATGTCAATATAGGACTCGTTTTACTGTGGATATTGATACTTTGTACCTGTTTCCTCCAGCATCTTGACAAGGTCCTTTGCTGTTGTTCTGGGATTGATTTGCACTTTTTGCACCAAAGTACGTACTATTGTTTGTACAAATGAATGTGGTACCTTCAGGCGTTTGTAAATGAATCCCAATGATGAACCAGACTTGTGGAGGTCTACCATTTTGTTCTGAGGACTTGGCTGATTTCTTTTGATTTTCCCATGATGTCAAGTAAAGAGGCACTGAGTTGGAAGGTAGGCCTTAAAATGCATCCACAGGTACACCTCAAATTGACTCAAATGATGTCAATTAGACTTTCAGAAGCTTCTAAAGACATGACATAATTTTCTGGAATGTCCCATGCCGTTTAAAGGCACAGTCAACTTAGTGTATGTAAACTCACCCACTGGAATTGTGAAACAGTGAATTATAAGTTTAAAAAATCTGTCTGTAAACAATCGTTGGAAAAATGTACTTGTGTCACGCACAAAGTAGATGTCCTAACCGACTTGCCAAAACTCTAGTTTGTTAACAAGAAATTTGTGGAGTGGTTGAATACGAGTTTTAGTGACTCCAACCTAAGTGTATGTACATTTCCGACTTCAACTGTAAGTATCAAAAGTAATTTCTAAAATATACTTGAGTATCAAATGTGAAAGTATAAATCATTTCACATTCCTTTTTTTATTTTTTTTATACATTTATAGATAGCCAGGGGCACACTCCAAATATCAGAAATCATTTATAAGCAACGCATTTGTGTTTAATGACTCCGCCAGATCAGAGACAGTAGGGATACCCAGGGATGTTCTCTTGATAAGTGTTATTTTTAAGGTATTTTAACTTAAGTACTTTACTCCACTGCACGCGAGCATTTCACTGCACCTTTCACCTGCTGTTAGCTGTGTACGTAACAAACAAAAATAGATTTGAGGTAGAAGACATTTCAAACTACACAAGGATTGGTTGAAATCCCACTACAGAGAATTGAGAACTGTTATTTGGTCATGGTTTAACAGCAAGTACAGGGCAGCGTTCTCTTGTGACACCTGTTATTCAATATGAATCACTTTCCACGTTCTGAATAATATGAAATGGCAATAAAAAATGTAAGCCTGACAAACAGGTGCAAATGTGACCTTAAAGCAGGCACAGTGCCTACAACTCTCACAAAGGCAGCATAGACAATGCACAATGACTGATCATTAGATAACAAACTGTTGTATTCCTGTTGGGCCTTGCTAGAATGTCACCTCATCCCCGTGACACTGTGCTACAATAAGAAGTAGAACGCTTAGAACATGTTCACAGAGTCACGGTGACTCTGGAGAAACACACACCAAAGCAGTGGTGACAGTGTGGATCAGAGTGTTAACCCACTGATTCACACATGGTGTTGCTGTAAGTCCCCCTCCCTGTGGACTTACAGCAACAGCCCAAATGTCATCAGCTGGCCCCTTTCTCTCTGAAGCTGAACTCACAGCCATCCCCGATTAATAATGAAGTGATGGAGGGAGGGAGAGCATACACAAGTCCACCCTTCCTAACACCCCTAAGGAACTGATTATTTCACTCTGGGGAAAAAAGAGCGTTCCAGAACACAGTGGTCTCCCCCTCTTCCCTCCTTCCACCTTAACACACTTTTCACTTAGCAAGAAACCAGTGTTCCAGAAGACAGTTATCTCACCCCACTTCCCTCCCCCTCTCTATATGCCAATGGGGCTGGTTTCCATGGAGTAAGGTCAGGCGAATCACCACAGTAACCCCAGTCCAGCTCTCCCTGGCACACTGAGTGAGGGATGAGAGAGAAAATGCAATTACACAATGGCAAAGATGGAGGAACCACAAAGGATGTCTGTCATTCTGTTTGTCTGAGTGTGGGTACAAGGAGATACAACCGGAGATAAAGTAATGAGAGGGATAAACTTTACATACTGATATGATGAAATGCAATAGCTTATGCGGTGACAGAAGTTCACACACTGATGGAGGTTGAAACGTTGAATATCCTAAGTGCAATAATTTGTGTTGTGGTCATGTCGAGTCCAATTTGAATGAGTTTCAATCAACCCAGCAACCACTCTCTCTGTTTTCCAGCCCACCACCCACCTCTTTCCCATTTTCCATGTGTTAACATGCAGGATACATAGCAGCAGGTCCTTGATAATGTCTGTCTGTCTGTCTGTCTGTCTGTCTGTCTGTCTGTCTGTCTGTCTGTCTGTCTGTCTGTCTGTCTGTCTGTCTGTCTGTCTGTGGCAAGGAGATCACAGTCAAGGACACAGAGGATATCCGCACTGCACTGTCCTTGCTAACTTCAGCCCCAATCTATCAACACTGAGTAGCCTATAAGTGCCGTTATATCACATTAAGCCTAACAAAACTGTCCCTTATTTCTCAAATCTGCACCTTATGACTTGTAAAATATATTTAGGCCAAAGAATAACTACTGCACAATGCCTAGAATCAAATACTATATCAATAATCACCAGAACAACAAATGTCACCACTGGATGTCACCAGTCTTTGGAATTTGTTTGAGGTTATTCATTTGTGCAATGAAGAAGTAGGCCATCTAGGAACTGGGTAACACTGTTGAGAGTTGCGCAAGATGTGAAAAGTAGCATGGTTTGTTGTCTTCCTGTATTGAACACAGATAGACCAGTCTACAATTTGATCGATTATTATATTAACGTTTAAAAATACCTAAAGTTGTATTATAAAAGTAGTTTGAAATATATATATATTTTTTCCCCACATAGGACTGCAAGATTACATCAAACCGGTGGCAGAGGACGCCTTTTCACACCTCAACAGGAAGAGGCTATTTGCACCATGGTCCTAGCAAACAATGCCATGAGACTCAAGGAAATACAAAGGACCATTATAGAAGGCAACGATGTCTTTGAGAACATCCATATGGTTAGCATCTCAACCATTGACAGGTTGCTGCATAGAAACCAGATGAGTATGAAACAGCTGTACCGTGTACCATTCCAAAGGAATGAGGACAGAGTTAAGGAGCTACGGTACCAGTATGTACAGGTAAAACATATATCTATGTAACTACTTTACAGCAACATTTTATAGTGATACATAGTACAGTAAGCATAAACTGCACACATTTCCATTGCTGTGGAAGGAACATGCAATATATGTACATTTTATGTCACTATTCCTTACCAAAACAAATTCAACTGTGTGTTCTGGGATATAGTGTATAAAGGAGTTGGAATCAAGTGAACCCTCTCACAACTTTGTATACGTGGATGAGGCTGGAAATATCACCATGTGTGCTGCTATTTCGGAGCATGGTGTCCTAATTCATATCCCCCTTATAGGGCCATACAACACCCAGCATCTACTCAACTTTTTAGAGACTCTCTACAGGGCTTTCATCCCTGATGATGAGAGGGGTCTGTTTAGAGAGGATTTGCCAAAGTATGTGGTCATTTGTGATAATGTGAGTTTCCATCGATCAAACATCATAAGGCAATGGTTTGTGACCCACCCGAAGATGCTCATAGAATTCCTCCCACCTTATTCACCATTCCTTAACCCAATTGAGGAGTTATTTTCAGCATGGAGGTGGAAGGTGTACGATCGTCAGCCACACACACAGATGACCCTGCTGGCTGCAATGGATGCAGCATGTGAGGACATCACAGTAGACGCCTGCAGAGGATGGATAAGGCATTCCAAAAGATTCTTTCCATGTTTTATTGGAAGGGAAAATATCCGGTGTGATGTGGATGAGAATATGTGGGCCGACAGACAGGAATGTCTGGATGTGTAGAGACAGCACAACAGTGCTGCGGGCAAAGTTGTGCCTTAGGGGTGGTTTCCTGTGTTTCTTTCTAATTTTCTTTTTTTCCCCTTTGTGCCCTTGGGTTGTCCAGTCTCTTTCAATCAATACCCCACATACAGTAATATGTAAATAGTACTGTTGAAATTGATATATGCCATAGAAGTGCAGCCTTGTGCATTTTCAATACAGTAACTGTCATCCAAACTGTAGCCTAAGTTTACATCATCAGGTAATACTGTCAAAGTACACAGTTACATTAACAACATGCCTAAACATTTTGACGACCTTGTTTGTGAACAATGACTCAATGACTTATCATTCTGATGACACTGACATGATCATTGGCATGAATATTTACTTTTGAGAGATGTACTAAGGATTTTTAGTGACTGACTAGCTTTAGAAACATATTTATTGTATATTGCAGTTTGTACAAATTTTTCTGAGAAATGCACTTATTATTTTGCACCAAAGCAACTGAGAAAAACTGTAATTGAGTATCTTTAATGTGTGATTTAATGAAAGTGAGATTTTTATATAATTTTAAAAAATTTGCCGCACTGCATTTTCCCTGTTTTTGTCCAAGTGGGATGCAACCGTCCACTAAACCATAAGAAGTTAAAGGTAGACCAGACATGAAGAGTTTCTGCTATGCGGATGACACACAGCTGTACATTTCAATGAAACATGGTGAAGCCCCCAAATTGCCCTCGCTAGAAGTCTGTGTTTCAGACATAAGGAAGTGTATGGCTGCAAACCTTCTACTTTGAAACTCGGACAAAACAGAGATACTTGTTCTAGGTCCCGAGAAACAATGAGATCTTCTGTTGAATCTGACAATTAATCTTAATGGTTGTACAGTCGTCTCAAATAAAACTGTGAAGGACCTCGGCGTTACTCTGGACCCTGATCTCTCTTTTGACGAACATATCAAGACTGTTTCAAGGACAGCTTTTTTCCAACTACGTAACATTGCGAAAATCAGAAACTTTCGGACCAAAAATTATGTAGAAAAATGAATCCATGCTTTTGTTACTTCTAGATTAGACTACTGCAATGCTCTACTTTCCGACTACCCGGATAAAAAACTAAATAAACATCAGTGAGTGCTAAATACGGCTGCTAGAATCCAGACTAGAACCCCCCAAAAATATCATATTACTCCAGTGCTAGCCTCCCTACTGGCTTCCTGTCAAGGCAAGGGCTGATTTCAAGGTTTTACTGCTAACCTACAAAGCATTACATGGGCTTGCTCCTACCTATCACTCTGATTTGGTCCTGCCGTACATACCTACACGTACGCTACGGTCACAAGATGCAGGCCTCCTAATTGTCCCTAGAATTTCTAAGCAAACAGCTGGAGGCAGGGCTTTCTCCTATAGAGCTCCATTTTTATGGAATGGTCTGTCTACCCATGTGAGAGAGATGCAAACTCGGTCTCAACCTTTAAGTCTTTACTGAAGACTCATCTCTTCAGTGGGTCATATGATTGAGTGTAGTCTGGCCCAGGAGTGTGAAGGTGAACGGAAAGGCTCTGGAGCAACAAACTGCCCTCGCTGTCTCTGCCTGGTCGGTTCCCCTCTTTCCACTGTGATTTTCTGCTTCTAACCCTATTACAGGGGCTGAGTCACTGGCTTACTTACTGGTGCTCTTTCATCCCGTCCCTAGGAGGGGTGCGTCACTTGAGTGGGTTGAGTCACTGATGTGATCTTCCTTTCTGGGTTGCCCCCCCCTCCATGCTGGTAATTTATGAACATTTGAACATCTTGGCCATGTTCTGTTATAATCTCCACCCGGCACAGCCAGAAGAGGACTGGCCACCCCTCATAGCCTGATTCCTCTGTGGGTTTCTTCCTAGGTTTTGGCCTTTCTAGGGAGTTTTTCCTAGCCACCGTGCTTCTACACCTGCATTGCTTGCTGTTTGGGGTTTTAGGCTGGGTTTCTGTACAGCACTTTGAGATATCAGCTGATGTACGAAGGGCTATATAAATACATTTGATTTGATTTGATTCCAAAATGCTACATCAAATTTTTCAAATTTGTGTTTTTTCATAAAAAATGTATTGCTCATGGGTAACTTCATATGTAAAATATTACTGTAAAATATTACTGATCAGATTTTTTTATTAATTGATTTTAGATGTGTTTAAAATGGGTTTTGTTGTAAAAGGGCAACATATCCATTATTCAGCTGGAATGGAATGTTCGTGTTCTGTATATTTGACTGTGATATGTTGTCTCACCTAACTATTTTAACATGAATGCACTAACCGTAAGCCACTCTGGATAAAAGCATCTGCTAAATGACTAAAATGTCAAATGTAAATATTTTACATGCAGATCTCATATTACTGTATTGATCAATTGAAATATGTCTCCCTCCATTTAGTATGATAGGGTACGTATTATGTATGTACTTATTATGATATGTATTCATTTGTAGATGTCCATCATCCTTTTCGTACAGTTGGAGTCGGAAGTTTACATACACTTAGGTTGGAGTCACTAAAACTAATTATTCAACCACTCCACAAACTTCTTGTTAACAAACTATAGTTTTGGCAAGTCGGTTAGGACATCTACTTTGTGCATGACACAAGTAATTTTTCCAACAATTGTTTACAGACGGAATTTTTCACTTATAACTCACTGTATCACAATTCCAGTGGGTCAGAAGCTTACATACACTAAGTTGACTGTGCCTTTAAACAGCTTGGAAAATTCCAGAAAATGATGTCATGACTTTAGAAGCTTCGGATAGGCTAATTGACATAATTTGAGTCAATGGGAGGTGTACCTGTGGATGTATTTCAAGGCCTACCTCCAAACTCAGTGGCTCTTTGCTTGACATCATCGGAAGAAGAAAAAAATCAGCCAAGACCTCAGAAAACAAATTGTAAACCTCCACAAGTCTTGTTCATCCTTGGGAGCAATTTCCAAATACTTGAAGGTACCACGTTCGTCTGTACAAACAATAGTACATCATGGGACCACGCAGCCGTCATACTGCTCAGGAAGGAGACGCATTCTGTCTCCTAGAGATGAAGTACTTTGGTGCGAAAAGTGCAAATCAATCCCAGAACAACAGCAAAGTACCTTGTGAAGATGCTGGAGGAAACAGGTACAAAAGTATCTATATCCACAGTAAAACGAGTCCTATATCGACATAAAAAAGGCCGCTCAGGCCGCTCAGCAAGGAAGAAGCCACTGCTCCAAAACTGCCATAAAAAAAAGCCAGACTACGGTTTGCAACTGCGCATGGGGACAAAGATCGTACCTTTTGGAGAAATGTCCTCTGATCTGATGAAACAAAAATAGAACCGTTTGACCATAATGACCATCGTTATGTTTGGAGGAAAAAAGGGGATGTTTGCAAGCTGAAGAACACCATCCCAACCTTGAAGCACAGGGGTGGCAGCATCATGTTGTGGGGGTGCTTTGCTGCAGAAGGGACTGGTGCACTTCACTAAATGGATGGCATCGTGAGGGAGGGAAATTATGTGGATATATTGAAGCAACATCTCAAGACATCAGTCAGGAAGTTAAAGCTTGGTCACAAATGGGTCTTCCATATGGACAATGACCACAAGCATACTTCCAAAGTTGTGGCAAAATGTCTTAAGGACAACAAATTCAAGGTATTGGAGTGGCCATCACAAAGCCCTGACCTCAATCCTATAGAAAAGTTGTGGGCAGAACTGAAAAAGCATGTGCGAGCAAGGAGGCCTACAAACCTGACTCAGTTTCACCAGCTCTGTCAGGAGGGATGGGCCAAAATTCACCAAACTTCTTGTGGGAAGCTTGTGGAAGTCTACCCGAAACGTTTGACCCAAGTTAACCAATTTAAAGGCAATGCTACCAAATACTAATTGAGTGTATGTAAACTTCTGACTCACTGGGAATGTGATGACAGAATAAAAGCTGAAATAAATAATTCTCTCTGCTATTATTCTGACATTTCACATTGTTAAAATAAAGTGGTGATTCTAACTGACCTAAAACAGTGAATTTTTACTAGGATTAAATGGTGGTAATTGTGAAAAACGGAGTTTAAATGTATTTGGCTAAGGTGTAGTTAAGCTTCCGACTTCAACTGTGACTTCAACTGTATGTGTAACGGTCCCGTAATGACAGACGCTGGGAGACAAGAAGCAGGTACAGTGTGTGGATTTAATAAAAGACATGAACAAAACAAGAACAGCGTCTGGACAGGAGAAACATAACATCAATGCTGACTTGGGAATGAAACTGAGGAAGTGACAGATATAGGGGAGGTAAATGACGTGATGGAGTCCAGGTGAGTCCCATAATTAAGCGCAAGTGCACGTAACGATGGTGGCAGGTGTGTGTAATGCTGAGCGAACTGGTGACCTTGAGCACCAAAGAGGGGGAGCAGGAGCAGACGTGACAGTACCCCCCCTCTAGGGGAGCCACCTGGCGTCTTACCTGGGTGAGCCTGACGGGCCGGCCCGAGACGTGGGAGCCTGATGAGCCGGCCGAGGCGTGGGAACCTGAGGAGCAGGTGGACGTGTGGGCGCCCGCCAAGTCAACCAAGGCTTGCGAACCTCCCAAGCCAACTGAGGCATGTGAGCATGACGAGCCAGCTGAGGCATCCCCGATTGCTTTCGGCAGTAACACCCGGACCTGACGTCACCCCCCCCAAAAATAATAATAAATGTAACTCCCTGATTCTTCCAATTGTGGAGTCAGCATTCTGTAACAACAGATGCTGGGAGACAAGAAGCAAGGACAGGGTGTGGATTTAATAACAGATAGACATGAAACAAAACAAGAACAGCGTCTGGACAGGAGAAACATAACATCAATGCTGACTCGAGAATGAAACTGAGGAAGTGACCGATATAGGGGAGGTAAATGACATGATGGAGCCCTGGTGAGTCCCATACTCAAGCGCAGGTGCGCGTAACGATGATGCAGGTGTGTGTAATGATGAATGAACTGGTGACCTCGAGCACCGGGGAAGGGGAGCGGGAGCAGACGTGACAGTATGATATGTTACGAATTACAATTCATACAACATAAAAATTGCTAAACATATGTTACTTTCCAATTTCCAATTTGTGTAGCTAATGTTAGCTAGGTGGCTAGGTGGATAACGCTAACGTTAGCTAGGTGGCTAACTTTAGATAAGCTAGGGGTTAGGGGTTAAGAGTTAGTTTAAAGGATTAAGGTTAGGTTTAGGGGATGGGTTAGCTAACATGCTAATTAGTCACAAAGTAGCTAAAAAGTAGTAAGTAGTTGCTAAAGTTGTTCTCATCAAATCTCACAGCAAAGGGTCTAAATACTTATGTAACTAAGGTATTTCAGTTTTTTATTTTGCAAACATTTCTAAAAATCTGTTTTCACTTTGTCTTTATGGGGTAATGTGTGTAGATTGATGTTTGTTTTTATCAATTTTAGAGTAAGGCTGTAACGTAACAAAATGTGGAAAAAGGGAAGGGGTCTGAATACTTTCCGAATGCACTGTATGTAATGTTTTACAACAAAACATGATTATTTGTGTCTCTGAAATGAAACCATCAAGTGATAGATAAAAAAAATATACACGCCTGTCATTGAACATCCCCAATTCATGATTAGATGCTTAAAAAACACACCAATCTCTTTTAGAAGTTCTTTAAGCAAAAAAAGCGAATTTACCAAAATGTTAACGTTTATGCAACTGTTCATCAGAATGATGCACAGCTTACTATCAAATCATAATCCAAACATGAGCAATAAATCCTTTATACAGTTTATCTGGATACAACCTAACAAGAAATGCATTGCAAGCACATGACCCTATAGGAGTAAAACAAACCTCCATGGTTAGACAGACTGATATCAGCATGGCAAAAAGGGATAGAGTGGGAGGAGAAACAACAGAAAAATAAATGGATACAGTATGTTGCTTTTTCAATAAATATGTTGAACAAATATTGCGCTCACAGACAGCAGCAGCTATTCACTTCGAACCAAATCTTATATGGTCAAATTGACCACAATTAAGAAAATTCTGAGAATCCTTATGAAAATTGCAGTCGCAAACCTCTCACAAATACATGCGCACACGTATGCACGCACACATGCATGCAGACTCCACACACACAACACAAATACACAAAACACACACACAGTACATCTCCTTGATGTGCTAATTGCCAGAGGCCTGTTGGTTCCTGAAATCTAAAGTCTACAGAGGCAAATGATTTCTCAGGAAGTAGAAAGCTGTAATTAACGGTGACAAATGTGGGTTCCTCTCCCCCAGTGTGTGTGATGACCCGAAATAGAATCCCTAGGTTCCACCAACCAGGCAGGCAAATCACACTCACATAGCTACTACGCCACAGCAGTCAGGAGTCAATGTTGGAAGAATAGGACTTGGCAAGAAATGAAGAGAAATGTATACCCTACTCCCTCTGCTGCTGCACATCTTTCCTTCCCCATCCCCCCCTGTAGGCTTTGTGCCAAATTCACATGTATTACAGGGAGAGAGACATGATAAGGTAATATGACAAGAGGGGAGAGGCACCGTGGGATGGGGAGTGGGATGGAACAACAGGAGAGTGATGGTGAGCATAATGCCAGTGCAAAGCAGACCATCACTAGTTCCAATGTTAAGAACAGGAGAATGGATCCAACAGGGAGAGCAGAGAGGCAAATCTTCTCCTTTGGATGTTGCTGGTGATTCACTACCCATGACGTTGAGCTCTGCTTCAAAATTATACTTACACCATTTCGCTTGAGGGTGGAATCTTTCATCTGGGCCCATTATTATTTGAGTGTGTGTGTGTGTGTGCGTATGTGTGTGTGAACGAGAGAGGGGGAGAGAAGGAGAGAGTCTGTTGCTATGCATTTTTCCACATCCCTGCCTACCACCAGCCTCTTCACACCAACCATCAGTGAGCTGAGCTGAGTGATCATACTGTGATGCTTCACTACTAAGGGCTCTGAGAGTTCCAAGCCTACAGTGCCTTCAGAAAGTATTCACACCCCTTGACTTATTCCACATTTTGTTGTGTTACATACAGCCTGAAATCAAAATGGATTAAATGGATTTTGTTCTCAACCATCTACATACAATATCCCATTTTCAAGTCTGGCTATAGATTGTCATACTGATTTAAGTCAAAACTATCTAGGCCACTCAGGAAAGTTCAATGTTGTCTTGGTAAGCAACTCCAGTGTATATTTTGCCTTGTGTTTTAGGTTGTTGTCCTGCTGAAAGGTGAATTTGTCTCCCACTGTCTGTTGGAAAGCAGATCTCTATTCCGTTTCTTTCTATCCTAAAAAACTCCCTAGTCCTTGCCAATGACAAGCATACCCATAACAAGATGAAGCCACCACCATGCTTGAAAATATGAAGTGGTCGTCAGTGATGAGTTGTGTTGGATTTGCCCCAAACATAACACTTTGTATTCAGGACTTCACGTTCTTTGCAGTTTTACTTTAGTGCCTTATTGCAAACATGATGCATGTTTTTGAATATTATTTTTTTCCTTCTTTTTCATTTAGGTTATTATTGTGGAGTAACTACAATGTTGTTGCTTCATCCTCAGTTTTCTCCTATCACAGCCATTCAACTGTAACTGTTTTAAAGTCACCATTGGCCTCATGATGAAATCCCTGAGCAGTTTCCTTCTTCCAGCAACTGAGTTAGTAAGGACGCCTGTATATTTGTATAGTGACTGGGTGTATCGATACACCATCCAAGGTGCAATGAATAACTACACCATGCTCAAAGGGGTATTCAAAGTATGTTTTCTTTTAACCCATCTACCAATAGATGCTTTTCTTTGCGAGGCATTGGAAAATATCTCTGGTCTTTGTGGTCGAAATTCACTGCTCGACTGAGGGACCTTTCAGATAATTGAATGTGTGGGGTACAGAGATAATAATCATGTAAAACACGAGGCAGCCTATTATGTGACTTATTAAGATAATTTGAGTCCTGAATGTATTTATGCTTGCCTTAACAAAGGAGTTGAATATATATTGACTCAAGACTTTCAGCTTTTCAATTTTTATTAATTTGTAAAAATGTCTAAAAACATAATTCCACTTTGACATTATGGGGTATTGTATGTAGGCCAGTGACACAAAATCTAAATGTATCAATTTGAAATTTAGCCTGTAACACAACAAAATGTGGAAAAAGTCAAGGGTGTGTATACTTTCTGAAGCCACTGCATATATACAGCTCTAGTAGTCATGGAAATTCTCAAAGAACTATCTCTCTATATTGTATAGAGAAAGGGGCTTAAAACCTTTTGTGACTAGGGGGCAGTATTTTCATTTTTTGAAAAATAACGTTCCCGTAGTAAACGGGATATTTTGTCAGGACAAGATGCTAGAATATGCATATAATTAACAGCTTAGGATAGAAAACACTCTAAAGGTTCCAAAACTGTAAAAATATTGTCTGTGAGTATAACAGAGCTGATGTTGCAGGCGAAAGCCTGAGAAAAATCCAATCCGGAAGTGCCTCATGTTTTGAAAGCGCTGCGTTCCAATGCGTCCCTATTGAGCAGTGAATGGGCTATCAACCAGATTACTTTTTCTCCGTATTCCCCAAGGTGTCTACAGCATTGTGACGTAGTTTTACGCATTTATGTTGAAGAATACCCGTAAGCGGCTACATTGCGCAACTGGTCACCTGATGGCTCCCAGAGTGATTCTCGCGTAAAATACAGAGGTAGCCATTATTCCAATCGGTCCTACTGAAAAACCAATTGTCCCGGTGGATATATTATCGAATAGATATTTGAAAAACATCTTGGGGATTGATTATAAACGACGTTTGCCATGTTTCTGTCGATATTATGGAGCTAATTTGGAATATTTTCCGGTGTTTTCGTGACTGCAATTTCCGGGCGATTTCTCAGCTAAATGTGAAGAACAAACGGAGCTATTTCGCCTACAAAAATAATATTTTTGGAAAAAACCAACATTGGCTATCTAACTGGGAGTCTCGTGAGTGAAAACATCCGAAGCTCATCAAAGGTAAACGATTTAATTTCATTGCTTTTCTGATTTCCGTGACCAAGTTACCTGCTGGACAAAATGCTATGCTAGGCTATCGATAAACTTACACAAATGCTTGTCTAGCTTTGGCTGTAAAGCATATTTTGAAAATCTGAGATGACAGGGTGATTAACAAAAGGCTAAGCTGTGTCTCAATATATTTCACTTGTGACTTTCATGAATAGGAATATTTTCTAGGAATATTTATGTCCGTTGCGTTATGCTAATTAGTGTCAGTCGATGATTACGCTCCCTCATGCGGGATGGGGAGTCACTAGAGGTTATTAAACCCGCTTTAGAATGATGAACCTGGACTTAGAG
This sequence comes from Oncorhynchus nerka, assembly GCF_034236695.1. Lineage (NCBI taxonomy): Eukaryota > Metazoa > Chordata > Actinopteri > Salmoniformes > Salmonidae > Oncorhynchus > Oncorhynchus nerka. The sequence goes on along the minus strand of NC_088415.1, from coordinate 21,937,068 downwards.
ATAAACCTAACATAGTAACTGTAAATCTATATCCTTCCATTTATTATGATGTTATTTTTATGATGTTATCTTCCATTTATTATGAAGTTCGTTTTGTATGGTATACATTAATTTGTGGATGTCCATCATCCATTTTGTATATGTTACAAATTACAGTTCTTACATTATGTTACAAATGAGTATGAAATGTTATGAATTCCACTTTGTTGTGGCTAATATTAGCTAGGTGGCTAACGTTAGCTAAAGGGGTTAGGATTAAGGGTTAAGGTTAGGATTAAGGTAAGGTAGTTGCAAAGTAGCTAAAAAGTATTAAGTATTTACAAAGTTGCTGATTAGCTAAAATGCAAAAGTCCATGATGTGATATGAACACACAACTTTTGGGTTGCTAGACATTCACGTTATACACCTACCCATCCTCAAGGACCAATCTACCTCCTTTCTTTTTTGGATTAAATAACCTTCTGTCTTATGTAACCATACCAAACATAAAATACATTTACGTTTACTATGAGTGTCACACATTTACTGTTAATATGGAAATGAGAAGGGCGTGAGAATGGCACCGGAGGAGATGGCGTGTGTGTGTTATTTCGCGTTATGTGAATACATTTTGTACATAATGTTCCTGCCACCTTCTCTTATGACTGAAAGAGCTTCTGGATGTCAGGACAGCCATTATTCACCTCGTACTATTCCACCTCAGGAGACTGAAAGTAATTTGGCATGAGTCCTCAGATCCTCAAAAAGTTCTACAGCTGCACCACCGAGAGCATCCTGACTGGTTACATCACTGCCTGGTATGGCAACTGCTCGGACTCCGACCGCAAGGCACTACAGAGGGTACATCACTGGGGCCAAGCTTCCTGCCATCCAGGACCTCTATACCTGGCACTGCAAGCGGTTCCTGAGCACTAAGTCTAGGTCCAATAGGCTTCTTAACAGCTTCTACCCCAAGCCATAAGACTCCTGAATAGCTAATCAAATGGCTACCCAGACTATTTGCATTGCACCCCCACCACCTCTTTTACGCTTCTGCTACTCTCTGTTTATTATCAATGCATAGTCACTTTAACTCTACCTACATGTAAATATTACCTCAATTACCTCGACTAACCTGTGCCCCCGCACATTGACTCTGTTACGGCACCCCCTGTATATAGCCTCGCTATTGTTATTTACTGCTGCTCTTAAATGATTTGTTATGTTATTTTTATTTGATGTTTTCCTTATTTATTTTTACTGAACACTTATTTTTCTTAAAACTTCATTGGGCTTGTATGTACTGTAAGCATTTCAATGCAAGGTCTACACCGGTTGTATTCGGCGCATGTGACAAATAATATTTGATTTGATTTGAATATGTTACGTCTAGTCTTTAGGCCCTGCTGGAATATTAGTAGTGTTGCAATTTTCCAAAAGCTCCAAATGCCAGTGTTCTAAATAATCTGGAAAACCTGCTAGTACATTGTTGAGAAAGTGCCTGGTCAGTCAGTTTCACACCCAAAGGAACCTCCTCACTAAGTTGTAAAAAATAACATCCCATCTTTACCTTCGACTTTCAACAATCAGATGTTTTTCTCATTGATTAATGACTTTGATTGTTCTCAGAAGCAGCGATAACTCATATATTTTTCTGATTTGTTGTTTGATTGATGACACTTTGGATTGAACAGTTGCAAGCACTCTCAGCATTCTCCTTCCATAAATAAATAACATCATAAATCCAAATATATATATATATTTTTTTACCAGCACAGAGGGTCCGGCCAATGTGTGAACTCAACCATATGGGAAGCATTTACTTCACTCTACGCATGTGCAGTGTTATTCAATTGAGTCTTTGGTTGTGTTCAATCTGGAGATGAGTGTTATGTGGACTAAGCATGTATGGAGGTGTGTGTGTGTGTGTGTGTGTGTGTGTGTGTGTGTTCCGTTTGAATCATTTCTGTACCACGTACGTACATACTGTAACTGCATTTTACAGTGTCACAACTATCTTTATCAAGATTATATATTTCCATTAGCTCATGTTTGACACAATAATGAAAGTCTATGTAGAGTATAAAATGCCTTTCACCTGGAAATAATTGCTTTGAGAAAGATATATTTCAGATAAGCATGACCATGTAAAAGGCAGGAGGTTAAAATACACCATCTGTCTGGGAAAGTCTTTTGTAGGGAAAGTCTTATGGATAGGGACTCCATTGGAGCAGTTTGAGCTTGGCTACCAATCCCAACAATAGAAGGAACACTCATTCAAGGCATGATTCATTTAACACCCTGTCCCATTGTTGCAGCTTTTATTGAAAACTAGCTCCATTTTGTAGCCATGTCATGAACAATGGCTGTGTAATGACTCACGCCCATTTCTTTATGGTACTCACAAAGAGTTCCAATTTGACAGTGACAGTCAACCATTTAAAAAGAAGGCAGACAATGAAACAAGATCAAGAGATCAAGTCTCCATAGATCAAGTCTAACTCACAAAGCCCCTTGAAGTAGAACAAGAAGGTGTTTATGTAACATACCGTATCAAAATACCATTCCTGGTGTTGCCATAGTTTTTGTTCACTGAACAGCCTACTATGTGGTGCTTGATGTTATACATTTGATTTGATTGTGAGAATACATACATATTTAGTTTACCAGGGATGCATGGCAGGACCATAGAATAGAAGCAGAGGGGGATTACATATAGACATTGTTAGCATTTAATATAGCTTTTATTCTCTGATCCCCTGTAGTAATCATACTACTGTGGGACTTTCATATCAAAGACCATAGTGACGCTCTTTGAATACGACAATAGGGTAACTATGAATGTCCAACACAACAATATAACAGTGTGAGTATTTTCAGAGGTTATCTGTTAGCATTAGTGTAAATGTCAGTGGGCTGTTAGTTACAGTATACAGATTAAGACCTTTACACAACACACAATTAACTAATGAGGTGGATCTGGTAGCTATTAGCAACGTGTTTCTGTTTTTGTGGGGCCTGGGAGGCATACAGCCATGTGGGGAGTAAACTCAGCCTGGATGACATCACCACTATGGTAGGGGGGACCATTACATTAACAACCAGCAGAGAGAAGGACATAAAGGAGAACCAGGAGAACATTTTAGTTTTAACTAGTATATTAGTATGCAATGACAGGTTAAGGTTCAAGACATGGCTACACTGAGCTACAACTGAATTACTGTAACACCATTTCTTCCACAATGTGGGTGTTGCTCTTTTACTCCAAATGGGCCTTCGGACAAATTGTCTCTTGTAGGCATGTGGTCATTCTAAGGACAAATTATTTGCTACTGTAAATACTGTTACAATTAGCATTTCAACAAACTAATGGAAGAAATAACAAGTCTTAATTGTGTTCTTTATGAGTCCAAATGGACCTCCTGTTTCTAACATAGTTGGGTCATTCCATGAAAAGAGTGCCTTTTGCATCCCTTTGATATTTAAAGTAGAAATTGTGCCCCAATATTGAATTGTAAAGCTTGTTAAAGTCAATTAAGTGCCCTTTAATATAGACCACATGGAGAATTCAATAAATCTGATTTTTATATTAATAAAGACTTGCTAAAGTGCACAAATGCAGCATTTTGACATGTCCCTCCATGCACCCTCTTTCAAAGAAACATTGAACATCTAATAGTCAAATCATAGTGTAAAAGCAGCTTTTGGGCCATTTGCCGGTGTTTTTGTGGGCAGGTCGAGCGTAACACGTGAACCCTATTACGCATAGATAGACAGGCTATAAATGTAGAAGAAAAATAATTATTGTGAATTTTACAATTTTACAAAAGGATTTACTTACAATGATGGCCTACCCCGGCCAAACCCTTACGACGCTGGGCCAATTGTGTGCCGCCCTATGGGACTACCAATCATGGCAGGATGTTATTGAACCAGGGTCTACAGTGATGCCTCTAGCACTGAGATGCAGTACCTTAGACCCCTGCGCCACTCGGGAGCCCCAAAATCAAGCGTGCATTCATTTTCCACTCCCTGTTGCACACAACAAGCTTCCATTCCCCCTGTCACAAGGGGATTAATGGCTGATTTAAGATGAAATCATCAACCCTGATATGGTCAATCCTGTTACTTTATTTTTAACTTAACTTTATTTGGTACTTAATAGGCATTTACTGTAGACATTCTTTTTCATTTAACCTCAAGTTTTTTTCTCATGAAGTTGAACATAAACTCTTTATGACAGAATTAATATAATAATAACATTTGTTGAAATCCATAAGAAAAAAATATGTTTACCTCTCAGAAAACCAAATTGATGGAACGACCCAGACTCCTTGTTTAGGGCCAAACGCTATGCCACGCCCACGGACGTTAGTGTCTTCTCCGCAATGAGTCTGGATCTGAATACCTCCCCAACCCTTCACCAAATGCGATCACATTAGAGGCCATCTGATTGGTCCAGAAACCAATGGGTTGGTCCAGAGCCAGAACACACATGAGTAAAACAGAGGCTTTGATACTCTGATTGGTTAGAGACGATCCAATCTTTGATGACCTTGTTTTGTACAATGCTCCTCGTGCCCCTTGTCACCACAAATTACTTCAATGATGTCAGTCTCAGACTAAAGTATTTACAGTGGCTTGTAAAAGTATTCACCCCCCTTGGCATTTTTCCAAGTTGGATGGGTTCCGCTGGTGTACAGCAATCTTTAAGTCATTACTACAGATTCTCAATTGGATTGAGGTCTGGGATTTGACTAGGCCATTCCAAGACATTTAAATGTTTCCCCTTAAACCACTCAAGTGTTGCTTTAGCAGTATGCTTAGGGTCATTGTCCTGCTGGAAGGTGAACCTCTGTCCAAGTCTCAAATCTCTGGAAGACGGAAACAGGCTTCCCTCCAAAATGTCCCTGTATTTAGCGTCATCCATCATTCCTTCAATTCTGACCAGTTTCCCAGTCCCTGCCGATGAAAAAACATACCCAAAGCATGATGCTGCCACCACCATGCTTCACTGTGGGATGGTGTCCTCGGGATGATGAGCAGTGTTTGGTTTGCGCCAGACATAGCGTTGTCCTTGCTGGCCAATTTTAGTCTCAACTGACCAGAGTACCTTTTTCCATATGTTTGGGGAGTCTCCCACATGCCTTTTGGCAAACACCAAATGTGAATGCTTATTTATTTCTTTGAGCAATGGCTTTTTTTCTGGCCACTCTTCCGTAAAGCCCAGCTCTGTGGAGTGTACGGCTTAAAGTGATTTATCGGTGCTCCGTGGGATGTTCAAAGTTTATGACCCAACCCTGATCTGTACTTCTCCACAACTTTGTCCCTGACCTGTTTGGAGAGCTTCTTGGTCTTCATGGTGCCACTTGCTTGGTGGTGCCCCTTGCTTAGAGGTTGCAGACTCTGGGGCCTTTCAGAACAGGTGAATATATACTGAGATCATGTGACACTTAGTTTGAACACAGGTGGACTTTATTTAACTAATGATGTGACTTCTGAAGGTAATTGGTTGCACCAGATCTTATTTAGGGGCTTCATAACAACGGGGTGAATACATATGTAGCACCACTTTCATTTTTATTCTATTTTTTATATTTTTAAATCAACTTTTTTTTCATTTCACTTTACCAATTTGGACTATTTTGTGTATGTCCATTACATGAAATCCGATAAAAATCCATTTAAATTACAGGTTGTAATGCAACAAAATAGGAAAAACGCCAAGGGGGATGAATACTTGAACCTTCTATTCCCTTGCAAGATAACCTAGGACAAATGTGGTACTAGCAGGATCTGGTAATTCTAAGGACAGACCATTGGTGATTGTACATGCTTAATCCTGTTTCCTTAGCAATTAAAGGCATGGCCAAGTCAACCAACTGTTTGAGGACATTGCTTAAAAGTGTCCAATAGTGCTTCAGTCACACTCTTTCAGGGTTAAGGTTCAATAACCTCTGATTGGCTTCTTAAGGAGTCTCTGGTCTTTTAACAATGAATGTAGTTTTACAACAACTAGGAGAAGCCTATATACCATATGAGCTCAGTATATGTCATATGAAGGAGTTTCATTATAGCAGAGCTTGTAAAAAGTCTACGAGGTGCTTAGTATTTCTACAGTGATTTCTTCAGAGTCTGGATGCTTTCTGACTATGCATGAGTTAACACACAACACACACACACACACACACACACACACACACACACACACACACACACACACACACACACACACACACACACACACACACACACACACACACACACACACACACACACTGTATTTACAGGGCTGGGGGGGAAATCATTAGCCACAGCCTCAAATTAATTTACCTGACAGTCGCAGTGAGGACTACAGGGGTAAAATAACTCCCAACACTCCTCACATTACAATTCCCTCTATGACCGGGTTGACCGCACCTCATCAACTAATCAAAACAGCAGCCCTATGCCAGTGGATCAAAACAACCAGGAAGACTTAAGAAAGGGAGGTTTGGGATGCTAGTGGGGAGGGAGAGAAAAATAAAATAAATACGAATCAAGAACTAGTAGGGAAGAGAGAGCGATTTGATGCCTCTTTCAGTAGTTCCCCCTGTTTGATTAACGGTTAGAGAGCCTCCCATGAAGTAAGCAGGAGCCACAGTCACACAGAAAGTGCTTTTTCTAATCAGATCCAGACACCCAGCCGGGTTCTGCTCACCACGTTCTGACCTCCAATTCCTCTGCACTCACAGAAGATAGAGAGGGAGAGAGATGCAATAGGGAGAAAGAAAAATCAAGAAACATGGCAAATGTAAATGTATGTGTAAGCCAGGAGTGCTTTACTTTTCATTTGACTTCCCGAATGCAGGGAAAGAGGGGAAAACCCAATCCAGCCCATTCCTGCTGTGGGAACACTGTATGAATGCTGTATGAATGCAGTGCGAAGGCTGCAGGAAGCCTGTAAGAAGCCTGTAGGAACACTGTAGGAATGCTGTAGGAAAGATGTGGTACACTGTACGAGTGCTGTGTAAGGCTGTAGGAATGCTGTGGGAATGCTGTAGGAAGGTTGTGGGCTGAGACAATTGGATTAGCAGTGATATTATTCTGCTTGATGAGGGGGTTAATAAGAGGCAGGTGGTACAGCACCATAGCAGCTCTGTTGATTTGGAGTGTGAGTGTCTGTGAGTGTGTGTGTGTGTGTGTGTGTGTGTGTGTGTGTGTGTGTGTGTGTGTGTGTGTGTGTGTGTGTGTGTGTGTGTGTGTGTGTGTGTGTGTGTGTGTGTGTGTGTGTGTGTGTGTGTGTGTGTGTGTGTGTGTGTGTGTGTGTATGAGCATGTGCGCTCGCATATGTGTGTGCATGTGCTTTTGTTTGTGTGTGTGTGCATGCTTGCGGTTTTTACAGAGGAGTTGTAATAGCTAGCAGCTTCGCTGCACTGCGCTCCCTCATCTCATCAAACCCATTTAGGTGATAAGAGAAATCATTAGCAGAAACCCACATCTTTCTGGTCGACTGGATCTAGCCTCTAAAGGAATTCCAAACAGAGAACTCAAGAAAACGAAGGATTTAAAATGCAGATCTGCCATCTGGAGAAGAAGAATTTAGATTTGGGATTTGGGGAGCGTGTATGAATTTTCTATGTAAATCAGCCTCTTAACAGTGTAGTCAGTTTCATACAGCCGTGGTGATTTACATGGATGTCACAGTCAATCATTGCAGAGCAGAAAAATCCCCTTCCATTTTGACAATCAGTACACCATCCACTTGACTCCATTCAGTATTCACAGTTGTAAATATTAATGTTAGACTATGACACCGAGGCCAGCCTTATGAGTTCGGCTAGTGGGTATGTGTGTGTGTGTGTATGTGTGTGTATGTGTGTATGTGTGTGTGTGTGTGTGTGTGTGTGTGTGTGTGTGTGTGTGTGTGTGTGTGTGTGTGTGTGTGTGTGTGTGTGTGTGTGTGTGTGTGTGTGTGTGTGAGCATCACAGGAGGTTGGTGGCACCTTAATTGGGGAGGACTTGCTCATGGTAACGGCTGGAGTGGAATAGGTGGAATGGTATTAAATACATCAAACACAGTGTTTGATTCCATTCCAATCGCTCTGTTCCAGCCATTATTATGAACCGTTTTCCCTCAGCAGCCTCCACTGGCATGCATACATGCTTGTCTGTTTTATTGCCCATGTGTGTGCCTCTGTCTGTTTGAATCTATGGGTGTTGAATAGGGTTATGGTATTTCAGAGAGACAATAGTAATGCCATTAGTAGTCTCAGTTCTGTCCCTCAGTGGAGAGACCCCGAGGCCTCGGCCATGGCAGCCACACAGATAGTTCTCATACAGGCTGCTCTCCTCACACTCATCTGCATAGAGCAGTCAGGCTGGGTATCTGTGTAAGCACTTTGTGACAACTGCTGATGTAAAAAGGGCTTTATAAAATACATGTGATTGATTGATTGACAGGAGAGGCCAAACCAACATCACAACCATCACCATCGTCACCACCAGTACAGCACCAGCAGCAGAATCACGACCTGCATTTCCTCTCAGTACCCCTGGTTAGGTAGGCCTACACACACACACATCATCATCAATCACCTTTATCACCATCCTCTCTGGCATACACCGACATGATATCCACCTTAGCTTGGTTTACCCCTTCTTCTGTCTCCCTTTCCAAACTGAGTTTGGCGGTAGGCAACTTTTGATTTGAGGAATCAGGCTTATGGAAAACCCACATGAATTTCACATGTGAAGTGTTCCAAAAACACATGTTTTCATGTAATCACATGTGATCTTAATTTAAGTTAATGTGATAACGTGTGACAACATGTAAAGCAACATGTGATAACATGAAACTACACGTGAAGTGTTCCAAAAAAATGAAATGAAATGTTGTGGTTTGTATGCATGCTCTGGATAAGAGCGTCTGCTAAAGGACTAAAATGTAAATGTCAAATGATAACATGAAGTCTGTATCGTTCTCTAAGTAATCTCCCTCCTAAATTGGTCAGCACTTTATACTGTGACAGATTGGAAAATCATATTGTGTGTAGTAGCATAAAGTGAAAGGGACTTCATCAATTGAAAAGCCATAACTATATCTACCCTGTAAAGCTCTATGTTGCCCTTTCATTCATCCTTCATCACACCTCCCTCTAGCCAGGAATGTTACACCGGAGCCATTTTGAAACCAGAACTCACGAGGTGATTGGCCATTTAGAGCGAAAAGAGGACCAGATGGCAGGAAGAGCAGGTCCAGATGGGACTAATTGGCCAGAGCTATGAGGTTAGCACCGAGACACCCTGAAACTAAGCTCAATGGCACCTCAGAAGGACCAAAATGACTCAGAACCTCTGTGTGAAGATTACGAATCTGCTAGACAGATAGACGAGGAGGATGGAGGAGCAGTCGAGGTAAAACGATGGTACGATGGCTCTTGAGCATTCAATCAGTACTAATGAGTGTGTTAATAATGGGCTTGCTGAAGCCAATTTAAGCGTTTTAATATCGAGTGTGTGTGGAGAGGGAATTAGTCATCAGCAGACAGCAGGGAGCTGAAGGCAGAGGCAGCCATCTCAGACACTCCACCAAAGCCTGCGGGATTTTCATGACAACTCGTTGAAGACACAGCATTCAACATTTCGCCCCAGACAAAAGAAATGTGTCTTCCCCTCCAAACATCACTCTGCTTCAAAATTACAGTGCATTCGGGAAGTATTCAGACCCCTTCACTTTTTCCACAAAAAACAGAAATACCTTATTTAAATAAGAATTCAGACCTTTTGCTATGAGATTCAAAATTTAGCTCAGGCAAATCCTGTTTCCATTGATCATCCTTGAGATGTTTCTACAACTTGATTGGAGTCCACCTGTGGTCAATTCAATTGATTGGACATGATTTGGAAAGGCACACACCTGTCTATATAAGGTCACAGTTGACAGTGCATGTCAGAGCAAAAACCAAGCCATGAGGTCAAATGAATTGTCCATACAGCTCCGAGACAGGATTGTGTCGAGGCACAGGAAGGTTACCAAAAAATGTCTGCAGCATTGAAGGTCCCCAAGAACACAGTGGCCTCCAACATTCTTAAATGGAAGAAGTTTGGAACCACCAAGACCTAGAGCTGGCCACCAAGCCAAACTGAGAAGGGCCTTGGTCAGGGAGGTGACCAAGAACCCAATGGTCACTCTGACAGAGCTACAGAGTTCCTCTGTTGAGATGGGAGCACCTGCAGCACTCCACCAATCAGGCCTTTATGGTAGAGTGGCCAGATGGAAACCACTCCTCAGTAAAAGGCACATGAAAGCCCGCTTGGAGTTTGCTAAAAGGCACCTAAAGGACTCTCAGACCATGAGAAACAAGATGCTCTAGTCTGATGAAACCAAGATTGAACTCTTTGTCCTGAATGCCAAGCGTCTCATCTGGAGGAAACCTGACACCATTCTTACGGTCAAGCATGGTGATGGTAGTGTCATGCTGTTGGGATGTTTTTCCACTGGCAGGGACTGGGAGACCAGTCAGGATTGAGGGAAAGATTAACAGAGCAAAGTACAGAGCGATCCTTGATGAAAACCTGATCCAGAGCGCTCAGGACCTCAGACTGCGGCAAAGGTTCACATACCAACAAGACAACGACCCTAAGCACACAGCCAATAAAACACAGGAGTGGCTTCGGGACAAGTCTCTGAATGTCCTTGAGTGGCCCAACCAGAGCCCGGACTTGAACCTGATCGAACACCTCTGGAGAGACCTGAAAATAGCTGTGCAACAACACTCCCCATCCAACCTGACATAGTTTGAGAGGATCTTCAGAGAAAAATGGGAGAAACTCCGCAAATACCGGTGAGCCTAGCTTGTGGCGTCATACCCAAGAAGACTTGAGGCTGTAATCGCTGCCAAAGTTGCTTCAACAAAGTACTGAGTAAACGGTCTGAAAACTTATGTAAATGTATATTTTTACATTTTTATTAAACAAAATCAAACCTGTTTTTGCTTTGTCATTATAGGGTATTGTGTTTAGATTGATAAGGGAAAATAAACTATTTAATCCATTTTAGAATAAAGCTGTAACGTAACACAAAGTGAAAAAAGTCAAGGGGTCTGAATACTTTCCGAATGCACTGTTAGAGTCGGGCTCACATGGCTGCAGATGGGTTTAAAATGAGCTCAGATGATGTCTCTGTCTGGATCAGGTCTCCACTAGTAATCCATATATACTATAATACAACTTTTTTTTATCTCCTCAAGTTGCAATTTATAGGGTATCATCTACAGCAGGGGGTTTCAAACTACGGTCTGAGTACTGCAATTTATCAATCCATTTTTTTGAATTACTTATTTTAAGGAATTTTACATTACTTTTCACAATGCAAATGTTTAAAAATAATAATAGGCATTTAATATGTTACAAATTTGACCGGCAAGATATTTGATTAAAAAATATATAATCTACTGGTGGTTCTCAAAAGCTTTTGACAGTGATTCGGTGGTCCCCAGACTGGAAAAGGTTGGGAACCACTGATCTAGAGTACAAGGGCCATCTATAAAGAACTACCCAGGTCCAAACCTTAACTGAAACACTAAAGGTAAAGTGACCCCAGTCCATTCGGTAAAGTTACGATTTGCAGCAGTAGTTCTTTCCAGAGATCACACAGTTTAAACCCCACGACTCAGCCATATTAATATTCTTCAGACCAAATATTTTAAAACTGCCCAATTTATCATTAGAACAATTCAATTAAAATGAAAGGTCCAAACTTATTGAGCAAATCAATCTATATGCCAGCTAGGGATAGTTGAGAATGCAAAGTCAATAACCGAAGCCCACTCCATAATCATTAATCTGATCAGCTAAGTGAGGGATGCATCCCTCTACATGAGTGTAGAGTGTCACAGCTAATGTCCTCCCCCTCTTCGTTTCACTTCAATCAATTACCCAGTCAGGATGGATCAGTCTTCCACACTGCATTACCCTGTTTGAGGAACGCCTCTGCCAGGCCTGGGCTGTTTTGGCAGAGAGAGGGAGGAGAAAACTAAGGGAGAAAGTAAAGGGAGAGGGATGGAAGGATGGGGGGGTGAGGAACGAGAATAACCTCTATCACACCCTCATTAATCACCAGTGGGGTACCTTGGAAACACTGACTCCCTCCCACTCGTTCTCTCTTTATCAATCTCTCCCTCTCTCTCTTTCTCTCTTGCTCTCATTTCCTCTTCATAAACACTCTCTTCGTACTTGTTCTCATCCCTGAAAATCTTCAATTTTGCCTGCTACAGTTTGGGTTGGTCAGACTTGCTTCCCCCCACAATGACAGTGTCACCCTAACCCTAACCCTAACCCTAGCCAACTGGGCAGACAGAGAGAGATGAGGTCCTATCAGGTCTTACCTGACCATCAAGACTGTTGGGATTGTTCAGGAAGGTGCTACTGTGACATCCTCCTACTCTCTCCCATCTCTCTCTCTCTCTCTTCTCCTCTCTTGGGGGATGTTGTGTATCCATGGGTACAGGACGTGCTAGTGCACAACAGGGAGCTGCCACTACAGTCAGCTGACTACTCGGCAGGAACGTGTACCAGAAGTCACATGACACACTGAATGAGCTGAAGGGCACATACACACACATGCTTGCACACACCCACTTTCTATAACTGAACAAATGAGCTCCAAAGGGTTGTACTTTAAGGAAAGAGCAGCTGATTTCCACCTGAGGCCCACAATTCCACACATATCCCCTCAGCTACACTGGAGGGGCAAGTGTCCTCAAACCATGACTGGATGACTGATCAGGACATAGCTCTGCACTCTAAGGCTTCCAATGGGGGTAACAGCATAGTCGTAAGAGATATCTGCTTCCACTGCTGTTCTAATGACATGAATAGAGAGAGAATTTAGAAAGTGAGAAACCTAAGGTAATTGGAATGTGAGGAAAACATTAAGCAGGAACAATATCCTCTTATTCTATCCTCATCTTCATCATGGGATATTCTTCTTATCGTAACACCTTTAAGGGATTATGAAGCAGTGGCACCTGTGTTTTCCTTCTCCACCTGTGTTGAGCGATTCTCTCAGATGACTCTGCTCAGTGCTGTGACTAACTTTTGATGTGTCTGCAGTATGCTGTGTGAGTCTGGAGTCTGGGGCGGGTTCTGCGTCACACAGCTGACGGTAATGACTGCACCACTGCAGCCCACATCCTCTCTATTCTTCGATTCCTATTGTTATCGGAATCACAGAAATAGAATTGAATAGCCCCAACTAAACTTTGGGTAGGCATTACACCATAGCAACTGGAAATGCCAATGCAAGAGTGTCAGCCTATATGTAAGTGCATACACATGCATTGTACTAGTTTTCTTTAGCCATTAGACATGTTCTTACCCAAGTAATGTAAAGTAGGACTCGAAGCTTTGAACCTTTCATACTGAAGTCAGTCTTATTGAATAGAAAGACTCCAGTCCCCATAGTGTATACTTCTAATAATATTTCTTATTGAATAGAAAGACTCCAGTCCCCATAGTGTATACTTCTAATAATATTTCTTATTGAATAGAAAGACTCCAGTCCCCATAGTGTATACTTCTAATAATATTTCTTATTGAATAGAAAGACTCCAGTCCCCATAGTGTATACTTCTAATAATATTTCTGGACGGATATAAAAGGAAATTACACATTGGGGGATCAATGACGTAATACATCACACAGCAGGCAGAGATCCAAAAGATCATTTCCATGGAGAAAAACAACCTAGATGAACCTGGATCTCCCACAGTACTTCCTGCCTAAGCATAATTCCCGTCCTAATTTAATCAGGCATTCACTAAGGGCGGTCTCATGGGGTCCTGTGTGGGACTAACTGTGTTGTGGTTCTGTGACAGTGACCGCTTTCAGTGAGCAGAGGTTTCCATGGGGTCCCAAACTTGTTCCAGAGACCTTTTTCATGACATTAGTTTAAAAGGGGTTTATACTGACCTATAGCCATGGGGATGAGTCACTGTCAGCACTACCAGCAGTGTGACATGGACCATAGGCCTGATTAACTGAGTGGATTTGAATGCCCTGTGATTCATCTTCATAAAAAGATGAATACCCACTCTCACATAGATATTAGTTCTGTATGAGACAGTGTGCTGGCATCCTTGTTATTCCATGGACCCTGCACCTGGAGTTTGATGGATGTTCATTTTTAAATTGTGATTCATCAATATCACAATATATTTCAAACGTTCTTAGAAAAAATGGTTCCAAAAGGGTTCTTCGGCTTCCCAATAGGAGAACCAGGTAGAACTCTTTTGGGTTCCATGTAGAACCCTATGGGGAAAGGGTTCTACATGGAACCCAATAAGGTTGTACCTGGAACCAAAAATGGTTCTTCAATTGGTTCTCCTATGGGGACAGCCAAATTAACATTTTAGGTTCTAGATAGCACCTTTTTTCTGAGTGTACTCAAACTGGACAGTTGGATGCTTTGCGTGATGTATTGTTGTCTCTACCTTCTTGCTCTTTGTGTTGTTGTCTGTGCCCAATAATGTTTTGTGCTACTACCATGTTTTTGTCATGTTGTGTTGCTACCATGATGAGTTGTTGTCTTAGGTCTCTCTTTATGTAATGTTGTGTTGTCTCTCTTGCCGTGATATATTTAGTCCTATATTTTTATTCGTTTTTTTTTTTTTTTTTAAATGTATCCCAGCCCCAGTCCCCAGAGGAGGCCTTTTGCCTTTCGGTGGGCCATCACTGTAAATAAGAATTTGTTCTTAACTGACTTGTGAAATAAAATTATTTTAAAAAACATCTGAAGGACCTACAGTTGAAGTCAGAAGTTTACATATACTTTAGCCAAACACATTTAAACTCAGTTTATCACAATTCTTGACATTTAATCCTAGTAAAAGGTCCATGTCTTAGGTCAGTTAGGATCACCACTTTATTTTAAGAAAGTGAAATGTCAGAATATTAGTAGAGAGAATGACATATTTTAGCTTTTATTTCTTTCATCACAATCCCAGTGGGTCAGAAGTTTACATACACTCAATTAGTATTTGGTAGAAATGCCTTTAAATTGTTTAACTTGAGTCAACATTTTTGGGTAGCCTTCCACAAGCTTCCCACAATAAGTTGGGTGAATTTTGGCCCATTCCTCCTGGCAGAGCTGGTGTAACTGAGTCAGGTTTGTAAGCCTCTTTGCTCGCACGCGCTTTTTCAGTTCTGCCCACAAATGTTCTATGGGATTGAGGTCAGGGCTTTGTGATGGCCACTCCAATGTCTTGACTTTGTTGTCCTTAAGCCATTTTGCCACAACTTTGGAAGTATGCTTGGGATCAATGTCTATATGGAAGACCCATTTGCGACCAAGCTTTAACTTTCTGACTGATGTCTTGAGATGTTGCTTGAATATATCCACATAATTTTCCTCCTCATGATGCCATCTATTCTGTGAAGTGCACCAGTCCCTCCTGCACCAAAGCACCCCCACAACATGATGCTGCCACCCCCGTGCTTCACGGTTGGGATGGTGTTCTTCGGCTTGCAAGCTTACCCCTTTTTTCTCCAAACATAACGATGGTCATTATGGCCAAACAGCTCTATTTTTGTTTCATCAGACCAGAGGACATTTCTCCAGAAAGTACAATCTTTGTTCCCATGTGCAGTTGCAAACCGTAGTCTGGCTTTTTTATGGCGGTTTTGGAGCAGTGGCTTCTTCCTTGCTGAGCGGCCTTTCAGGTTATGTCGATATAGGACTAGTTTTACTGTGGATATAGATACTTTGTACCTGTTTCCTCCAGCATCTTGACAAGGTCCTTTGCTGTTGTTCTGGGATTGATTTGCACTTTTCGCACCAAAGTACGTTCTTCTCTAGGAGACAGAATTGCGCCTCCTTCTTGAGCAGTATGATGGCTGCGTGGTCCCATGGTGTTATACTTGCGTACTGTTGTTTGTACAGATGAACGTGGTACATTCAGGCGTTTGGAAATTGCTCCCAATGATGAACCAGACTTGTGGAAGTACAAAAAAAATTCTGAGGTCTTGGCTGATTTCTTTTGATTTTCCCATGATGTCAAGCAAAGAGGCACTAAGTTTGAAGGTAGGCCTTGAAATACATCCACAGGTACACCTCCAATAGACTCAAATGATGTCAATTAGCCTATCAGATGCTTCTAAAGCCATGACATAATTTTCTGGAATTTTCCATGCTGTTTAACGGCACAGTCAACTTAGTGTATGTAAACTTCTGACCCACTGGAATTGTAATACAGTGAATTATAAGTGAAATAATCTGTCTGTAAACAATTGTTGGAAAAATGACTTGTGTCATGCACAAGTAGATGTCCTAACCGACTTGCCAAACTATAGTTTGTTTGTGGAGTGGTTGAAAAACGAGTTTTAATCACTCCAACCTAAGTGTATGTTAACTTCCGACTTCAACTGTATATGGCAAAAACACACAGTGAAGGTTGTATAGAATTAATAATATTTTTGTATATTGTACTGTAGGAATGGAAAACTTGACAAGAAGAAAACAAACTTGTGTGTGTGTAGGAGGGGACAAACAGAAATGATTCTGTTTGATTGACATGCCTGTGCTGTAGGTCCTACCAGAGACCTGCCTCTTACAGTGTTCATTGGCATGTGTGTGGTCCTTTACAATCTGAGGGGGCAAGCATGTTCCATTACATCACATCATGAACACATTAGCATGGCATGGCTTCTCAACATCTGGTTTGTGGTCTCTCCTGTAACGCAATCCATATCTCTCCATCATTCACTAGGCATCCTATCGACTGCAGGAGTGCAAGGTCGAGCCACAGCCATTAATAACTGTCTTGTCATGCTACATTACATTATTAATCAGCTCAGTGATACCTCTGAGAACACACACACAAAGTATCCTCTGTCAGGTGTGTAACCCTCCAGCGTTACATTAGCCACAACATGGTCATTGAGCAGCCCCTTTCATTCAAAGCACAGAACAGTGAGCACACAGATTCAATAACCAACAGTGACCCAAGCAGGAATTGAACCCGCAACTGTGGTGTTGCCAGCACCATTCACTAACCCATCCGAGCCACGGCCAATAGGCACTACAGATGCAGATAACTACAGTACAATGCTGCAGGAGGCAGAGCATTCAGGATCTCTGTGTCTTTTTCCACCCACCACCCTTCCAGAATCAGCCGTTTCTGTGGCGACAGAGCTGGGGGGAAAAGCGGAGGGGGTCGGAAGAGGGGGAGGGGGTCGATTCTGTGAAAGTGGAGAGACGACACTTCAATTACAGTGGGAGAGAGATGGAGGGGTGGAAGGAGGGGGAATAAAGGGATGTGAAAGGGTCAGTAGGGAGCTTACGCATCTCTCTGCATCTCTCAACATCTCTCAGATAGACAGACAGGAGTGGCAGAGGCTTGGCAGAGGCTGTGGCAGAGGTTGTGGCATTCCCAGCGTATTATCCAGAAGCTGCCTTTTCTCTGAAATCTGCAGTTATCCTTGTTCTACATGAATGAAGAAAACAACATTCTCCACCATTTCCTCTCAGTCTATTCCTCTATGCTTCTACAGTAACTGACGTAAGAAACAGAAATGGCCTCAATCGATGTCTTCACACACTAAAATGGAGGAATTTCACACTGAATTGATTGTCTATTAAAAACAAACTCCAAAACAGTCAGAGCCTGCCAATAGCAATAGACAGTACCTAACAGAAAAATCTTCAGCAGAAACCCCCCAGAAGCATCTACAAGTGGTTAGTACTAACACATTAGACATCACCACTGAACCCTTTCCCCATGCTGGCTTAGAAAGCCATTCATATGGCTTAGAAAGCGGAAATAGGAGGCAGTTATCAACTGTGTCACGGGCAAGATTACTGCAGTACAGCTCTCCATGCTCCACCCCTGCCCACACAGCTCAGTCCATAGGGATGGATCAGCCTTCACACAGTACAGAGGAGATGATCTAGACCCACAGTCACCCTGAGAACCAGAGGGACAGCTATACAGATATTGGTTTATACAGTTGACAGGCTGGCTGGACAGCTGTAAGGTACAGTAGCCTTGTGGATATTTGCATTCTGTCAGCTGGTCGGTGGTTTAAATCAGAGCAGCTGAAAAGACACTTGTGTCTTCATGTTTCATTACTCCTGAGTCAGATAACAGTAATGTTGCTGCTGCTGTGTTCATCTACCCACTCTCTCTCTCGCTCTTTCTCACTGCTTCTTTCTTTCTCTCTCACTGGAACGCACCAACACAGGCACGAGCACACACAAGGGCACGTGCATGCACACACACACACACACACACACACACACACACACACACACACACACACACACACACACACACACACACACACACACACACACACACACACACACACACACACATAAACATAAACATAAACATAAACATAGCATCCACACACACACCCATTGTCTGTGGCAGTTCATAATGGATACACCCTAAAAATGGTATCAGACTAAAATAAATAAAACTTTCCACACTTTCCTTTGGTAATATCATCAGCATTAAACCTGTTCAGTCTTATTATAAACACTTCAGTGTTACATCTTTCTGAGTCATCTAACACACCAAGAAACTAAGACGTCACATTCTCTCACCCAAGACGAATGAAAACAATACCAAAGATCAATTCATGAAGTTTTACGAGCACATTAAGCTGTGAACCAAAACACACCATACAATTATTTCCCTCTCTTTCTTTCGTTCTCTCCCTCAATTCAGAGGATACATATGTTTTATTGCCAAAACAGTTCACTACTGCAAATTGAAATCTCTCTCGCCCTCTCTCTCTGACTACAGACTACAGAAAAGCAGCAGACAGACTCACCTCTGTAATTATCTATCTGTGGCTGCAGGGTTCCGCAGCTGTAGCTTTAGAGAGGTGGTGGACAGGAGGAACGCTCTCTTTTCACTCACAGTGTTGTCATGGCAGTGGTGTGGCAGAGGTACAGTACTGTTCACAGCTTACAGCTCACTGCTCTGTCTGTCGATCACTGAGAAAAACACCAGCTCAGCTCAGCCCCTGGCTCTGACTCTGACTGCAACGCAGCAGCAGACAGATGAGAGGCACGACTGGAGCCTGCAAGCTCTGTCACCAGCTCAAGTCTCCCTCCCTCACTCTGTTATTCTCTCTCTTTCTCTCTTTATTTCTCCTCCAGGCGTGGTGTCTCTCCTCAAGGCTGCTCAGAGGTAAAGGAAGAAGAATACTACAACAGATCAGCACATTCAGGTTGTGTTGGCTTCCTTCACATGCATGGCATGTGTGTTATGAACTTTCTGTGAGCGCTAATGAGAGTTAGGCAAGCAGGCTCTCACTGAGAGATAGACTGATAGAAAGCTACTCCCACCTCTACCCCCCCCCCCCCTCCTCTTCTCATCATCTCTCCAGCCTGTTAGAGAGTGAGTCATCGTCTCTGAGCCAATCACAACGCGGCGAACTGCCTATGATTAAAATCACAAGGGTACTAACCAGGGCCGAGGCTCCACCACTGCTATCATGAGGAGAAGGGGATGAAACAAGGAGGGAAGGAGACGAGGATAAAACAAGCAGAGACAAGGAAGGGGAAAGTCTGAGAGAACTTTTACATACTTGTCGATTTTATGGGCGGGGATTCAGTGGACTCTGGTCATATGGGAGGTAGTCAGTGAATGACAGCTGTATTCCTCTTTGAAACTGTGTCACAGTAGTCTGTCAGGGAAAGGGTTTCTCCTCTGATGCATAATTACATCAGGCACAGAAAGTGAAGGGGAATGCAGAGTCCCCTGGTGGATTTGACATCTTCTTGATAATAAGCTATTTTGTCCTGTTGGGTTACGCCTGATTGAATAGGGGGGATAAATAAACCTGCTGGGCAGAATCAGGGAATTCTAGGGCTGATTCTCCTTCTTATTCTGAAGTGCTGCTGATTGCAAACCCTTTACAACTGACCACTGCTGTTGGATTATGATGACATTCATTCAACCAACCTGCCACCATCGTCACCAGGGGTCCCCAATTACATTCAGCCGTGGGCCGATTTTCCTTGAGCGGATGGTCGGGGGTAGGAGCATAGTTATAAATCATTTGTACACTGCAAATTGACTGCAAGAATCCTGAACACATATAGTATTTGACAAAAACAGAATTATTTCAAACCTTGATTACATTTGGATATGATCACATATGCCTCTCTATTTATTATTGGGAATACTTTGGAACAGATTCACTAAATTTAAATCACTTTGAGCTAATTTCCTGGTGATATTATAGTCTCTCACGTCCATTATTGAAAATTATAACATATATACTCTACCGGTCAAAAGTTTTAGAACACCTACTCATTCAAGGGTTTTTCTTTATTTTACTATTTTCTACATTATAAAGTAATAGTGAAGACATCAAAACTATTAAATAATTCATATGGAATCATGTAGTAACCAAAAAAGTGTTAAACAAATCTAAATATATTTGAGATTCTTCAAAGTAGCCACCCTTCACCTTGACAGCTTTTGCACACTTAGCATTATCTCAACCAGCTTCACCTGGAATATTTTTCCAATAGTCTTGAAGGACTTCCCACATATGCTAAGCACTTGTTGGCTGCTTTCCTTCACTCTGCGGTCCGACTCATTCTAAACCATCTCAATTAGGTTGAGGTCGGGAGATTGTGGAGGCCAGGTCATCTGATGCAGCACTCCATCACTCTCCTTCTTGGTACAATAGCCCTTACACAGCCTGGAGGTGTGTTGGGTCATTGTGCTGTTGAAAAACAAATAATAGTCCAACTAAGCCCAAACCAGATGGGATGGCGTATTGCTGCAGAATGCTGTGGTAGCAATGCAGGTTAAGTGTACCTTGAATTCTAAACAGACATTGTCACCAGAAAAGAACCCCCACACCATAACACCTCCTCCTCCATGCTGTATGGTGGGAAATACACATCCGGAGATCACCCACACAGTGTCTCACAAAGACACGGTGGTTGGAGCCAAAAATCTCAAATTTGGACTCCAGACCAAAGGACACATTTCCACTGATCTAAGTACCCACAAAACACCAGCCTCAACGTCCACAGTGAAGAGGCAACTCAGGGATGCTGGCGTTCTGTCCAGTGTCAGTGTTCTTTTGCCCATCTTAATATTTTATTTTCATTAGCCCGTCTGAGATATGGCTTTTTCTTTGCAACTCTGCCTACAATGCCAGCATCCCGGAGTTGCCTCTTCATTATTGACGTTGAGACTGGTGTTTTTAAGTACTATTTAATGAAGCTTCCAGTTGAGGACTTGTGAGGCGTCTGTTTCTCAAACTAGACACTAATATACTTGTCCTCTTGCTCAGTTGTGCACCAGGGCCTTCCACTCCTCTTTCTATTCTGGTTAGAGCCAGCTTGCCCTGTTCTATGAAGGGAGTAGTACAAAGAATTGTACAAGATCTTCAATTTCTTGGCAATTTCTCGCATGGAATAGCCTTCATTTATCAGAACAAGAATAGTCTGACGAGTTTCAGATGAAAGTTCTTTGCTTCTGGCCATTTTGAGCCTGTATTCGAACCCACAAGTGCTGATGCTCCAGATACTCAACTAGTCTAAAGAAGGCCTGTGCTAGCTGTGCTAACATAATTGCAAAAGGGATTTTCTAATTATCAATTAGCCTTTTAAAATGCTAAACTTGGATTAGCTAACACAATGTGACATTGGAACACAGGAGTGATGTTTGCTGACAATAAACCAAACCAATTAACCCATTAACCAAGATGGCGTAGCAGTGAAGACGTGTTTGTTTGTCCTCTCATGTATTTTTTGTATACAGTGCCTTGCGAAAGTATTCGGCCCCCTTGAACTTTGCGACCTTTTGCCACATTTCAGGCTTCAAACATAAAGATATAAAACTGTATTGTTTTGTGAAGAATCAACAACAAGTGGGACACCATCATGAAGTGGAACAACATTTATTGGATATTTCAAACTTTTTTAACAAATTAAAAACTGAAAAATTGGGCGTGCAAAATTATTCAGCCCCTTTACATTCAGTGCAGCAAACTCTCTCCAGAGGTTCAGTGAGGATCTCTGAATGATCCAATGTTGACCTAAATGACTAATGATGATAAATACAATCCACCTGTGTGTAATCAAGTCTCCGTATAAATGCACCTGCACTGTGATAGTCTCAGAGGTCCGTTAAAAGCGCAGAGAGCATCATGAAGAACAAGGAACACACCAGGCAGGTCCGAGATACTGTTGTGAAGAAGTTTAAAGCCGGATTTGGATACAAAAAGATTTCCCAAGCTTTAAACATCCCAAGGAGCACTGTGCAAGCGATAATATTGAAATGGAAGGAGTATCAGACCACTGCAACACTACCAAGACCTGGCCGTCCCTCTAAACTTTCAGCTCATACAAGGAGAAGACTGATCAGAGATGCAGCCAAGAGGCCCATGATCACTCTGGATGAACTGCAGAGATCTACAGCTGAGGTGGGAGACTCTGTCCATAGGACAACAATCAGTCGTATATTGCACAAATCTGGCCTTTATGGAAGAGTGGCAAGAAGAAAGCCATTTCTTAAAGATATCCATAAAAAGTGTTGTTTAAAGTTTGCCACAAGCCACCTGGGAGACACACCAAACATGTGGAAGAAGGTGCTCTGGTCAGATGAAACCAAAATTGAACTTTTTGGCAACAATGCAAAACGTTATGTTTGGCGTAAAAGCAACACAGCTCATCACCCTGAACACACCATCCCCACTGTCAAACATGGTGGTGGCAGCATCATGGTTTGGGCCTGCTTTTCTTCAGCAGGGACAGGGAAGATGGTTAAAATGGATGGGAAGATGGATGGAGCCAAATACAGGACCATTCTGGAAGAAAACCTGATGGAGTCTGCAAAAGACCTGAGACTGGGACGGAGATTTGTCTTCCAACAAGACAATGATCTAAAACATAAAGCAAAATCTACAATGGAATGGTTCAAAAATAAACATATCCAGGTGTTAGAATGGCCAAGTCAAAGTCCAGACCTGAATCCAATCGAGAATCTGTGGAAAGAACTGAAAACTGCTGTTCACAAATGCTCTCCATCCAACCTCACTGAGCTCGAGCTGTTTTGCAAGGAGGAATGGGAAAAAATTCAGTCTCTCGATGTGCAAAACTGATAGAGACATACCCCAAGCGACTTACAGATGTAATCGCAGCAAAAGGTGGCGCTACAAACTATTAACTTAAGGGGGCTGAATAATTTTGCACACCCAATTTTTCAGTTTTTGATTTGTTAAAAAAGTTTGAAATATCCAATAAATGTCGTTCCACTTCATGATTGTGTCCCACTTGTTGTTGATTCTTCACAAAAAATACAGTTTTATATCTTTATGTTTGAAGCCTGAAATGTGGCAAAAGGTCGCAAAGTTCAAGGGGGCCGAATACTTTCGCAAGGCACTGTATATATTTCAATCACTTCTCAATTTTTTATTTGATTATACCTTCCGGTAACCTGCCTCACCCAATGTGATACGGAATCGCTATTATTTTCAATTTTAGAACACATTCAAGAACCTCCAGAAGCTAACCAGCTAATTAGCTACAAGCTATTTAGTCATTGTTAGCCACTGCTAGTGGCTTTTACCTTCTGCACAGATATCAACCCTGTTTTTAGCCTGGATAATACTCGCCAGTCTACCAGTATCGGACTGTCTCTCCACAACAACGCCGGATTCCTGCCGTAATCCCTGGACCACTACTTCTGATCTTCACAGCTAACTTGCACCTTGCTAGCTCACAGCTAGCTTGCACTCACCGTGGCACCCAGTACCGAAGCTATCCCTGAGGCCAACCTCCCGGCCTACTCAGCTGTTCACCTGAACCCCACTCATACACGGCTAGAGCCCAATACACCACCGGATCCTTGCTGTAAACTCTGGACCGATTGGCTATAGTGGCTAACGCCACTGCCAATGAAGCTAGCACCAGTTAGCCTTGAGCCAGGCGCATCTCCCGGCTAGCAAACTAAATTCTACAATACCTCTTTCGCCATCTGGCTTGGATTCTCTGTCGACACGGCGCCCCGCTGCACCATCACGACTGGTCTGCCGATGAATACTCCATCCGCTGTGCCTTCAACCGGCCTCCGGCGGGGCAGACGCTCCTACTAGCCCCGGGCTACTAACTTTAAACGACGTGTCGCCCGCGTGCTAGTATAGTGGCGGCTTCCCTGTTCCATCTACTGCTGCCTCCTGGACACTATGATCACTTGGCTACATAGCTGATGCCTGCTGGACTGTCCATTAATCACGGTACTCCATTCTGTTTCTTTATTTTTTATCTGTCGGGCCCCAGCCGCGAACTCAGGCTCTGTGTGTAGTTAATCCGACCCTCTCTGCCTAGTTATCGCCATTTTACCTGCTGTTGTTGTGTTAGCTGATTAGCTGTTGTTGTCTCACCTGTTGTTTTCCCAATCAACACCTGCAATTACTTTATGCCTCGCTGTATGTCTCTCTCAAATGTCAATATGCCTTGTAGACTGTTGTTCAGGTTAGTTATCATTGTTTTAGTTTACAATGGAGCCCCTAGTTCCACTCTTCATACCTCTGATACCTCCTTTGTCCCACCTCCCACACATGCGGTGACCTCACCCATTACAACCAGCATGTCCAGAGATACAACCTCCCTTATCATCAGCCAGTGCCTGGGCTTACCTCCGATGTACCCGCACCCCATCATACCCCTGTCTGCGCATTATGCCCTGAATATATTCTACCACGCCCAGAAATCTGCTCCTTTTATTCTTTGTCCCCAACGCCCCTCCGCAGGTGATGTGGAGGTAAACCCAGGCCCTGCATGTCCCCAGGCACCCTCATTTGTTGACTTCTGTGATTGAAAAAGCCTTGGTTTCATGCATGTCAACATCAGAAGCCTCCCCCCTAAGTTTGTTTTACTCACTACTTTAGCACACTCTGCCAACCCTGATGTCCTTGCCGTGTCTGAATCCTGGCTTAGGAAGGCCACCAAAAATTAGGAGATTTCCATACCCAACTATAACATATTCCATCAAGATAGAACTGCCAAAGGGGGAGGAGTTGCAGTCTACTGCAGAGATAGCCTGCAAAGTAATTTCATACTTTCCAGGACCATACCCAAACAGTTCGAACTACTAATTTTAAAAATGACTCTCTCCAGAAATAAGTCTCTCACTGTTGCCGCCTGCTACCAACCCCCCTCAGCTCCCAGCTGTGCCCTGGTCACCATTTGTGAATTGATCGCCCCCCATCTAGCTTCAGAGTTTGTTCTGTTAGGTGACCTAAACTGGGATATGCTTAACACCCCGGCAGTCCTACAATCTAAGCTAGATGCCCTCAATCTCACACAAATCATCAAGGAACCCACCAGGTACAACCCTAAATCTGTAAACATGGACACCCTCATAGACATTATCCTGACCAACTGGCCCTCCAAATACACCTCCACTGTCTTCAATCAGGATCTCAGCGATCAATGCCTCATTGCCTGTATCCGCTACGGGTCCGCGGTCAAACGACCACCCCTCATTACTGTCAAACGCTCCCTAAAACACTTCTGCTAGCAGGCCTTTCTAATTGACCTGGCCCGGGTATCCTGGAAGGATATTGACCTCATCCCGTCAGTTGAGGATGCCTGGTCATTCTTTAAAATCATCTTAGATAAGCATGCTCCGTTCAAAAAATGCAGAACTAAGAACAGATATAGCCCTTGGTTCACTCCAGACCTGACTTCCCTAGACCAGCACAAAAACATCCCGTGGCGGACTGCAATAGCATCAAATAGTCCCCGCGATATGCAACTGTTCAGGGAAGTCAGGAACCAATATACTCAGTCAGTCAGGAAAGCAAAGGCCAGCTTTTTCAAGCAGAAATTTGCATCCTGTAGCTCTAACTCCAAAAAGTTCTGGGACACAGTAAAGTCCATGGAGAACAAGAGCACCTCCTCCCAGCTGCCCACTGCACTGAGGCTAGGTAACACGGTCACCACCGATAAATCCATGATACAAAAACTTCAACAAGTATTTCTCAACGACTGGCCATGCCTTCCTCCTGGCAACTCCAACCTCGGCCAGCTACCCCCCGCAGCTACTCGCCCAAGTCTCCCCAGCTTCTCCTTTAGATGGCAGCTGCAAAACCTGGACCCATACAAATCAGCTGTGCTTGACAATCTGGACCCTCTATTTCTGAAACTATCCGCCGCCATTGTCGCGGCCCTATTGCCAACCTGTTCAACCTCTCTTTCGTATCGTCTGAGATCCCCAAGGATTGGAAAGCTGCCGCGCTCATACCCCTCTTCAAAGGGGGAGATACCCTGGACCCAAACTGTTACAGACCTAAATCCATCCTGCCCTGCCTATCTGAGGTCTTCGAAAGCCAAGTCAACAAACAGATCACTGACCATCTCGAATCCCACCGTACCTTCTCCGCTGTGCAATCTGGTTTCCGAGCCGGTCACGGGTGCACCTCAGCCACGCTCAAGGTACTAAACGATATCATAACCGCCATCGATAAAAGACAGTACTGTGCAGCCGTCTTCATCGACCTGGCCAAAGCTTTCGACTCTGTCAATCATCATATTCTTATCGGCAGACTCAGTAGCCTCGGTTTTTCTAATGACTGCCTTGCTTGGTTCACCAACTACTTTTCAGACAATTCAGTGTGTCAAATCGGAGGGCATGTTGTCCGGTCCTCTGGCAGTCTCTATGGGGGTGCCACAGGGTTCAATTCTCGGGCCAATTTTTTCTCTGTATATATCAATGATGTTGCTCTTGCTGCGGGCGATTCCCTGATCCACCTCTACGCAGACGACACCATTCTGTATACCTCTGGCCCTTCCTTGGACACTGTGCTATCTAACCTCCAAACGAGCTTCAATGCCATACAACACTCCTTCCGTGGCCTCCAACTGCTGTTAAACGCTAGTAAAACCAATGCATGCTTTTCAACCGTTTGCTGCCTGCACCCGCACGCCCGACTCTAGCATCACCACCCTGGATGGTTCCAACCTAGAATATGTGGACATCTATAAGTACCTAGGTGTCTGGCTAGACTGTAAACTCTCCTTCCAGACTCATATCAAACATCTCTAAAATCAAATCTAGAGTCGGCTTTCTATTTCGCAACAAAGCCTCCTTCACTCACGCCGCCAAACTTACCCTAGTAAAACTGACTATCCTACCGATCCTCGACTTCGGCGATGTCATCTACAAAATAGCTTCCAAAACTCTACTCAGCAAACTGGATGCAGTTTATCACAGTGCCATCCCGTTTGTTACTAAAGCACCTTATACCACCCACCACCAACAGTCCCCAAAATCTACGACGATTTCTGCCCATTGTGCCACGGAGGGATAAGCAACAAAATCCTCCTTTAGGACGTGCCAGATAGCCTGGCACACTTCCGTGACAATGGCACAAACTGCCGAGATTCCTAGCTTAAATTATAACTCACAGTGTTACGTTGCTGTGTGCTGCCACTTGCCAACGACCGAAAGGTCACAGACAGCCTTTCTGCAGCACTTACGGGTAAGCTGTGAGTTCTCTTCTGCAAGATGTGAGGGGCAAGCCGCTGAAGCAAGTCGCCGAATCTGGCAACTGACATCCTGAAGTATTGAACATGTCTTTCCTCGTCAATGCTTGGCATAGGTTGAATAAGAGACGTGTATTCTCCATCTTGTAGTCTTCGATTTCTTTTCTTCTCCTCATGAGTAATAATAGCAGTATAAGCTATTGCTGTTCAAGCTCTAGCAATTACAATTTTAGAAGAGACATGTTTTCTTCCGTGGCTAAAAAGTAGTGTGGTAAAGCATAGAACACCAGACTATCTTGACATGTAGCTAGCATTTGTAAACAGGCATATAACACCGGATCTGGAAGTTCAAACGTCGTCGTTAGATAGAGTCAAAAAGAGTGCCTCGGCCCCTCTTGCTTGGTTAGCTACTCTGGCTCCCCAAGACCCTAGTGGATTTACACTACTGTCATGACGTGGCCCTTTCTGGGTATAGATCGTGGCTTTTCTCTCTCTCTCTTAAATTATGTAATGCTTTGTTAAACCGTTAATGTGAGAGAATTGTATTCCTTTTAAAGTTTAACTAAGTCATTGGCCTGACCCCATACATGATCTGGCTCATGGGACAGCCCTTTTCTACTGTTACGAATAAAACCCTCTCCTGAAGAAATCCTCTTCAGACCACTCATACCTCGATGGACACCGAGGGGGCAAAGGTTTTTTAATTTTTTTAAATTTTACCTTTATTTAACTAGGCAAGTCAGTTAAGAACAAATTCTTATTTTCAATGACGGCCTAGGAACGGTGGGTTAACTGCCTGTTCAGGGGCAGAATGACAGATTTGTACCTTGTCAACTCAGGGGTTTGAACTTGCAACCTTCCAGTTACTAGTCCAACGCTCTAACCACTAGGCTACCCTGCCACCCGGGTTTGAGTAGAGTCCACAAAAACCCCAGTTTATGATTAGGTTGTTGAATTCCTAACCATAACACGTGGAGCATTGGCTACGCGGCGGGAAATGGTTCAACTCTGAGACTATCGATCCCGACAGAATAAGAGCAAATATTAGATGCTAATTACTAGTCTGCAGCTAGAAATTATGTCAATCTGGGATGCGAAGACCGACAACCACTGAAACATCTATTCTATGAGAATATTTCTGAATGGTACTCTGAAGTATCCATTCTAAGCACAAAAGACGCTCGGATGAACTCTCCAACAGAAAGACGGACGATTCCAGCAGAGATCATGACGACACACTGAGTTTAAATATATAAGGATTACAATTATTCCCAAATGAGTGAACGTTCATGTGAAAAGGATTAGCATTTCAATCAATATAATTATCAACTGTGTAGTGACTCCGTTTGGTCTTTCCCGCCCTTCTCAGTCCACACCCACTTCCCTTTGTCCACCAAGCCGTCATACCTTAGCCCACTAGGGAACCTCCCCTATGGGTACAAGGAAATTATATCTACTATTTGTTTGTTTACGCATTTCTGTGATTATTTAGTTAGTTATTAAATACATGATTAAGACAATTGGTGTATGGATGATTCATAGTAAAGGCTGGGTTCGTGCACAATTTACAATGTTTGGAATGAGAGTAAGGTGAGGTATAGAATAATTCATTAATTAGAAGACTAATTGATCAGATATTAAAATATCCTGAGAACTATATTAGGAAAATTATAACGTTTTAATCTGAAGATTTTCCTTGGTGCCCCAACTTCCTAGTTAATTATATTTTCATGATTAGTTTAATCATGTAATAATAATTTCAAAGAATCGATTTGATAAAATAACAGTCATCAATTTAATGATGCCAAAGACACGACACTACACAACGGGGACTTCCTCTCTGGTTGGAACGCAATTAAAAGGGTTCGCTTCCCCTTCAAAAACGACACACAAACATTTATGCAAGTAGATCTACTCACGTAAACCGTGTAGATCCCTTAGATGGAAAAAGAAAAGTCTGAGCCTTTTGGGTAAAACAATAAGGTAAATCTGAGCAGGTTGACATTTACAGCCATGAATCTTACCCTGGAGGCAGATCTGCAGTGGTCACCACAAAGTCATAACATCTGATTTTAAATCTGTTTTTAAACCTAAACCTAACCTTAACCACATTTCTAACCCTAATACCTAACCCTAAGACCAAATAGCAAAACAAAAATATGAATTTTAACTTTACAGCTGGTCCATCTAGCGGAAATCGATCAGGTCTGCCTCCAGGGCAAGATTTATGACAATAAACACCAACCTGCTAAATCTTATGGAAACTTGCAGAGAGAAAAGGAGAGGCCCAATCTTCATCCACTCAGTCATTCCATCATTCCCTCTCTTTCTGGTCATATAAATACTAAACCTGTATTTCCCACTCAATTTTTATCTTTCAAAATGTACCTACAATGTTAGACCCGCACTCCATATCTTAGTTCAATGTGGTATGGCCACAGCACCACAACATATTTTATTTTTCACTTTCACAAGTTAAAGAACCAGACATGAAATGGGTTTAGAATATTTAATGAGGAAATGGAATGGAAGTGGGGAAATGAGAATAAACTGGATGAAGCCAAGTGCTGCAGATGAAGGATCCAGAGGGGTTGACTCGTTATGGTTTGGCTTGGAGTCTCAGACAGATATCACTGGAGTGGGGAGGAGGATGGATGCAACACAAAACAGAGATAATAAATTATTGTTTGGTCAGGTTTAAGTAGGGTGGTAATGGTGATTAAGGAGAGTGACAACAGGTGTTGAGGCTGATTAGCAGTTAGTGGCAGCTTGAGCTTGTTTGAGGAGTTACGTTCAAACCATCTAGTTACGTGTTGCAAACAGTAGTTGAGGTTGATTGGCAATGGATAGCAGCTGGTGCTTGTTGAGTTGCTAGGAAGCTGCTTTCAAGGCAAGTGTTACATTTAAATCTGGTCCTTTCCCCTGAATTTTAGTTCATCCTTAACACAACAATCTGAGTACACACATGCTAAAACCAATGTGTTATTGCAAAGGGGTATTAAAAATCAAGCGTGTACAGTATCTGTGACTGAACCAGAGTTGAATTTGATTCCAGATTTATGGAAAATCTGACAACGTCAGTAGAACGTGCATTACACAATGCAGTAACAGTAACTCAACAACAGACACACAATACTGTAACAGTAACTCAACAACAGACACCACTGTTAAAGATGGGAACTGTGATTTAGCCATGGAGTCAATACTGAAGTGGTCTGTTGCCAAGCGCTCCGATCCTAATCAATTTCCTCCTCCTGTGTCTTAGAGTTCTGCGATAGAATCAGAGAGAGTCAGAGGAAAAGTCCAGATATTAAGTGATGAGAAATATGAACAGAGAAAAAGAGAATGAAAAAGCTTCAAAAGAAAGCAAGAGAAAGGAAAAAGGGGTAAGCAAGAAAGAAAGGAGAGATGGATAGAAGGAGGGAGACAGAGCAATCCACATGACTGAAAATGAATGCTGTAGTGTAGCTGTTAAAGCCATTTCCCCTCTACACATTTCTGTTTCAGCCTGAAAATAGGCATTGACATCTGATGCACATAATAGAATAACCTGATGATTATAAAGCAAGACAGCCATCTTTCTTAACAGTCTCCCTTTTTGTTCAAAAATTTCCATTAACTCAAAAGCAATTACTCTGACGGAAGGGAAACTGGAACCATCTTGGCCATTTATTCAGAAAGAAGGATGTATAGCAGTGGTGGTCGGTGGCATTTAAAATGAGGGAGGATGGGAAAAAAAATAATGAGCATGGCCTTATTTCTATAATAGCATATTGGATGACTGTCATTCATATTCCATTTACCCAGTTCAATGTAACGTTGATAGATTTTGTCTACTACATGATGCTCAAATTTCCCTATACCCATCATGAGGTTGCTACAACCTAGCCTATGAATGAACGTTTACAACGTAGGTGCACCAGTCAAGATCATTTTTTGTAATCAAGGTGACAGACAGTGACACATTCAATACCGCCTTGCACACTCTTGCCTGTATCTAGCTGATCTTGGGTGTAATCATTAGTCCAACAGTTGCAAACGAGAGTTCGTATTGGACAAATTCGGGCATGTTTATCCCCGTTTCGCTCCGTTTGCTTCCGTTTAAGAAACATTTTAACACAGAATTGGCCGAATGAATGATCACAAGCAAACACAGTTCATTTTCATAGCAGCTACATACCAACAGCATGATATCTTCGCTCTTGTAATTCTTTCTCGTGTCTATGCGTTCTCTTTTTCTCTCACCTTTTCCCTTCGTTTGTGGACTTTAGTGCACAACACGTCAGCTGTCTGTGACCAACCTTTCCAAGCCAAACCTTCATATCATAACCGCTATCCGGCTACATTGTTGTCAACATATTATCTAACGTCATAGTCAGCATAGCTAATTAAACTAACGCATTTGCTGGTAAACCTGCTACAATAATGCAGTACAGTGTACAGTTAGCAAGCACTTTAGCACCGGCAGGCCCCGGTTGCAATAAATTAATAAAACCAAAAGCTTACCTTGACTTGGAAGAGTTCCAGTGTTGGATAGCCATAGCCAGCTAGCTAACATAGCATCCCTCTCTGTTTGAGTCAGTTTTTGTGTAGGCCAAACTAGCTAACTGGCAAAGAAATTGAAAGATTAAAAAAAATACTATGAAATATAGCTAGCTCTCTCTCGCTCCCACTTTCTCCTGCTTCGCCTTCATTTTTGAAGAAATGTATTTGATCAAAACTGTTCAAATATGGTCTTTCTCTCTCTTTGAGTCATCTACTCACCATTTTATGCACTATAGTTATAGCTAGCTGTAGCTTATGCTTTCAGTACTTGATTCATTCTCTGGTCCTTTGATTGGGTGGAAAACATTTCACTTCATGCTGCAAGAGCTCTGATAGGTTAGAAGACGTCCTCCAGGAATTGTCATAATTATTGTGTGTCGATGGAAGGGGGTGAGAACCATGAGCCTCCTAGGTTTTGTATTTAAATCAATGTACCCAGAGGAGGACAGAAACTAGCTGTCCTCCGGCTACAACAAGGTGCTACCCTACAGAGTTTTTTATTTATTTTTATTTATTTCACCTTTATTTAACCAGGTAGGCTAGTTGAGAACAAGTTCTCATTTGCAACTGTGACCTGGCCAAGATAAAGCATAGCAGTGTGAACAGACAACACAGAGTTACACATGGAATAAACAATTAACAAGTCAATAACACAGTAGAAAAAAAATGGGCAGTCTATATACAATGTGTGCAAAAGGCATGAGGAGGTAGGCGAATAATACAATTTTGCAGATTAACACAGAGTGCTGTTGAAGCTGCTGTAGACCTTCGTTGCAAAACAATGTGTTTTAATCAATTATTTGATGATGTGAATATATGTATAATTTTATCTAAAATGATAGCTTTTTTAAATATTTCACTATTTCTTTTTGAAGAAATTCACTGAGGAGCCTCCACTGGTGGACGGGGAGGAGGAGGGGAACTGAAAGCGACAAGAAGAGAAACATATCTATCATCTTATCAGTTGCTAGGATGATATTCATAGAATGAAATGCCTGACAGAATGGACTTTGCCTAGAAGGCCAACAGAGAAATTGAGTTAACATCCTCATCACAGGACCAGATTAGCACTTCCCTGAGCGAGAGATGAGGGTAGGAATAAAACGGATTCTGGGTCTGTGTGTGTCAGGGCAGAATAGCCTTGACCTTCCGTGTAACTGACTGGGTGTCTGTTTGTCAGATTGGTGTTGACTCCATAACCCAATCTGAAAAACCCAGACAATAAACACTAGCACGTCCAATAAAATGTCTGTTTTCAATTATAGGTGATCAAGACAAGATTGTCCTTTTGTACAAACTTCTGTAAGGACTACGTTTAAAAAGTGAACTGCTCTACACAATGTGCAGCTAAACATAATGTATGTCTGACTTGCCACCCTTAACCTATAGACTCATAAATGGTGTCTTACCTGTGTAACTATTTCAAGGTGGCACAATGTTAGAGCACTCCAAAAAGCAGACCATAAACACTCCAGCCTTGTTCCAGATGGAAACGCACATAGATAGACATAGATCCAGCATTGATTCTTTTGCATCCTCAGTGTGTGGTGGTCTGATTGCTACATCTCCTTTGAGGTTATTAGCCCTGGTTAGCATCTCCAGAGCTGGGAGGTCCAACTTGCTGAGAACACAGACAGGGTGGAGGGTGAGCTCCATGTAAAGCTGTTGAATGGTTGTCTTGAGTGCATCCAAACTACGTTAGCCAAGCACATCCAATGTGTCCTCTTTTGCCTTTAAATATAAACACTAATACTGTAAGTACACCTATAGCCAGTCTTCTGAATCTGTTGTATATTTTGTGTATTTGACAGCTGTTTCAGATCTGCTTTTCTCTTCATTTCAGAAATGGAAATGAGACATATGTGAGTTTCTGTACCAATATGGTGGAAAATGTTACGCTTCACGCTCTGAGGAGAAGCAGAGAGGAGAATGCTGCTCATCCCCCATGCAAGGCTGGACTTCATAAAAATAGCTAGAGACAACTGACCTTGATGTATGGCACAACAACGACACAAGGCTGTTTTTCAAGGACCTACCAGTATGTGGGAACAAGAGTAGTATATGTATTTAGAGTGCCTTGCTCAATAGATTACTGATTATTAATGGCCGTGACTCGTGAGCAATTCATACAATACATTGCAGCGATAATGTCCGTATGAATGCTAATCTGAACAAAAGAGTTTCAGAAGGGGTTATTGGTGTTAAAATACTGACACCTAGATGTTGATCATCTGAGTTCCTCAACACACTTTCCAAATGTAGGCCTTCTAAAGTGAAACCAATTTTATTTTGGGAGGGATGTGCGCCCAGGATATAAAAAATTCCCAGATGATAATTGTTGTAATAAAAAGGCTTTGCTGTACCGTTGTTGCAGAGTGCCTTAGAGAAAAAGTGAGTGCAGATTTGTTAGCGTCATGTTTGCACCATTACTAGAGTGAAAACGTCTCGCTTCAATCAAGCAGGGTTCTAAATTTAAATGTTTCATTGGTACTGTAAAAAAAAGCACATGTTGTGCCCTAGAAAATCATATGTAACACTGTAAAGACCTTAGTTTATTATATAATCTTTAAAAGTAATTTGTGTAATTTTAGGTTTCTACATTATGTAAAAGCATTATTTTTCTATTGAGATGCATTACTTTGACAATTGTCAATTGTCACTGTCTCTTTAAAAACATCAGGTTTGTGATGACAAAGTGCAAGAGATCTGTCAGCCAGTGAGTAAGGAGTTCGCAGGAGGAGACACTGGGACACAGATCGGGCATGGTGCAGGCTGCAAGCTACTAGCAATGATGGCTAGTATATGTAGTTAGATAGCTAGGTTAGATATGTTAGTAAACTAGCTGGCTATGATTAGACGTAAGTCAACACATAAGAAATGAGTAGATGAGTAGATGGACATAATCTAATAAAATCATCATCAAATAACATTTAAACTGCTAGTTGTCATATATATGATGACACCATCAGGGTATCCCCACAAGAGATAGGAATCACACCTGCCTCCTCTGCCCCTGTACTGGGACACTTATTTTCTTGTGCAGTAAAGCTGTTCCTTGACTCAATAATATTAAAGCTGCAAGCCAAAGTAAGTAAGAGGGTAGCCACAACGGCTCATAGGAGCTACTGTTTCTGTAGTGTGAGGCCATTTGAGGTACAAGTACACCACCTGGACAGGACGCTAGTCTATCGCAGGGCCTTACCCCCAATCTCTCTCTATCTTGAGCAGAGACGCATCTGGTCCCATTTTCACAGTCTTTGGTATGACTCATCCAGGGATCGAACTGTCCAACCTCCAAATCTCAGGGAAGAAACTAACAAACACACTGAGTTGGTTGTGCAAGCCATACGTATAACTATACTGAACAAAATTATAAACACAACATACAACAATTTAATTGATTTTACTGACTAACAGATCATATGAATTTTACATAAGTGGGAATACAGATATGCATCTGTTATCTGTGACCAACAGGGCTTCACAATGGGTCTCACAGTGGGTCTCGTAACGGTATTTTTGTGCATTAAAATTTCCATCAATAAAATGCAATGGAATTTATCTGTTCACAACGTTGACATCAGCAAACCGCTCACCCACACAACGCCATACATGTGGTCTGCGGTGGTGAGGGCGGTTGGACGTACTGTATAATTCTCTAAAACAACGTTGGAGGCGGCTTATGGTAGAGGAATGGTAGAGGAATTCAATTAACTGGCAATAGCTCTGGTGGACAGTCCTGCAGTCAGCATGCCAATTGCACACTCCCTCAAAATGTGAGACATCTATGGCATTGTGTTGTGTTACAAAACTGCACATTTTAGAGTGGCTTTTTATTTGTGTAAGCACTTGTGTAATAATCATGCTTTTAATCAGCTCCTTGATATGCCACACCTGTTGACGTGACTGCCAAACTGCAGTCACATCAAGAATCTGGTGAGGACAACGAGCACGCAGATTCGCTTCTCTGAGGCGGTGTCTGACAGTTTGTGCAGAAATTCTTTGTTTGTGCAAATCCACAGTTTCATCAGCTGTCTGGTTGACTGCACTCTGAAAATCCGGCAGCTGAAGTATCCGGATGTGGAGGTCCTGGGCTGGTGTGGTTACACGTGGTCTGCGGTTGTGAGGCCGGTTGGACATACTACCAAATTCTGAAAAATGACGTTGGAGGCGGCTTATGGTCGAGAAATTAATAATACAAGGTGCACCCGTGTATTTATCGTGTTTAATCAGCTTCTTGATATGCCACACCTGTCAAGTGGATGGATTATATTGGCAAATGAGAAATGTTCACTAACAGCAATGTAAACAAATTTGTGCACACAATTTGAGAGAACGGAACATTTGCACGTATGGAACATGTCTGGGATCTTTTATTTCAGCACACTTTATATGTTGCATTTATATTTTTATTCAGTGTATATTGCAGATTAAGTTATTTCATATTGACTGAAAAATGAGAGCCATGCACAATTAACCATCACCATATACCTTACTGTACCCTTGG
Organism: Oncorhynchus nerka; assembly: GCF_034236695.1. Lineage (NCBI taxonomy): Eukaryota > Metazoa > Chordata > Actinopteri > Salmoniformes > Salmonidae > Oncorhynchus > Oncorhynchus nerka. The sequence goes on along the minus strand of NC_088415.1, from coordinate 21,900,528 downwards.
TGACCTGTGGTAGAGACATTGTCCTACAGGTATCAGTTATTCTTGTTCTTAGAATCACGGGTATTCAACAAACAGGTTACTATCAACACAAAGTTTTCAACTACTGTAGGATTCCATGATAATGGTTTCCAACATATGATTGGAATAACCACATTGAAGAGCAAAAACCTTTCTGTATTGTTACTATTTTTGCAGAACATGTTATTGAACATGTGGCCAATGGTAACAATGTGGCACTGTACATTTGACTGAACACTTCAAGCATTTCAGTAACAATGGATAATTCTGCCCTCCTCTTCATCAGTACAGCTATTTATTTTCTAAAAGTATTAGTAGTATCATCGGGGACGATATTTCTTCCCGGTTTCTATCAGCTAATTGACTATATCATAGTTCATGTGGGATTCAACGACATTAGGAAGGGCAGCTCAGAACAGCTGAAGAAGGATTTTAAAGAACTGATTGGGTCACTACTTGACACCAACTGTCACGTTCTGACGTTTATTTCCTGTGTTTTGTAATTAGTTAGTATGGTCAGGGCGTGAGTTGGGTGGGCAGTCTATGTTTGTTTTTCTATGATTTGAGTATTTCTATGTTTCGGCCTAGTATGGTTCTCAATCAGAGGCAGGTGTCATTAGTTGTCTCTGATTGAGAATCATACTTAGGTAGCCTGGGTTTCACTGTGTGTTTGTGGGTGATTGTTCCTGTCTCTGTGTTTGCACCAGATAGGACTGTTTTAGGTTTTCTCACGTTTGTTGTTTTTGTTATCTCATGTGTAGTTTCTTTATAAATTAAAGAACATGAATAACCACCATGCTGCTTTTTGGTCCGCTTCTCTTTCACCTGAAAACCCTTACAGAATCACCCACCAACCAAGGACCAAGCGGCGTGGTAAACAGAGGCAGCAGCAGGAGAAGCGACAGGTGCAGCAGGAGCAGCAGCAGCAAAGGCAGCAGCAGGAGAAGCAACAGCAGCAGGAGAAGCAACAGCAGCAGGAGAAGCAACAGCAGCAGGAGAAGCAACAGAGGCAGCAACAGCAGCAGCAGGAGAAGCAACAGCAGCAGGAGCAGCAGCAGCAAAGGCAGCAGCAGGAGAAGCAACAGAGGCAGCAACAGCAGCAGCAGGAGAAGCAACAGAGGCAGCAACAACAGCAGCAGGAGCAGCAGCAGCAGCAGCAGCAGTGGGAGAGGCTGCACTATTTGGAGAAATGGACTTGGGAGGAGATCCTTGACGGGAAAGGACCCTGGGCAGAGCCAGGGGAATATTGCCGCCCCAAAGCCGAGCTGGAGGCAGCGAAGGCAGAGAGGCGGCATTATGAGGAGCTAGCACGGCAGAGCGGCTGGAAGCCCGAGACGCACCCCCAAAAATTTCTTGGGGGGGTGGCACAGGGAGAGTGTGGCAGAGTCAGGAGCCAGACCTGAGCCAACTCCCCCTGTTTACCGAAAGGAGCCATGGATGTTATCCGAGCTGTCAGCGAAGCTGAGGGCTGAGTCTGAGAGGGTCGAGGAGTTATTGGACAGAATGGAGGAGAGTGAACGGATGGGAGATGAGGAGACACTCGAGGAGGTGTTAATAGAATTGGGGGAGTGCGAAGAGAGAGAGCAGTTGATTTGGCGTAGTATGCAAGGCATTCGCCCTGAGGTGTGTGTCCCCAGCCCGGTACCACCAGTGCCGGCACCCCGCACCAGGCTGTCTCTCCGTCCCATCAACACAGGTGTTCCCTCCTGTCCGGCGCTGCCGGAGTGTCCCGCCTGTCCGGCGCCGCTGCCGGAGTGTCCCGCCTGGCCGGAGCATCCCGCCTGTCCGGCGCCGCTGCCGGAGCCTCCCGCCTGTCCGGCGCCGCTGCCGGAGCGTCCCGCCTGTCCGGCGCCGCTGCCGGAGCCTCCCGCCTGTCCGGCGCCGCTGCCGGAGCCTCCCGCCTGTCCGGCGCCGCTGCCGGAGCCTCCCGCCTGTCCGGCGCCGCTGCCGGAGCATCCCGCCTGGCCGGAGCGTCCCGCCTGTCCGGCGCCGCTGCCGGAGCCTCCCGCCTGTCCGGCGCCGCTGCCGGAGCCCCTCAGCCCAGAGGCGCCAGAGCCCCTCAGCCCAGAGCCCCTCAGCCCAGAGGCGCCAGAGCCCCTCAGCCCAGAGGCGCCAGAGCCCCTCAGCCCAGAGGCGCCAGAGCCCCTGCCCCTCTGTCCCGAGCCCCTGCCCCTCTGTCCCGAGCCCCTGCCCCTCTGTCCCGAGCCCCTGCCCCTCTGTCCCGAGCCCCTGCCCCTCTGTCCCGAGCTCCTGCCCCTCTGTCCCGAGCTGCCCCTCTGTCCAGTGGGGTCATTGAGAGGGGTTTCCATGGTGAGAAAGACACGGAGGCGGACAATAAGGCGGACTAAGACAATGGTGAAGTGGGGTCCGCGTCCCGCGCCAGAACCGCCACCGCGGACAGACGCCCACCCAGACCCTCCCCTTATAGGTCAAGGTTTTGCGGCCGGAGTCCGCACCTCTGGGGGGGGGGGGGGGTACTGTCACATTCTGACCTTTATTTCCTGTGTTTTGTAATTAGTTAGTATGGTCAGGGCGTGAGTTGGGTGGGCAGTCTGTTTGTTTTTCTATGATTTGAGTATTTCTATGTTTCGGCCTAGTATGGTTCTCAATCAGAGGCAGGTGTCATTAGTTGAAACCTAGGTAGCCTAGGTTTCACTGTGTGTTTGTGGGTGATTGTTCCCGTCTCTGTGTTTGCACCAGATAGGACTGTTTTAGGTTTTCTCACGTTTGTTGTTTTTGTTATCTCATGTGTAGTTTCTTTATAAATTAAAGAACATGAATAACTACCATGCTGCTTTTTGGTCCGCTTCTCTTTCACCAGAAAACCCTTACACCAACAGAAGCTCCAATATATCTGTCCCTCTGCCCTCTGTAAATCGTGGCATTGAACGGTTCAGATGATTTTTAGCCCCCCATAACCGGCAACGAGACTATTGCAGCTCTGTGGGTAACTGTGAGTAACATTACTCTGTGAGTAACATTTATTGACAATTTTGATACCTTCTGGAAACAAAGTTCATATTATAAGGAGGATGGGATCTACCCAACTCATTTGGGTTCCAGGATCCTTTCACAGCATAAGGCTGTGTTGAGACAATGACCTATCTATGACCCAAGCCCAGTTATTTTAAACCCTACCATTGTGTCGCTGAGTTTTCATAATGCTTCAGCAAATGTACATTATCCCAAGGGTGCTAGAAGAGGCAATGTAACTAACCTGATGTATGTCCTTCTTTCTGACCTGAATGCCTCTGTGGACCCTACATCTATTGTATGCAGTAATCATGTGCCTATGAACCATAGTTATACTGTTAGGACTGAGGCTGTGTGCTCTAGCAGGAAGTCCACTGTGCACTAACATAAATAACCTGAGAATGTCTACCTCTGCTAAATTTCTCAGTAAAGCAATAAAAACAATCAAGCATCACAGAAAAGTGTTAAAAAATAGCCCACGTTAACATATGCAGCTTAAGAAACAAGGTTAATTAAATCAATAATTTGCTAGTAACAGATGACATTCATATTCTGACCATGTCACGTTCTGACCTTAGTTCCTTTGTTTTGTCTTTGTTTAGTATGGTCAGGGCATGAGTTGGGGTGGGGGTGGGCAGTCTGTTGGTTTTTGTGTTCGGCCTAGTATGGTTCTCAATCAGAGGCAGGTGTCGTTAGTTGTCTCTGAATGAGAATCATACTTAGGTAGCCTTTTTTCCACCTGTGTTTTGTGGGTGTTTGTCTTCCGTGTCAGTGTTTGCCGCCACACGGGACTGTTTCGTTGATGCACGTTATTTTGTTTTGTTCCAGTGTTCTGTTGTTTTTATTAAACATTATGGACACTTACCACGCTGCGTTTTGGTCCTCCAATCCTTCTTGCTACTCCTCCTCAGAAGAGGAGGACGAGATCCGTTACAGAAACACCCACCACAAAAGGACCAAGCAGCGTGGAAACGGGCAGCAGCGGCCGGAATCGCAAGACTCCTGGACATGGGAGGAGATTCTTGACGGCAAGGGACCCTGGGCACAGGCTGGATAATATCGCCGCCCAAGACTGAGCTGGAGGCAGCGAAAGCCGAGAGGCGGTGGTATGAGGAAGCAGCACGGCAGCGCGGCTGGAAGCCCGGAAGGCAGCCCCAAAAATGTATTAGGGGGGCATACGGGGAGTGTGGCGAAGGCAGGTAGGAGACCTGCGCCAACTTCCCGTGCTTAACGGAGAGAGAGAGGGACCGGGCAGGCACCGTGTTATGCCGTGAGACGCACGGTGTCCCCGGTGCGTGTGCATAGCCCGGTGCGGTACATCCCAGCTCCTCGTATCGGCCGGGCTTGAGTGGGCATCGAGCCAGGTGCCATGAAGAGACCTCCTGTGTGCCTTCACGGTCCGGTCTATCCGGTGCCACCTCCACATACCAGCCCTCCGGTGGCAGCCCTCCACACCAGGCTGTCTCTCAGTCTTCTCCCGACAGGTGCTCCCGCCTGTCCAGTGCTGCCAGGGTCTCCAGTCTGTCCTGAGCCGCCAGGGTCTCCAGTCTGTCCTGAGCCGTCAGAGTCTCCAGTCTGTCCTGAGCCGTCAGAGCCGCCAGTCTGTCCTGAGCCGTCAGAGCCGCCAGTCTGTCCTGAGCCGTCAGAGCCGCCAGTCTGTCCTGAGCCGTCAGAGCCGCCAGTCTGTCCTGAGCCGTCAGAGCTGCCAGAGCCGTCAGAGCCGCCAGGAGCTGCCAGAGCCGTCAGAGCCGCCAGGAGCTGCCAGAGCCGTCAGAGCCGCCAGGAGCTGCCAGAGCCGTCAGTCAGCCAGGAGCTGCCAGAGCCGTCAGCCAGCCAGGAGCTGCCAGAGCCGTCAGCCAGCCAGGAGCTGCCAGAGCCGTCAGCCAGCCAGGAGCTGCCAGAGCTGCCTGTCACGCCGGCGATGCCAGAATCGCCCTTCACTCCGGAGTCCCATTGCTAGGGTCCCCTGTCTGAGGTTGGCGGCGAGGGTCGCCGCTCGTAAAAGGCCACGGGGGCGGTTGAGGAAGCGGACAAAAACTAGGATGAAGTGGGGTCCACGTCCCGCGCCAGAGCTGCCACCGCGGACAGACGCCCACCCAGACCCTCCCCTATAGGTTTAGGTTTTGCGGCCAAAGTCCGCACCTTTGTGGGGGGGGTACTGTCACCTTACAGACCATCTTTGAAACTCACTTAGATAATACCTTTGATGATACAGTGATAGCAGTACATTGTTATATGATCTACAGAAGATAAAGAAATGCCAAGAGTGGAGGTTTGTATTCAGAACCCCATTCCTGTAAAGCTTAGACAGGATCTCATGTTAAATACTGTTTAAGTAATATGGTTACAGGTTCATCTACCTCACCTAAAGCCCATTCTGGTGGGAAGCTGTTATAGACCACCAAGCGCTAACAGTCAGTATCTGGATAACATGTGTATGTGTACAATGTATGTGATATCAACAGAGAGGTGTATTTTCTGGGTGATTTTAATATTGACTGGCTTTCATCAGGCAGCCCACTCAAGAAAAAGCATCAAACTGTAAATAGTGCCTGCAACCTGGTTCAGGTTATCAGTCAACCTACCAGGGTAGTTACAAACAGTACAATAATGAAATCATCAACATGATGATCATCAGATCTTTACTAATGCTGCAGAAATTAGCTTGAAAGCAGTATCCAAATCCATTGGATGTAATGATCACAATATAGTAGCCATATCTAAGAAAACCAAAGTTACAAAGGCTGGACCTACTATAGTGTATGAGGTCATACAATAAGTTTGTAGTGATTCCTATGTTGTTAATATAAATAATATTTGTTGGACCGTGGTTTGTAATGAGGAACCAGATACTGCACTTGACACATTTATGAAATTGTTTATCCCAGTTACTAATAAGCATGTACCCATTAAGAAAAGGACTGTAAAAATCCCCATGGATTGATGAGGAATTGAAAACTTGTATAATTGAGAGGGATTAGGCAAAATAAATGGCAAATAAGTTGATTGGCAAACATACTGCAAATTGAGAAATCATGTGACTAAACTGAATAAAATTTAGAAAAAACTACACTACGAAACAAAGAACAATTACATAAGGAATGCTAGTAAAAAGCTTTGGACCACCTTAAATGACATTTTGGGCTAACAATGCTCTATCATTCATTGGATCAGATAGCTCATTCATTACAAAACAAACTGATATTGCCAACTACTTTAAAACATTTTTTGTCAAGATTAGCAAACTTAGTCATGACATGCCAGCAATAAACGTTGACACTATACATCCAAGTAGATCTGACCAAATTATGAAAGAAAAGCATTCTGTAAAGTGAGTCTGGAAGAGGTGAAAATATTATTGTTGTCTATCAACAATGACAAGTGTCTGACAACTTGGATGGAAAATAACTGAGGATAATAGCAGACCATATTGCTCCTCCTATTTGCCATATTTTCAATTTAAGCCTACTAGAAAGTGTGCCCCCAGGCTTGGAGGGAAGCAAAAGTCATTCCACTATCTAAGAATAGTAAAGCCCCCTTTACTGGCTCAAATAGCTGACCAATCAACCCTTAGTAAACTTTTGGAAAAAATTGTGTTTGACAAGATACAATGCTATTTTAGAGTAAACAAACTGACAACAAACTTTCAGCATGCTTAAATGAAAGGACATTCAACAAGTGAGCACAAATGATTGATGATTGGCTGAGAGAAATTGATGATAAAAATATTGTGGTGGCTGTTTTGTTAGACTTTAGTGTAGCTTTTGACATTATCAATCATAGTCTGCTGCTGAAAAAACATGTGTTATTGCTTTACACCCCCTGCTATATCGTGGAAAAAGAGTTACCTGTCTAACAGAACACAGAGAGTGTTCTTTAATAGAAGCCTATCTAATATAATCCAGGTAGAATCAGGAATTCCCCAGGGCAGCTGACTAGGCCCCTTACTTTTTTCAATCTTTACTAACAACATGCAACTGGCTTTGTTTAAAGCCAGTGTGTCTATGTATGCAGATGACTCAACACTATACATATCAGCTACTACTGCGACTAAAATAACAACACTTAATAACGAGCTGAAGTTAGTTTCAGAATGGGTGGAAAGAAATGTTAGTCCTAAATATTTCAAAAACTAAAAGCATTGTATTTTTGACAAATCATTTAAAAAAACCCTAAACCCTAAACTTGAACTAAATCTTGTAATCAATAATGTGGAAATTGAGCATGTTGAGGTGACTAAACTGCTTGAAGTAACCCCGGATTGTAAACTGTCATGGTCAAAACATTGATACAACAGTAGCTAAGATGGGGAGAAGTCTGTCCATAATAGAGCGCTGCTCTGCCCTTCTTAATAGCACTCTCAACAAGGCAGGAGTTTAATCGAATCCCCTCATTGTAATATCGCTATAGCCCTCAGTTACAGGAATAGCCATATGGGTCTTTGAGAGAGCACATTCGGGCTACATCCCAATTCTCCACCCTTCTCTTCTGGTGTGCACTTGCAAACTCCTCATCATGGAAGTATGCAATTGCACACTTTCGGGGGAAGGGAGTAGAATCATTACAGCAACTCTGCAACAAGTCCAACTCATTTGGGTACTGCCTATGAGGAGAACGGGTGGTCCATACAGTCTGTTCACAGTGTGTGACACAACGTGTCTTTGGGTTGCACAATCACAGCCACGCAATGACTTGCAAACATACAGTACACAGTATGTTCCTCTACTGTATGCTTGCAACATCTGCCTCCTATCTATCTAAGTATTAGTAGCTAATATGGGATACTTACTTCTACATGTCACACATGTGCCCAGTGTAGATGCCCTCCAGTGTTGTCCACCACTACTCTCCTGCAGCCACATCTGGGGGGGGGGGACTAAATGTTATTTCGTGTATGTGACATTCCACTATTTAGTCTGGTGGCATGCATTCACAAAATTCCCTTGTTTTTGAGTAGCCACATCCCATTAGTGATCCCCTCTAGAGTAACTATTTGTGGTAATAAATAAATAACCATGCTAGTAATCCAGCAAATTGTTTCAATGCGCCTTCCAAATGTGAAATTACAAGACAAATAATCCCCTTACCGTACTTAAAGGTGTTCCACAATGTCTTATTGTAAAAGTAGCTAGGCTATCTAGTGGGCTAGGTACCTAAAGTTAGACAGTAGTTCCTCTTCATAGCCAGCTACCTGGGGTGGCAGGTAGCCTAGTGGTTAGAGCTTCGGGCCAGTAACGTTGCAAGATCGAATCCCCGACCTGACAAGGTAAAAATCTGTAGTTCTGCCCCTGACCAAGTGTCACGATCGTCGTAGTGAGGAGACCAAAGCGCAGCGTGATGTGAATACTTATTTTTAATGAAAGACGAAAAACACGAAGTACACTAAACAAACAAATAAAACAAAAATACGAACGTGACCACTATCAAAACTGAGTGCTATCGTGCAACATAACATAGACAATAACCCACAAAATACCCAAAGAAGATGGCTGCCTAAATATGGTTCCCAATCAGAGACAACGGTAAACAGCTGCCTCTAATTGAAAACCAATCTAGGCAACCATAGACATACATAAACACCTAGATGGTATATTAACCCCATAAACCTACAAAAAACCCTAGACAGTACAAAAACACATTCAGGTCAGGGCGTGACACCAAGGCAGTTAACCCACTGTTGCTACTGTATGCTGTCATTGTAAATAAGAATTTGTTCTTAACTGACTTGCCTAGTTAAATAAAGGAAAAATAAAAAATACCTACTAGCTAGCTATCTAACCTACTGGTAGCTAACTACATATAATAGCAATTAGCCATATTAGCTAGTAGCTCCCCTTGTGTCTTCAACTGAGCGTTATAGTCCCCTTCCGCAAACTCCTTGCACACACTGGCTGTTCTTCTTTTTCTTTCTTAATTTAACCTTTATTTAACCAGGCAAGTCAATTATGAACAAATTCTTATTCTTACACTGACAACCTGGCAAGAGGCAAAAGTGCTACTGTCAGGACCGGGGATAAAAAAAATAAAAAAACACACAATGTAAGACAAAAATGGAAAACACAGACAGAAGACACTGGCAAATACAACAGCAAACAAACAGTGGATGTGTGTGTGTGAAAGGCACGTGTGCAGTGTGTGTGAAGTAAAACAACATACTTCCTTACGTAAGGCAACGCAAACTATGGACATCGGGTGACAACTAGAAACAACTACGTTTCAACAACCTGTTAATCTATGTGTCCTTTGAACTTCCCCAGGGATTTCAGATCCTACAGTTTTAGGTTGGCTTGGAGAGAATTCCATGACCAGGGGGCTGAGTAGTTTTCCCAAGCTCGGTTCAAATTGTTGGGACTTTTAGCATAGAACAAGATTGATTGAACTTGTATGTGTTTTCATTTCGAGCTAGAAGAGAGGATAGATAAAACGTCAGTTTCCTGAAATGGCCTTATAAATAAGAATGTTGCTAGTGATGTTCACCCGACAGTTCTGTAGAGATCACAATTGTGAGTTAGACGTTTCCGATTGGTGATAAATCCTTGAGAGACACCCAAGCACAACTCTACTGTGGGGTTTCACATTGCCTCTTGTTGCCGGAACAGTGTAAAACACGCCACATTTGATTCTTCTTCTTTAAATTTGTATTGGCGGATCGCAACCAAGAGGTGCATATACTACCACGTACTGTACTGGAGTGTGAGGCAGGTAATGGCCTCTCTATTAATCAATGTATCTTATCTAGCCCTGTGTTACGCCTACTGTTCTGGAGAGTGAATTCATAACACTTTGTGACACAAAAGGGAAGGGAAAAAGTATGGGGAAAAGGGAAGAAAAATGATCCTACCAACTAGCCCTACACCCATTCAATCCTCACCACTATTCCACTACATGGCCCTGTCTGATACTACACCAGGCCAACAGCCTGGGAGGATGGGAAACTGTAGTTCAACACACCTTGTAACTCTACCGCAGTAAAATATTGTACACCCAAGTACTTCTCTGTAGCTACCACCACATACAGTACCAGTAAAAAATGTGGACTATTTTCTACATTGTAGAATAATAGTGAAGACATCAAACTATGAAATAACACATATGGAATCATGTAGTAACCAAAAAAAGGTTAAACAAATAAATACCTTGTCACAACACAACTGACTGGCTCAAACTCATTAAAAAGGAAAGAAATGCCACAAACAAACTTTTAACAGGGCACACCTGTTAATTGAAATGCATTCCAGGTGACTACCTCATGAAGCTGGTTGAGAGAATGCCAAGAGTGTGCAAAACTGTCATCAAGGCAAAGGGTTACTTTGGAGAATCTCAAATATAACATATATTTTGATTTGTTTAACACTTTTTGGTTACTATATAATTCCATATGTGCTATTTTATAGTTTTGATGCCTTCCTTATTATTCTACAATATATAAAATAGTAAAAATAAAGAAAAGCCCTTGAGTGAGTAGGTGTGTACAAACTTTTGACTGGTACTGTATATTTTCTGTGATTTATGTTCCATTTCTGTGTTACAGTTGAAAACCATGCGTGTGAACGCTAAGAAATCAACCTTACCAAAGCACATTTTATCTATCGTTCTCTATTGGCCTCTTTCTACTCAAAGAAGGGGCCTCTTAGGATCCCTCACACTGGACCCATCTTCCTCTACTAATCTCCTCACTGCTTCAGCATACAACAACTTCTATACTACTCTGATCCTGGCAACCTCAACCTTGCCTTTCTCTCCCAAGACACTTCTGATTTCCAGTACCATGGGTAATGCTACAGTTAATACACACAACTTTTTCCATGAATACCACACATTCCTTTGTCTCATGCACTCCTGCACACTTCTGACATCTAGGAATCTCCCTTCTACACACTGCTGCAACATGACCATAACCTTGGCACCTAAAACACCTTAATGGGTTCGGGACAAATGGATACAGGATATGTGTCAGTACACATCCTAACTTGACTTTGTTGGGTAAAGACTTTACATCAAAACTCAGCATGACAGACAGTGTCTTTTCTGTTTCACCACAAATGGCAGTCGTCTCAGACACTGGGAATCTTCCATTTCAGTTGATCCTCTTTAACAGTTAATGCCACCAAAGTTTTCACTCCTTTCAACTGCTCTGAGAGGAAAACAAGTCAGTTTTTGTCCTTAAGCACGTGGTGCTGAGTGTTTGCTCCCTCTGGACCAAAAAAACACAACAAATCATCACGAGTCCACTTCCAGTTACTTTCACCGACTCAACCTGACAGCACATATGGATCAGCCAGAAGGCAGGGATCCATTCTCCCCTAAAATCTCACTCCCACAAGGCCAGAATCATCTTTGTCATCCTTTTCTTTCTTCCCACTCTTCACAGACACATCAACCTCCACACTTTGCAGCTCCGAATCCGCTCCTCCATTTTTTTAAACGTCTTCCTCTCTTTCTTCAACTCATGTCACTCTCCTCAGTTTCACGTTCTGAGCTATTAAAGTACTGTTTTGTACTTGACACCCAACATCTTCTCTTTCCCCAGGGTTTTTCCTTGTTCACTCGACCCTGCCACCATCTTCCCTCTTGTCATTTTCACTTTCTGAACTGCTGTACATGATTTCCCATTTTTGTACTTCTCTCAACATCCTCTCTTGTCCCAGGGTTTTTTCCTTTTGTTTCTTCAACTTTTCTGCTTTCTTCCTCATGTTCTCTTCCGAGCAACTGAAATACTTTTTTCAATTTTTGCACTTGATGCCTATCAACCTCCCGTCTTCGTCGTCCATATTCGAAACCCCTGGGACTCAAACTTCTGCCTACCCACGCCACATTGATACAGTTATGACCGAAAATGACTGTTGCCAGCAAGCACAGGCAACCTCTTCCGCCTCGCATTACCGAAACGCCACCTACAGTGTTTGAATGACAATCGAAAATGACAAAATGAAGAAACTAAATAGCAAAATTAAGTATTGCGATTGATTTATCGTATTTGATTGATCATTCGAATTTTGACGGTCTTAAACCACAGGGTATGGAAACTTATTGTCAATTGCGAATTGATCATTATTTATCTTTTCGCCACAATTCATGCAATCACAACAAGGAAATGAAATGGCAAACATGAGAAATTATTTGTCATTTAAGCATTTACATTAGATTTTTAAATGTGTCAGTGTTGTATTTGATAGTACCATGGAAATAAAACACCAAACACACTTTGTTATTTATTTTTCATATGGCTGACATTATGCATACTCAATCATGAAAATGCTAATGAAATATCTAGCTATAGTTGCTAAAATTGGAATAGGCCCAATATAGGTTGTATCTCAATCAATAAAACAATTCTGGTGCTCCTAAATTTCATGTGGTTGCTCCTAACTTTTTCAAGTTGGGAGCACCAGTTCTACAAAATATTTGTATTTATTTATAGCCCTGCTTACAAGGGACATATGTTCTTAACTGAAGCATATGTTATTCCTATCACTCTTATTTGGCCTCTCCCTACTCACAGGGAGCCTCTTAGGATCCCTCGCACTGGACCCATCTCCCTCTACTAATCTCTTCACTGCTTCAGCATACAACAACTTCTATACTACACTGACCCTGGCAACCTCAACCTTGCCTTTCTCTCCCAGGACACTTCTGATCTCCAGCACCATGGGTACCACTACAGTTAACACACACAACTTTTTCCATCGATTTGGTGCTCCTTCATTTTTTAAGTAACATAGTGTGTGTGACCTTTTGCATCCTCAACAACCACTGTGATTATTATTATTTGCTATAGTGATCCTGCTGACCCTGCTGGTCATCTATGAACATTTGAACATCTTGGCCATGTTCTGTTATAATCTCCACCCGGCACAGCCAGAAGAGGACTGGCCATCCCTCATAGCCTGGTTCCTCTAGGTTTCTTCCTAACTTCTGGCCTTTCTAGGGAGTTTTGCCTAGCCACCGTGCTTCTATACCTGCATTGCTTGGTGTTTGACGTTTTAGGCTGGGTTTCTGTACAGCACTTTGTGACATCAGCTGATGTAAGAAGGGCTTAATGAATACATTTGATTGATTGATTGTGTGTTTGTGTATGTGACCATAGCACTCTAAGACTACACACATAGCCTTGGGAAAAATACTCTTTAGGTCCACAGCATGTGAATTACAGAAACCATTTCCCTAACTATGAGCCAACCACTCAAGCCGGAAATAAACACTGATGGGCCAATGGAAGCCAAGACAGCATTTTGTTATTGAACCAATCTGGCAGCTGGAGAGGCGATAAAGTTTCTGCTGGTGATGTGTTGAGTTTATTCGAGTCAGTGACAGCTTGTCTGACCATTGCTTTAATCACACAACTTTACAGAGAGATAACCAGCCCTCCCATCTCTCACTGTCACGGGAAACACGTCTGTGTGGCAGGTAGAATATCTCAAGTCACTTCCCTATTGCAAATCATGATAACAGACAAAACAACAGAACTCCTTCATTTCAACGCTACTCTAATAGTAAGTCATTGATTAACAACAATAGAAACTGTAAATCCCCCATGATATAGATCTTCTCACAGACAGAGGCAAATTTCCACTTTATGTGGATAATATATATATTTTTCTATTCTATTCTACTCTGCCCAGTCCTGCACAGAAAACCAAGGTTGTTAGTAGCAATATTTTGGTTACTTGTTTTGTACAATACTAAGTCCAAATGTGTCAAAATTGGCATAATTGAAGATACAGACTAAATCCTTAAGCCATTAAAGAAAGGGGACCCTGAAGCAGCTTCTGTTCCTTGGAGACAAGAAACAATTCACACTTTTGTACTCAAGTCTAAAAATACAATCTTTACAGAACAACATAATAAAAACAACAACAACGTGAAACATGAAAAACATGTTTTGGTTTCAGTGGTGTAGACTGAGTTGCAAGCTGAAAAATGGTCCTTTACAGCAGAAGAGGCCCTCTTTTAATAACTAACTCCTATGTTCCATGGAAAACACCATCATCGCATGAAACACTGTTTTACTCCTCCTAACAGTGACTGTTTACAACATGCCACCGGTTATTGAATACAGTACTATGCTTCTCACTGCTCTAAAATGGTACACTGAACCAAAAAATATACATGCAACAATTTAAAAGATTTTACTGAGTAACAGTTCATATAAGGAAATCAGTCAATTGAAATGAATTAATTAGGCCCTAATCTATTTATTTCACATGACTGGGAATACAGATATGCATCTGTTGGTCACAGATACCTTAAAAGAACACCAGTCTGTATCTGGTGTGACCAACATTTGCCTCATGCAAGCATGACACATTACCTTCACGTAGAGTTGATCCGGTTGTTGATTGTGGCCTGTGGAATGTTGTCCCATTCCTCTTCAATGGCTGTGTGAAGTTGCTGGATTTTGGTGGGGTCTGGAACACGCTATCGTACACATCGATCCAGAGCATTTCAAACATGCTCAATGAGTGACATGTCTGATGAGTATGGGAACTGGGACATTTTCATTTTCCAGGAATTGTGTACAAATCCTTCTGACATATGGGGCTGTACATTATCATGCTGAAACATGAGGTGATGGAGGCGGATGAATGGCATGACAATGAGCCTCAGGATCTCATCACGGTATCTTTGTGCATTCAAACTGCCATCGATAATATGCAATTGTGTTCGTTGTCTGTAGCTTATGCCTGCCCATACCATAATTCCACTGTCACCATGGGGCACGCTGTTCGCAACGTTGCCATCAGCAAACCGCTCACCCACACAACACCTGGTACAGTTGAAACCTGGTTTCATCCATGAAGAGCACACTTCACCAGCATGCCAGAGGCCATCGAAGGTAAGCATTTTCCCACTGAAGTCAGTTACGACGCCGAACTGCAGTCAGGTCAAGACCCTGGTGAGGACAACGACCACAGTTTTATCAGCTGTCTGGTTGGCTGGACTCTGAAAAACCCGCAGCTGAAGAATCCGGATGTGGAGGTCCTGGGCTGGTGTGGTTACACGTGGTCTGCGGTTGTGAGGCCGGTTGGACGTACTGCCAAATTCTGAAAAATGACGTTGGAGGAGGCTTATGGTAGAGAAATTACTATTAATTTTTCTGGCAATAGCTCTGGTGGACATTCCTGCAGTCAGCATGCCAATTGCACATTCCCTCAAAACTTGAGACATCTGTGGTATTGTGTTGTGTGACAAAATTGCACATTTTAGACTGGCCTTTTATTGTCCCCAGAACATGCCACACCTGTCAGGTGGATGGATTATATTGGCAAATGAGAAATGTTCACTAACAGCGATGTAAACAAATGTGTGCACAAAATTTGAGAGAATGGAACATTTCTGGGATCTTTTATTTGAGCACACTTTACATATTGCATTTATATGTTTGTTCAGTATACATTATACATGTAATTGGCTTATTGGTTGTTTCTGCTATCATTGTTCATTGCATTTGTATAGAATACTTTGTCTGTGTGCATGCCATGTAATCGTCAATGTAGGATATTCCAAACTATTTGAAATGTTATGGTTGGATTTACGATCTCCACTATTCTGGACATGTAGTCTTAAGCAGAATTTATTTATCTCAGTCATGTGGGTTTGTTGGGTTTGTTGGAGTGGAAGGTGCTGTATACTACTATGGACCTAGAAGAGAGATGGAGTTGATGGTTATTGGGTTAACCCGGGTCATAGCGACTCACACTCTGACCATTCCAAGCTTTCAGGAGATAAAGTATTTTATTAGGATCCCCATTAGCTGTTCCCAAGGCAGCATCTACTCTGTCTATGGTCCAAACAGAGATAAAACATTACGTTAAACAAAACATTGTACATTATACAAATTTAGATTGCTCCATTATTACCTTATAATATTACATTAGTAAGAATTGTGTGTGTGTGTGTGTGTGTGTGTGTGTGTGTGTGTGTGTGTGTGTGTGTGTGTGTGTGTGTGTGTGTGTGTGTGTGTGTGTGTGTGTGTGTGTGTGTGTGTGTGTGTGTGTGTGTGTGTGTGTGTGTGTGTGTGTGTGTGTGTGTTTCTTCAGAGATGAGGCCATTGATTCCCTAGTGGCTGAGCAAGCGCACAAGCATGCAGCGAGACTCTAGCTAAGAGAGGGAGAGAAATCACTCAGAAAAGATAATCCACTTTCATGGCCCAGAAAAAGCACTTGGATCATACAAATAAAGAATGAGGTTTGGATAAAATGTGATTCCCTTTCCCTCGTTGAAACCCATGATTAAAAAACTAAAACATTTATAGATTTTTTAAAACATGACTTTAAGACATGCCGTACACAGCAAGAGAAGGGAAACGCTAAAAACAGATTGAAAAAATAAGAAGATTGAAAACATACTGTCCATGAAGTTCTGAACCTCCAATCTTCCATCTTGTATCCTGATCACTCTGCCCCTTTCAACCTCTTAAAGGTTCCCTTCCCTCCTCTCTCTCTCTCTCTCTCTCTCTCTCTCTCTCTCTCTCTCTCTCTCTCTCTTCTCTCTCTCTCTCTCTCTCTCTCTCTCTCTCTCTCTCTTTCTCTCTCTCTCTCTCTCTCTCTCTCTCTCTCACTCACTCACTCACTCTCTTGCATCCTGTCCATTTCAGCTCCTCACAGCACCTGTCTTGTAAATACACCTGGTCTGGGGACTCCATGCTCCTCTGTAGAGGACGACAGAAACGTCAACAGGCAGACATATGTATATCTTATCACTCTTTATCACAACTCCCTGGGAAACCAGCTGTCAGAGGCCTTCCCTAAAGAATCCTTAAGACTTCACAAAAGGAGGCCAAAGCCAAAACATACATTATGCACACACACACACACACACACACACACACACACACACACACACACACACACACACACACACACACGCATGTCTTCTGTCACGGTTTTCTTATCTCATGCTGGAGATGCTGGGAACTTTTACATGGTCAGTGTCTGGCTTTTTTCTGCAGTGAAATACAGTTCTCTCTTTCAGCAAGATGAAATGAAAATAAGCAGCAGAGGAATGATAGACATTGTCTGGAGTGTGAGGCTGTTTTTCATCTGAACATACTCTCTCTTTCTCTTTTGCTACACTTTCTTAGATGGATGCTGATACATGAGTTCTAAACCTTTCCAAAAGCACAATCTCAAGAGAGGCACTTTGATGTTTTTCACATCTTAAAAAGTTTCTGTCTCCATTGATATAAAACAATGTGCACAAAAACATCTTCTACAGACAGAAATTCAGTGAAAAACCCATTTTTACTCATAATTCATAAGTTTGACATTCACTTGCCTCTCTAACTGATTTTAACACACACTTGTTGTATCACATGGATAACTGCATCTAATCAACTATCATGAATAATCCAAATTGGTTTTCAAGTAGACCGAGTCTATCACTATAAAATGTAACTGTCTTGTAAGTGTTATTATTCTATAAGAAGTTAATCTCAAATGTCAAGCTACAGCTTCCTGAACAGAACATTCTTCCCCATCATATGCCAATGGACGCCTCAGTGCAGAATGACATTTCAAAAATATATTTTAGGCAGTTAGTGGAGGATTTATGATATATCTCCCTACTGTAGTGGAGGTTTTACCCATGTACAGCTCACTGCAGGTCCGTTCCCCTGGACATTACACATCCATTATGGGGATGGTTAATGACAGAGCATTTAAGCCAAGTTGACACGAGCCCAATGGACTAAACAACACATGCACGCATGTACGCCGCATGCACACACACAGACACGTGTCACGACTTCCGCCGCCGGCTTTCTAGCTGCCACCGATCCACGTTTCTTTTTCCATTTGTTTTGTCTTGATTGTACACACCTGGTTCCCATTACATTATTATTTCCCTATTTAACCCTCTGGTTCTCATTATGTTTTGTGCGTGATTGTTCCTGGTCTTGTGTTAGTCTTTTGTGTTAGGGTTTGTTATTCCTTTTTGCCAACACCGGCCAGGGGAGTGGTTGGCTTTCATCCTCTGGGCAGAGATGGTCCAAAACTCCCTCCACCACTCCTCCACTAACCTGTCTCCGTTTCAGTGTGTACTAAGTTATCGACCGTTTCTGTCACCGTGGCATCAGAGCCAGATCGGTGGATGAATGGTTTCGGCGCTCGGAGGTAATCTGGGACGCTGTCCATGTACGCCTGCAACGGGCCATCAGGCGACAGAAGGCGAGCGCCGACCGCCGACCGCCACCGCAGTGAGGCTCCAGTGTATGCACCGGGAGACTGGGACCCGAAACCTGCCCCTTCTCCTGCCCTGCCGGAAGCTGGGTCCACGGTTTGTGGGGCCATTTAAAGTCCTGGGGAGACTGAACGAGGTATGCTATAAGTTACAGCTTCCCCCTGATTATTGTATTAACCCCTCATTCCATGTGTCTCTCCTCAGGCCGGTGGTGGCTGGTCCGCTCCAGCAGTCTGAGGTGTGGGAGGTTCCTCCGCCCCCTCTGGACATCGAGGGGGCCCCGGCGTATACTGTGCGAGCCATCATGGACTCAGGCGAGGGGCCTTCAGTACCTCGTGGAGTGGGAGGGGTGTGGTCCAGAGGAGAGATGCTGGGTGCCGGTGGAGGACATACTGGACCCTTTCGTCGTCGCCGGCTTTCTAGCTGCCACCAATCCACAATTCTTTTTCCATTTGTTATGTCTTGATTGTACACACCTGGTTCCCATTACATTATTATTATTTCCCTATTTAACCCTCTGGTTCTCATTATGTTCTGTGCATTTATGATTTATTTTTCTGAGTAAAGTACGTTGTTTTACTCTGTTCTGTGTCCTGCGCCTGACTCCGTCCTCACCTCTGCACAACTGACACTTGACAACACGTCACATCTGTAGGGCTGTGTGT
The DNA here is from genome assembly GCF_034236695.1 of Oncorhynchus nerka. NCBI lineage: Eukaryota > Metazoa > Chordata > Actinopteri > Salmoniformes > Salmonidae > Oncorhynchus > Oncorhynchus nerka. The sequence continues at coordinate 21,881,692 of NC_088415.1, read as the reverse complement.
GCTGTCTACCTCTAATCCTGTCAGTCTGTTGCCCTTTCACCAAATCACACCATCAGAGAAAACACACATGGGGAGAAGTTTAACAGCTGTCTGTCAACCTCCTTCTCACATTGCTCTTTCTCGCCCAGACCGAACTAATAGAATCAATCAAAGCAAAAAAGCTACAAAACCACAACCTTTAAGAGTCTACGAATTAGTCACACAAACTGAAATCATGCTAGCATAACAGTAAACCTTCAAACTGCCACCCACAGCCATATATTGGGTAAATCCTTCAAAGAGAGCTGTAAAAGAGAAAGTCACGAAAGGGAATCAGATTTCACTGGGTTTTACACAGCCGCTTTGTCCTGGTCCTGGGAGCCACATGGGACTGTAAATCCGCCATTACTTATAACTCTGAATTGGCTAATATTCAAAGACTGTAACAGTATATGAATCCCTCAAGAATGATAATGGACTAGAGTATGAACTCTCTATGTCACTCTGAGACCATACACCTCATGATGTCATAGAGGAATGAAATCCTTCATCGTTAATCCTTACTATTAGGATTAAGCTAATTACTAAAATGTCCACTTAAATGCTTTAACTTATTGTCAACTTCAACTTTTAGATCGCTTGAGGCTGCCTCTTTCAACATAGCATCTTTGGTACATGAATCCAGTAATTATCATCCCTTGTTTCACTAATGAAGCAAGATGTACCTTTGATAAACTATTTCTGTGTGTTTCAAACACTAAAAAGGAGCACAGTTGGAGTCTCTGCAGAGAAACAGAATCATCTTTATATAAATAAGGTGTTATGTAACCCTTTCATTTGCATTTCTGTTTCTGTTTCCGTCAAGCAGTTCTCAGGTGGGTCGTGAGTTAGAGGCAACGAGAAGACTTTACCTCATCAACCTTGTGAGAAGGTCACAATAATAACAGAACGTTCCAAGAAGGCACCAGAAGAGGATTTATTCAATTCCATTCCTTCTCACATAATCATTGGAAGACCTCTATTTCAGTATTTGAAAACATTTTCATATTTTGGAATGGGTAAAGGGAGGGAGCGAGTAAGCTGTCATTGATACACATGCAGCCCTGGATCTGAAGTCATCAACATCAATTTCTAATTCAGCAAGGGCCCAACAGACACGCTCCCTGCTCTGTCTTTCGTTCTCTCCCTCACTTCTCCCTCTCTCTCATACATATGTATCATATCACCATTTACTTCAAGGAATGCAAAAAAAATATTATTATGTAACTGAATAAATGTTTGACTTGATTATGGTGGGAAACTTAAAAGGACAGCATAGTAGAGCTAAACCCCAAGGGACCGGGGTAGTCTAATTATGTAATAAGGCCCGAGGGGGTGTGGTATATGGCCAATATACCACGGCTAAGGGCTGTTCTTATGCACGACGCAACGCAGAGTGCCTGGAAACAGCCCTTAGCCGTGGTATATTGGCAATATACCACAAGCACCCAAGATGCCTTATTGCTATTATAAACTGGTTACCAACATAATTAGAGAAGTACAAATAAATGATTTATCATAAGCGTGATATACAGTCTATTATAAACTGGTTGGTTCGAGCCCTGAATGCTGATTGGCTGACAGCCGTGGTATATCAGACCGTATACCACAGGTATGACAAAACATGTATTATTACTGCTGTAATTACATTGGTAACCAGTTTATAATAGCAATAAGGCACCTCGGGGGTTTGTGGTATATGGACAATATGCCACAGCTGAAGACTGTTTCCAGGCACTCAGCATTGCGTCGTGCTTAAGAACCGTCCTTAGTCGTGGTATATTGGCCATATACCACACCCCCTTTTTCCGGTCACAACTTGCAGACTTGTTTACGTGTTGCTGCGCGTTTTGTGCGTTTTGTTGCCAACCTTACTTTGCTACCTGACAACTTTACGTTTTTTACTTGTTTTACTTTTTAATTACCGTTTATATTTTTGGTTTTTCCCTCACTCAACTTTTTTTCATTCCGGACGCTTTATTTGGACGAGGTTCGTCAGGACCTCCAACAGCCGAAGCTAAGTAGTAACATTAACATGATGCCTTCTAATTGCAGTCACTGTACTCATAATATACAGGAGAACGATCACCTTATGGCGAGGATAGCTGAGTTGCAAGCCCAGCTTCAGACGCAATCGTTAGGCAAGGGTAATTTCAGTGTAGGAAAGGATGAAACAGCATCTGTGCCACCAGTAAGTACAGATAGTAACGTTAGTATAAATTCTCTCGCACGGTCCCCGCAGCCGGACAATGTACTCATGGTTTATCATTCAGCCGACAAACTTTCAACCGGTTTTCCCCATTAAGCAGCGAGTCGGAGTCTGAGGCCGAGCCTTCTCTTGTCTCTACTCCTCCCGTTACGGGGTCTGAGACGCCGAAGCTTCCCACCATTAGCTCTGACAAATTGAAAACCCTAGTCATTGGCGACTCCATTACCTGCAGTATTAGACTTAAAATGAATCATCCAGCGATCATACACTGTTTACCAGGGGGTAGGGCTACCGACGTTAAGGCTAATCTGAAGATGGTGCTGGCTAAAGCTAAAACTGGCGAGTGTAGAGAGTATAGAGATATTGTTATCCACGTCGGCACCAACGATGTTAGGATGAAACAGTCAGAGTTCACCAGGTGCAACATAGCTTCAGCATGTAAAACAGCTAGAAAGATGTGTCGGCATCGAGTAATTGTCTCTGGCCCTCTCCCAGTTAGGGGGAGTGATGAGCTCTACAGCAGAGTCTCACAACTCAATCGCTGGTTGAAAACTGTTTTCTGACCCTCCCAAAAGATAGAATTCGTAGATAATTGGCCCTCTTTCTGGGACTCACCCACAAACAGGACCAAGCCTGGCCTTCTGAGGAGTGACGGACTCTCATATTATCTACCAACATAGACAGGGCTCCAACTCCTCTAGCTCCACAATGAAATAGGGTGCAGGCCAGGCAGCAGGCTGTTAGCAAGCCTGCCAGCTTAGTGGAGTCTGCCACTAACACAGTCAGTGTAGTCAGCTCAGCTATCCCCATTGAGACCATATCTGTGCCTCGACCTGGGTTGGGCAAAACTAAACATGGCGGTGTTCGCTTTAGCAATCTCACTAGGATAAAGACCTCCTCCATTCCTGTCATTATTGAAAGAGATCCTGGTACCTCACATCTCAAAATAGGGCTACTTAATGTTAGATCCCTTACTTCAAAGGCAATTATAGTCAATGAACTAATCACTGATCATAATCTTGATGTGATTGGCCTGACTGAAACATGGCTTAAGCCTGATGAATTTACTGTGTTAAATGAGGCCTCACCTCCTGGTTACACTAGTGACCATATCCCCCGTGCATCCCGCAAAGGCGGAGGTGTTGCTAAAATTTATGATAGCAAATTTCAATTCACAAAACAAAAAATGACATTTTCGTCTTTTGAGCTTCTAGTCATGACATCTATGCAGCCTACTCAATCACTTTTTATAGCTACTGTTTACAGGCCTCCTGGGCCATATACAGTGTTCCTCATTGAGTTCCCTGAATTCCTATCAGACCTTGTAGTCATAGCAGATAATATTCACATTTTTGGTGACTTTAATATTCACATGGAAAAGTCCACAGACCCACTCCAAAAGGCTTTCGGAGCCATCATCGACTCAGTGGGTTTTGTCCAACATGTCTCTGGACCTACTCACTGTCACAGTCATACTCTGGACCTAGTTTTGTCCCATGGAACAAATGTTGTGGATCTTAATGTTTTTCCTCATAATCCTGGACTATTGGACCACCATTTTATTACGTTTGCAATTGCAACTAATAATCTGCTCAGACCCCAACCAAAGAGCATCAAAAGTCGTGCTACATTTAACATTTACATTTAAGTCATTTAGCAGACGCTCTTATCCAGAGCGACTTACAAATTGGTGCATTCACCTTATGACATCCAGTGGAACAGTAGTGCATCTAAATCTTTTAAGGGGGGAGGGGGTGAGAGGGATTACTTTATCCTATCCTAGGTATTCCTTAAAGAGGTGGGGTTTCAGGTGTCTCCGGAAGGTGGTGATTGACTCCGCTGTCCTGGCGTCGTGAGGGAGTTTGTTCCACCATTGGGGGCCAGTGCTATAAATTCAGACAACACAAAGATTCCTTGATGCCCTTCCAGACTCCCTCTGCCTACCCAAGGACGTCAGAAGACAAAAATCAGTTATCCACCTAACTGAGGAACTCAATTTAACCTTGCGCAAAACCCTAGATGCAGTTGCACCCCTAAAAACTAAAAACATTTCTCATAAGAAACTAGCTCCCAGGTATACAGAAAATACCCGAGCTCTGAAGCAAGCATCCAGAAAATTGGAACGGAAATGGCGCCACAACAAACTGAAAGTCTTCCGACTAGCTAGTCTTCCGACTAGCTTGGAAAGACAGTACCGTGCAGTATCGAAGAGCCCTTACTGCTGCTCGATCATCCTATTTTTCCAACTTAATTGAGGAAAATAAGAACAATCCTACATTTATTTTTGGTACTGTCGTAATGCTAACTAAAAAGCAACATTCCCCAAGTGAGGATGACTTTCACTTCAGCAGTAATAAATTCATGAACTTCTTTGAGGAAAAGATCATGATTATTAGAAAGCAAATTACGGACTCCTCTTTAAATCTGCGTATTCCTTCAAAGCTCAGTTGTCCTGAGTCTGCACAACTCTACCAGGACCTAGGATCAAGAGAGACACTCAAGTATTTTAGTACTATATCTCTTGACACAATGATGAAAATAATCATGGCCTCTAAACCTTCAAGCTGCATACTGGACCCTATTCCAACTAAACTACTGAAAGAGCTGCTTCCTGTGCTTGGCCCTCCTATGTTGAACATAATAAATGGCTCTCTATCCACCGGATGTGTACCAAACTCACTAAAAGTGGCAGTAATAAAGCCTCTCTTGAAAAAAACAAACCTTGACCCAGAAAATATAAAAAACTAATCGGCCTATATCGAATCTTCCATTCCTCTCAAAAATGTTAGAAAAGGCTGTTGCGCAGCAACTCACTGCCTTCCTGAAGACAAACAATGTATACGAAATGCTTGAGTCTGGTTTTAGACCCCATCATAGCACTGAGACTGCACTTGTGAAGGTGGTAAATTACCTTTCAATGGCATCAGACCGAGGCTCTGCATCTGTCCTCATGCTCCTAGACCTGGAAACCCGAATTGGTCTACACGGACAAGTTCTGGCCTGGTTTAGATCTTATCTGTCGGAAAGATATCAGTTTGTCTCTGTGAATGGTTTGTCCTCTGACAAATCACCTGTAAATATCGGTGTTCATCAAGGTTCCGTTTTAGGACCACTATTGTTTTCACTATATATTTTACCTCTTGGGGATGCCATTCGAAAACATAATGTTAACTTCCACTGCTATGCGGATGACACACAGCTGTACATTTCAATGAAACATGGTGAAGCCCCAAAATTGCCCTCGCTATAAGCATGTGTTTCAGACATAAGGAAGTGGATGGCTGCAAACTTTCTACTTTTAAACTCTGACAAAACAGAGATGCTTGTTCTAGGTCCCAAGAAACAATGAGATCTTCTGTTGAATCTGACAATGAATCTTAATGGTTGTACAGTCGTCTCAAATAAAACTGTGAAGGACCTCGGCGTTACTCTGGACCCTGATCTCTCTTTTGACGAACATATCAAGACTGTTTCAAGGACAGCTTATTTCCATCTACGTAACATTGCAAAAAACAGAAACGTTCAGTCCAAAAATGACGCAGAAAAATGTATCCATGCTTTTGTTACTTCTAGGTTAGACTATTGCAATGCTCTACTTTCCGGCTACCCGGATAAAGCACTAAATAAACTTCAGTTAGTGCTAAATACGGCTGCTAGAATCCTGACTAGGATTCCAAAACATTTGATCATATTACTCCAGTACTAGCCTCCCTACACTGGCTTTCTGTCAAGGCAAGGGCTGATTTCAAGGTTTTATTGCTAACCTACAAAGCATTACATGGGCTTGCTCCTACCTATCACTCTGATTTGGTCTTGCCGTACATACCTACACGTACGCTATGGTCACAAGACGCAGGCCTCCTAATTGTCCCCAGAATTTCTAAGCAAACAGCTGGAGGCAGGGCTTTTTCCTATAGAGCTCCATTTTTATGGAATGGTCTGCCTACCCATGTCAGAGACGCAAACTTGGCCTCAACCTTTAAGTCTTTACTGAAGACTCATCTCTTCAGTGGGTCATATGATTGAGTGTAGTCGGGCCCAGGAGTGTGAAGGTGAACGGAAAGGCTCTGGAGCAACGAACCGCCCTTGCTGTCTCTGCCTGGCCGGTTCCCCTCTTTCCACTGGGATTCTCTGCCTCTAACCCTATTACAGGGGCTGAGTCACTGGCTTACTGGTGCTCTTTCATGCCTTCCTAGGAGGGGTGCATCACTTGAGTGGGTTGAGTCACTGATGTGATCTTCCTGTCTGGGTTGGCGCCCCCCCCCTTGGGTTGTGCCGTGGCGGAGATCTTTGTGGGCTATACTCGGCCTTGTCTCAGGATGGTAAGTTGGTGGTTGAAGATATCTCTCTAGTGGTGTGGGGGCTGTGCTTTGGCAAAGTGGGTGGGGTTATATCCTTCCTGTTTGGCCCTGTCCGGGGGTATCATTGGATGGGGCCACAGTGTCTCCTGACCCCTCCTGTTTCAGCCTCCAGTATTTATGCTGCAGTAGTTTATGTGTTAGGTTCAGTTTGTTATGTCTGGAGTACTTCTCCTGTCTTATCCGGTGTCCTGTGTGAATTTAAGTATGCTCTCTCTAATTCTCTCTTTCTCTCTTTCTTTCTCTCTCTCGGAGAACCTGAGCCGTAGGACCATGCCTCAGGACTACCTGGCATGATGACTCCTGCTGTCCCCAGTCCACCTGGATGTGCTGCTGCTCCAGTTTCAACTGTTCTGCCTGCGGCTCTGGAATCCTGACCTGTTCACCGGACGTGCTACCTGTCCCAGACCTATTATTCGACCATGCTGGTCATTTATGAACATTTGAACATCTTGGCCGTGTTCTGTTATAATCTCCACCCGGCACAGCCAGAAGAGGACTGGTCACCCCTCATAGCCTGGTTCCTCTCTAGGTTTCTTCCTCGGTTTTGGCCTTTCTAGGGGGTTTTTCCTAGCCAACGTGCTTCAACACCTGCATTGCTTGCTGTTTGGGGTTTTAGGCTGGGTTTCTGTACAGCCCTTTGAGATATCAGCTGATGTACGAAGGGCTATATAAATAAATTTGATTTGGGCCTTATTGCTTAAATATACCACGGCTTTGAGCCAATCAGCATTCAGGGCTCGAAACACCCAGTTTATAAGTGGAGATCAATTCTTCCCTGGAAAAAGCCCGACATCATGTTCAGAACAAGCAGGACAAACAGATCAAAAAAGACTCGTCATGATTTAATGTTTGGCATTTGTTTCTCCTAAAAGTGTTGTTATTTGGATTAGATTACGGCTGCTAGTAATTAGAAATTTCCAAGGGGATTACAACAGGGTCGAAGTAACATTAAATATAAACGTATTGAATTGATTCATTTGTAAGTATGGAAACGTTGACAAACAAAAGAAGCCATGTATAAAATACACACAAAAAGTTAACACTTACTCCTGCTACAGTCTCTTCAATTCCAACCCCATGGCTGTGAAGCCCATGACAAAGACCACCTAACCACATGATCCAGCCATAATCACCCTCTCTGTCCTCAGTCCATTACAACCACACCACAACAAACAAACACAATCTCACTGGGATGTACACTCTAGACACACATGGCCACTTCTGGCTGTCACATGCAGCTGTAAAGTCAGAGCAAGGCCAGAGCCAGGCCTGTACGGAGACAGGAGAGACAATGTTAAGGCCCCGAGACAGACATGATCAAGACTAACACCAGATTCAAACTCCCTCCCTGGTGTTCAGTAAGACCCCTGAGCCTGACCCAGATCAGCACACTGTCTGGCCATGTTGAGTCTGACTTCAACACGGCCCCCTACAAACAGAACAATTCTGAACCTTTGACTGTCAGTGTCAGCACACAGAAAAGCTATTGAGAAGTGGCATCTGAATTGAGTCAACAAACGTCCAAACACAAAACAGAACAGACTTAGAGATGAGATTGGTATAACACAGTCAGGCACATAGTAAACCAAAGCTCTGTGTATTTATTGGGCCTAAAGCAAAGCAGCAGTGAAAAGCAGTGGTTACATTAAACAGCATAAACACTTACTGTTATGTAACTACGTCTTTAGCAGCTTTCTGGCAATGTCAAAGCAAAGTGTAAAGTTTTCTATTGACAAAGTTTGGTTACTAGCTACCTTTTGAATTTGGATCAGGCGACTCGGTTAACCTTAGTTGCTGGGACTGCTACATCTGTCCAGGGAGAAGATAATCAAAAGTTTGAAGAGCTAGCAGCGTTTTCTTGACAGCTTGAACCCACCTCTACCTAAAATGCACACACGTAACATAAAGACAATCCCGCACAAAACAAGGGCGGGTCTACCTACTAAATATAGGGAAGCCCATTAAACCAAACAGAAACACAGGTGAAACTAATAAGACAAAACAAACAGACAAACGAAAAAGGGATCGGTGGCGGCTAGTAAGACGGTGACGACGATCGCCGAGCACCGCCCGAACAGGCAGGGGAGCCAACTTCGGCGGAAGTCGTGACAGATATATTTGTCTTTTATTTTGACAAATGTTAGAATTTTCTTCCATTTTGACATTACAGAGTAGTTTCTGCAGATCGTTGACAAAAAATTATGATTAAATACATTTCAATACCACTTTTGTAACACAACAAAATGTCGAAAAAGTCAGAGTGAGAATACTTTCTGAAGGCACTGTACTGGTCATGTCTGAAATTCAGTTAGATCATTCCTTTGATGATACAGCAGTAGCAATACAGGGATATAATATCTACATGAAAGACAGGGGAGGCGTTGCTATATATGTTCAGAGCAGTGGAGTCTCAAATAGTTCATCAAATAATTGATTAAAACACACTGTTTTGCAATGAAGGTCTACAGTAGCCTCAACAGCACTATGTAGGGTAGCACCATGGTGTAGCCAGAAGACAGATAGTTTATGTCCTCCTCTGGGTACATTGACTTCAATACAAAATCTCGAAGGCTCATGGTTCTCACCCCTTTCCATAGACGTACACAGTAATTATGACAACTTCCGGAGGACGTCCCATAACCTATCAGAGCTCTTTTAGCATGAACTGACATGTTATCCACCCAAACAAGCTACAGCTAGCTAGCACTGCAGTGCATAAAATGTAGTAAGCAGTTGACTCAAAGAGAGAGAGACATTATTTGAACAGTTTTGAATAAATTCATTTCTTCAAAAATTAAGGAGTGCTTGATAATGTGTGTGATAACAGGTCTATTTTATGGGTGTGCATAGCAATAGTGTTGTAACTGTGATATCCACTTGCATTGATCATATCTTCAGTAATGTTGCAGGGCTTTGCTCCAAAGCAATCCATTTCTATTGGCTGTAGTGAACAAAACATTGTGGCAATAACAAGGAAAGCCAAAGTGCCAAAGGTTGGGGCTAAAGTAAAAGATAAGAGATGACACCATTTTTTGGAAGATGTAAAAAAATGTATGTTAGTCTGATGTGTATGAATCTAACTGTTAAGAAACTAACTGTGAGAACTGTTAGAGCCCCATGGATTTGATGATGAATTTTAAAATTCTATGGTTCAAAGAAAAGACGCAAAATAGGTGGCAAACAAGTCAAGCTGCTCAGCTAATTGGTTGACATACTGTACATTGAAACATGTTGTGACTGAACTTAACAGAAAGAAGAAGCGATCACTCTGAACAAAAATATAAATGCAATTTATAAAGTTTTAATCTCATGTTTCATGTACTGAAATCAAAGATTCGAGAAATGTTCCATAAGCACAAAAAGCTTATTTCTCTAAAATTGTGCACAAATTTGTTTACATCCCTGTTAGTGAGCATTTCTCCTTTGCCAAGATAATCCATACACCTATCAGGTGTGGCATATCAGGAAACTGATTAAACGGCATGATCATTGATCACATGATCAAGTGCACCTTGTGCAGGGGATGATAAAAGGCCACTGAAATGTGCAGTTTTGTCTCACAACACAATTTCACAGTTGTCTCAAGTTTTGAGGGAGCGTGCAATTGGCATGCTGACTGCAGGAATGTCCACCAGAGCTGTTGCCAGATAATTTAATGATAACTTCCCTACCATAAGCTGCCTCCAACGTTGTCTTAGAGAATTTGGCAGTACGCCTCATAACCGCAGACCACGTGTAACCCCGCCAGCCCAGGACCTCCAAATCACAGGACCACCCGGACAGCTGATGAAACTGTGGGTTTGCACAACCAAATCATTTCTGCACAAACTGTCAGAAGAAGCTCCTCTGTATGCTCTTCGTCCTCACCAGAATCTTGACCTGACTGCAGTTCGGCGTCATAACCGACTTCAGTGGGCAAATGCTCACCTTCGATGGCCACTGGCTCGCTGGAGAAGTGTACTCTTCATTGATGAATTTCAACTGTACCGGGCAGATGGCAGACAGTATGTATGGCGCTGTGTGGGCGAGCGGTTTGCTGATGTCAACATTGTGAACAGCATGCCCCATGTGGTGGTGGGGTTATGGTACTGGCAGGCATAAGTTACGGACAATGAACACAATTACATTTTACCTATGGAAATTTGATTGCACAGAGATACCGTGACGAGATCCTTAGATAATACACAGCCCCATGTCGCAAGAATCTGTACACAATTCCTAGAAGCTGGCCTGCATACTCTGACCTGACTACTCACCAGACATGTCACCCATTTAGCAGGCTTGGGATGCTCTGGATCCATGTGTACGACAGCATGTTCCAGTTCCAGCCAATATCCAGCAACTTCGCACAGCCATTGAAGAGGAGTGGGACAACATTCCACAGGCCACAATCAACAGCATGATCAGCTCTATGCGAAGGAGATCTGTTGCGCTGCATGAGGGAAATGGTGGTCACCCCAGATACTTATTGGTCTTGTGATACATGCCCCTAGCATTTTTAAGGTGTCTGTGACCAACAGATGCACATCAGTTCCCAGTCATGTGAAATCCAGAGATTAGGGCCCAAATACTTTTTTCAATACACTGATTTCAATTGTCTGATTACTGTAACTCAGTAAAATCTTTGAAATTGTTATGTTGCATTTCTATTTTTGTTCAGTGTATATTACCAAACAAAGATAAATGACATATAACACAATGGAAAAAAACTTTGGAGTGCCTTATATTATATAATGGGCAGAAAACCCAATTAATCTTCATCGTTTATAGAGTTGATGGATCATTTATTAATCAAATTTCAAATCAAATCAAATTTATTTATATAGCCCTTCGTACATCAGCTGATATCTCAAAGTGCTGTACAGAAACCCAGCCTAAAACCCCAAACAGCAAGCAATGCAGGTGTAGAAGCACGGTGGCTAGGAAAAACTCCCTAGAAAGGCCAAAACCTAGGAAGAAACCTAGAGAGGAACCAGGCTATGTGGGGTGGCCAGTCCTCTTCTGGCTGTGCCGGGTGGAGATTATAACAGAACATGGCCAAGATGTTCAAACGTTCATAAATGACCAGCATGGTCCAATAATAATAAGGCAGAACAGTTGAAACTGGAGCAGCAGCATGGCCAGGTGGACTGGGGACAGCAAGGAGTCATCATGTCAGGTAGTCCTGAGGCATGGTCCTAGGGCTCAGGTCCTTCGAGAGAGAGAAAGAAAGAGAGAAAGAGAGAATTAGCACACTTAAATTCACACAGGACACCGAATAGGACAGGAGAAGTACTCCAGATATAACAAACTGACCCTAGCCCCCCGACACATAAACTACTGCAGCATAAATACTGGAGGCTGAAACAGGAGGGGTCAGGAGACACTGTGGCCCCATCCGAGGACACCCCCTGACAGGGCCAAACAGGAAGGATATAACCCCACCCACTTTGCCAAAGCACAGCCCCCACACCACTATAGGGATATCTTCAACCACCAACTTACCATCCTGAGACAAGGCTGAGTATAGCCCACAAAGATTTCCGCCATGGCACAACCCAAGGGGGGGCGCCAACCCAGACAGGATGATCACATCAGTGACTCAACCCACTCAGGTGACGCACCCCTCCCAGGGACAGTATGAGAGACCCCCAGTAAGCCAGTGACTCAGCCCCTGTAATAGGGTTAGAGGCAGAGAATCCCAGTGGAAAGAGGGGAACCGGCCAGGCAGAGACAGCAAGGGCAGTTCGTTGCTCCAGAGCCTTTCCGTTCACCTTCCCACTCCTGGGCCAGACTACACTCAATCATATGACCCACTGAAGAGATGAGTCTTCAGTAAAGACTTAAAGGTTGAGACCGAGTTTGCGTCTCTGACATGGGTAGGCAGACCATTCCATAAAAATGGAGCTCTATAGGAAAAAGCCCTGCCTCCAGCTGTTTGCTTAGAAATTCTAGGGACAATTAGGAGGCCTGTGTCTTGTGACCGTAGCGTACGTGTAGGTATGTACGGCAGGACCAAATCAGAGTGATAGGTAGGAGCAAGCCCATGTAATGCTTTGTAGGTTAGCAATAAAACCTTGAAATCAGCCCTTGCCTTGACAGGAAGCCAGTGTAGGGAGGCTAGTACTGGAGTAATATGATCAAATGTTTTGGTTCTAGTCAGGATTCTAGCAGCCGTATTTAGCACTAACTGAAGTTTATTTAGTGCTTTATCCGGGTAGCCGGAAAGTAGAGCATTGCAATAGTCTAGAAGTAACAAAAGCATGGATACATTTTTCTGCGTCATTTTTGGACTGAACGTTTCTGTTTTTTGCAATGTTACGTAGATGGAAATAAGCTGTCCTTGAAACAGTCTTGATATGTTCGTCAAAAGAGAGATCAGGGTCCAGAGTAACGCCGAGGTCCTTCACAGTTTTATTTGAGACGACTGTACAACCATTAAGATTCATTGTCAGATTCAACAGAATATCTCATTGTTTCTTGGGACCTAGAACAAGCATCTCTGTTTTGGCAGAGTTTAAAAGTAGAAAGTTTGCAATCATTCACTTCCTTATGTCTGAAACACATGCTTATAGCGAGGGCAATTTTGGGGCTTCACCATGTTTCATTGAAATGTACAGCTGTGTGTCATCCGCATAGCAGTGAAAGTTAACATTATGTTTTCGAATGACATCCCCAAGAGGTAAAATATATAGTGAAAACAATAGTGGTCCTAAAACGGAACCTTGAGGAACACCGACATTTACAGGTGATTTGTCAGAGGACAAACCATTCACAGAGACAAACTGATATCTTTCCGACAGATAAGATCTAAACCAGGCCAGAACTTGTCCGTGTAGACCAATTCGGGTTTCCAATCTCTCCAAAAGAATGTGGTGATCGATGGTATCAAAAGCAGCACTAAGGTCTAGGAGCATGAGGACAGATGCAGAGCCTCGGTCTGATGCCATTGAAAGGTAATTTACCACCTTCACAAGTGCAGTCTCAGTGCTATGATGGGGTCTAAAACCAGACTGAAGCATTTCATATACATTGTTTGTCTTCAGGAAGGCAGTGAGTTGCTGCGCAACAGCCTTTTCTAACATTTTTGAGAGGAATGGAAGATTCGATATAGGCCGATAGTTTTTTATATTTTCCGGGTCAAGGTTTGTTTTTTTCAAGAGAGGCTTTATTACTGCCACTTTTAGTGTGTTTGGTACACATCCGGTGGATAGAGAGCCGTTTATTATGTTCAACACAGGATGGCCAAGCACAGGAAGCAGCTCTTTCAGTAGTTTAGTTGGAATAGGGTCCAATATGCAGCTTGAAGGTTTAGAGGCCATGATTATTTTCATCATTGTGTCAAGAGATATAGTACTAAAACACTTGAGCGTCTCTCTTGATCCTAGGTCCTGGCGGAGTTGTGCAGACTCAGGACAACTGAGCTTTGAAGGAATACGCAGATTTAAAGAGGAGTCCGTAATTTGCTTTCTAATAATCATTATCTTTTCCTCAAAGAAGTTCATGAATTTATCATTGCTAAAGTGAAAGCCATCCTCTCTTGGGGAATGCTGCTTTTTAGTTAGCTTTGCGACAGTATCAAAAAGGAATTTCGGATTGTTCTTATTTTCCTCAATTAAATTAGAAAAATAGGATGATCGAGCAGCAGTAAGGGCTCTTCGGTACTGCACGATACTGTCTTTCCAAGCTAGTCGGAAGACTTCCAGTTTGGTGTGGCGCCATTACACAATCTTTCGACATTGCCAATCATTTCAATGACTATTTAACTACTAAAGTGGACAAATTCAGAAGTAAAAGGATAATATTGAACAGTGAACCATCATATTTTTGTGTCAAATGTCTAATAATGAAAGAGAAGGATTGCTGTTTTGAAGTTTGGTCAAGTTAGTGTCGGAGAGGGGGAAAAACTATTGTTATCCATCAGTAATGATAAGCCACCAGGTATAGACAACCTTGATGGGTCGCTATTGAGAATCATAGCAGGGTGTATTGCCAGCCTTATTTCCTATATCTTAAACCAAAGCCTAAAAGGCGTGGACGGAAGCTAAAGCCTGTCATGTATTGTCATGTTATGTCTTGTTCCTGTTCTTTCTCTTCACTTCGTTTCCCCCTGCTGGTCGTATTAGGTTACCTTCTCGTCCTTTCCTTCCCCCAGCTGTTCCTCATCTCCTCTAACTACCTCGTTTACCCTCTCCCACCTGTTCCCTTTTTTCCCTCTGATTAGGTCTCTATTTCTCTCTCTGTTTCTGCTTCTGTCTTTGTCAGATTCTCGTTTGCTTCACCCTTGTCCCGTCCTGTCGTAATCTGCCTCTTCATCAGATGCTATGTGTGATCAGGTACCTCTGTCCTCTACAACCCGCGCCTACCCGGAGAGACCAGCAGTCTGTTGCCGCTAACCCTGCTATTCTCCTCTGCTGCTAGAAGGGGACTCTCCTGTAAAGATCAGAGGACTTTATGATTTATTTGTCGCCCTCTCTGCGGGTTGTCTGTTTTGTCAATCGATACATCTGAAGAGGATCTATGTCTTCCCTGTGTTTTGACATTAAAAGACTCTGTTTCTGTTAAACCGCTTTTGGGTCCTCACTCACCTGCATAACAGAAGAATCTGACCAAGAATGGACCCAGCGACTTCGGATCCTCTCCACTCAGCCGTTGAGATCCAGGGAGCGATGCTAGGCAGACACGAGCAGGAATTGTCTGCTGCTCGACATGCCGTTGAGACCCTGGCCGCCCAAGTCTCCGACCTCTCGAAACAGATTCACCATCTCCGCCTCGATCCACCGGCCACTTCCAGGGCTTCCGAATCTCCGGAGCCCAGAATTAATAACCCGCCGTGTTACTCTGGGGAGCCCACCGAATGCCGCTCGTTCCTCACCCAGTGTGATATTGTGTTTTCTCTCCAGCCCAACACTTACTCCAGGGGCACAGCTCAGATCGCCTACGTCATATCTCTCCTTACTGGACGGGCTCGTGAGTGGGGCACGGCAATCTGGGAGGCGAGGGCTGAGTGTACTAACCAGTATCAGGACTTTAAGGAGGAGATGATACGGGTTTTTGATCGTTCTGTTTTTGGGGAAGAAGCTTCCAGGGTCCTGTCTTCCCTATGTCAAGGTAATCGATCCATAACAGATTACTCTATAGAGTTTCGCACTCTTGCTGCCTCCAGTGACTGGAACGAGCCGGCTTTGCTCGCTCGTTTTCTGGAGGGTCTCCGCGCGGAGGTAAAGGATGAGATTCTCTCCTGGGAGGTTCCTTCCAGCGTGGATTCCTTGATTGAACTCGCTATTCGCATAGAACGACGGGTTGATCTTCGTCACCGAGCTCGTGGAAGGGAGCTCGCGTTATCCGTTGCCCCCCTCTCCGCATCACTACCATCTTCCTCCACTGGCTCGGGTGCTGAGCCTATGCAGCTGGGGGGTATTCGCATCTCGACTAAGGAGAGGGAACAGAGAATCACCAACCGCCTCTGTCTCTATTGCGGTTCCGCTGGTCATTTTGTCACTTCATGTCCAGTAAAAGCCAGAGCTCATCAGTAAGCGGAGGGCTACTGGTGAGCGCTACTACTCAGGTCTCTCCTTCAAGATCCTGCACTACCTTGTCGGTCCATCTACGCTGGACCGGTTCGGCAGCTTCCTGCAGTGCCTTGATAGACTCTGGGGCGGAGGGCTGTTTTATGGACGAAGCCTGGGCTCGGGAACATGACATTCCTCTCAGACGGTTAGGGGAGCCCACGGCCTTGTTCGCTTTGGATGGTAGTCCTCTCCCCAGGATTCAGCGTGAAACGCTACCTTTAACCCTCACTGTCTCTGGTAATCATAGCGAAACCATTTCTTTTTAAATTTATCGTTCACCTTTTACACCTGTTGTTTTGGGCCATCCCTGGCTAGTGTGTCATAATCCTTCTATTAATTGGTCTAGTAATTCTATCCTCTCCTGGAACGTCTCTTGTCATGTGAAGTGTTTAATGTCTGCTATCCCTCCTGTTTCCTCTGTCTCTTCTTCACAGGAGGAGCCTGGTGATTTGACGGGGTGCCGGAGGAATATCACGATCTGCGCACGGTGTTCAGTCGGTCCAGGGCCACCTCTCTTCCTCCGCACCGGTCGTATGATTGTAGTATTGATCTCCTTCCGGGAACCACTCCCCCCCGGGGTAGACTATACTCTCTGTCGGCTCCCGAACGTAAGGCTCTCGAGGATTATTTGTCTGTAGCTCTCGACGCCGGTACCATAGTTCCCTCCTCCTCTCCCCGCCGGAGCGGGTTTTTTTTGTTAAGAAGAAGGACGGGTCCCTGCGCCCCTGCATAGATTATCGAGGGCTGAATGACATAACGGTTAAGAATCGTTATCCGCTTCCCCTTATGTCTTCAGCCTTCGAGATCCTGCAGGGAGCCAGGTTTTTCACTAAGTTGGACCTTCGTAACGCTTACCATCTCGTGCGCATCAGGGAGGGGGACGAGTGGAAAACGGCGTTTAACACTCCGTTAGGGCACTTTGAATACCGGGTTCTGCCGTTCGGCCTCGCTAACGCTCCAGCTGTCTTTCAGGCATTAGTGAATGATGTCCTGAGAGACATGCTGAACATCTTTGTTTTCGTTTACCTTGACGATATCCTGATTTTTTCACCGTCACTCCAGATTCATGTTCAGCACGTTCGACGTGTCCTCCAGCGCCTTTTAGAGAATTGTCTTTATGTGAAGGCTGAGAAGTGCTCTTTTCATGCCTCCTCCGTCACATTTCTCGGTTCTGTTATTTCCGCTGAAGGCATTATGATGGATCCCGCTAAGGTCCAAGCAGTCATCGATTGGCCCGTCCCTAAGTCACGCGTCGAGCTGCAGCGCTTTCTAGGCTTCGCGAATTTCTATCGTCGTTTCATCCGTAATTTCGGTCAGGTGGCAGCTCCTCTCACAGCCCTTACTTCTGTCAAGACGTGCTTTAAGTGGTCCGTTTCCGCCCAGGGAGCTTTTGACCTCCTCAAGAATCGGTTTACATCCGCACCTATCCTTGTTACACCTGACGTCTCTAGACAGTTCGTTGTCGAGGTTGACGCGTCAGAGGTGGGTGTGGGAGCCATTCTTTCTCAGCGCTCCCTTTCTGACGACAAGGTCCACCCTTGCGCGTATTTTTCTCATCGCCTGTCGCCGTCGGAACGTAACTATGATGTGGGAAACCGCAAACTGCTCGCCATCCGCTTAGCCCTAGGCGAATGGCGACAGTGGTTGGAGGGGGCGACCGTTCCTTTTGTCGTTTGGACTGACCATAGGAACCTTGAGTACATCCGTTCTGCCAAACGACTTAATGCGCGTCAGGCTCGTTGGGCGCTGTTTTTCGCTCGTTTCGAGTTCGTAATTTCTTATCGTCCGGGCTCTAAGAACACCAAGCCTGATGCTTTATCCCGTCTCTTCAGTTCTTCAGTAGCCTCCACCGACCCCGAGGGGATTCTCCCTGAGGGGCGTGTTGTCGGGTTGACTGTCTGGGGAATTGAGAGGCAGGTAAAGCAAGCACTCACTCACACTCCGTCGCCGCGTGCTTGTCCTAGGAACCTTCTTTTCGTTCCCGTTCCTACTCGTCTGGCCGTTCTTCAGTGGGCTCACTCTGCCAAGTTAGCCGGCCACCCCAGCGTTCGGGGTACGCTTGCTTCTATTCGCCAGCGTTTTTGGTGGCCCACTCAGGAGCGTGACACGCGTCGTTTCGTGGCTGCTTGTTCGGACTGCGCGCAGACTAAGTCCGGTAACTCCCCTCCTGCCGGCCGTCTCAGACCGCTTTCCATTCCCTCTCGACCGTGGTCTCACATCGCCTTAGACTTTATTACCGGACTGCCTTCGTCAGCGGGGAAGACTGTTATTCTAACGGTTGTCGATAGGTTCTCTAAGGCGGCTCATTTTATTCCCCTCACTAAGCTTCCTTCTGCTAAAGAGACGGCACAAATCATCATTGAGAATGTTTTCAGAATTCATGGCCTTCCGTCAGACGTCGTTTCGGACAGGGGTCCGCAATTCACGTCTCAATTTTGGAGGGAGTTTTGCCGTTTGATTGGGGCTTCCGTCAGTCTCTCTTCCGGCTTTAACCCCCAGTCTAACGGTCAAGCAGAACGGGCCAATCAGACTATTGGTCGCATCTTACGCAGTCTTTCTTTTCGTAACCCTGCGTCTTGGGCAGAACAGCTCCCCTGGGCAGAATATGCTCACAACTCGCTTCCTTCGTCTGCGACCGGGCTATCTCCTTTTCAGAGTAGCCTCGGGTACCAGCCTCCTCTGTTCTCGTCTCAGCTCGCCGAGTCCAGCGTCCCCTCCGCTCAGGCTTTTGTTCAACGTTGTGAGCGCACCTGGAAGAGGGTCAGGTCTGCACTTTGCCGTTATAGGGCGCAGACTGTGAGAGCCACTAATAAGCGTAGGACTAAGAGTCCTAGATATTGTCGCGGTCAGAGAGTATGGCTCTCCACTCAAAACCTTCCCCTTAAGACAGCTTCTCGCAAGTTGACCCCGCGGTTCATTGGTCCGTTCCGTATTTCTCAGGTCATTAATCCTGTCGCAGTGCGACTTCTTCTTCCGCGACATCTTCGTCGCGTCCACCCGGTCTTCCATGTCTCCTGTGTTAAGCCCTTTCTTCGCGCCCCCGTTCGTCTCCCCCCCCCCCCCCCCCATCCTTGTCGAGGGCGCACCTATCTACAGGGTCCGTAAGATTTTGGACATGCGTCCTCGGGGCCGTGGTCATCAGTACCTAGTGGATTGGGAGGGGTACGGTCCTGAGGAAAGGAGTTGGGTTCCATCTCGGGACGTGCTGGACCGTTCGCTGATCGATGATTTCCTCCGTTGCCGCCAGGTTTCCTCCTCGAGTGCGCCAGGAGGCGCTCGGTGAGTGGGGGGGTACTGTCATGTATTGTCATGTTATGTCTTGTTCCTGTTCTTTCTCTTCACTTCGTTTCCCCCTGCTGGTCGTATTAGGTTACCTTCCTTTCCTTCCCCCAGCTGTTCCTCATCTCCTCTAACTACCTCGTTTACCCTCTCCCACCTGTTCCCTTTTTTCCCTCTGATTAGGTCTCTATTTCTCTCTCTGTTTCTGCTTCTGTCTTTGTCAGATTCTCGTTTGCTTCACCCTTGTCCCGTCCTGTCGTAATCTGCCTCTTCATCAGATGCTACGTGTGATCAGGTACCTCTGTCCTCTACAACGGAGAGACCAGCAGTCTGTTGCCGCTAACCCTGCTATTCTCCTCTGCTGCTAGAAGGGGACTCTCCTGTAAAGATCAGAGGACTTTATGATTTATTTGTCGCCCTCTCTGCGGGTTGTCTGTTTTGTCAATCGATACATCTGAAGAGGATCTATGTCTTCCCTGTGTTTTGACATTAAAAGACTCTGTTTCTGTTAAACCGCTTTTGGGTCCTCACTCACCTGCATAACAAAAGCCATTCCACTGCCTAAAAATAGCAAAGCACCCTTTGCTGCTTCTAACAGCCACCCAATCAGATTGCTGCCTGTTCTTAGTAAACTGATGGAGAGGATTGTGTTTGACCAAATACAGTGATATTTTTCAAAGAACAAGTTAACTACTGACTTTCAGCATGTATATAGAGAAGGACACTCAACATGTACTACACTGACTCAGCTGACTGATGATTGGTTAAAATAAATTGTTAGATATCAGGGCTGTCTTTGTTGTTATTGATAATACATTATTATTGGAATGGATGATTAATAATAAACTGGTCTTAAATACATATAAAACTAATAGCATTGTATTTGGTTCAAAACATTCTCTAAGACCTAAACCTCTACTTGAGTTGTACATAAAGTGTGTGATCATTGAGCAAGTTGGAGGAAGCTAAACTCCTAGGTTTAACATTGAATGGTCAATCATCATGGACAAGTCATATTGATCAAATTTAGGTGAGGCTGAGGAAGGGTATGTCTGTTATAAAAATATGTTCTCTGTTTTTGACACAAAAATACATTGTTATAGTTGTTCAGGCACTGGTCGTATCCCATATTGATTACTGTCCAGTAATATGTTCAAGTGCAGCAAAGAAAGACCTGGCAAAGCTGCAGCTGGCTCAAAACAGAGCTGCACATCTTGCCCTTAACTGGACATACAGAACTAACATCAACAACATGCATACCAGTCTTTCCTGGTTGAGGGTGATTAACTGAGAGATTAACTGTTTCTCTTCTAGTTTTTATGAGAAATATTACTGTGATGAAAATTTCAGATTGTCTACATAATCAAATAACATACAGCTCAGACACCCATACATACCCCACAAGACATGTCACCAGGGGTCTCTTCACAGTCCCCAAGTCCAAAACAAATTCAGGCACAAATTTATACAGCGCATGGAACTCCTGTCAATCTCCAATTTTTCAAGCAAACAGCAAAATGACCTTTAAAACGGATTAAAAACAACTAATGGAATGCAGGGTACACACACACACAAACACATGCACATAGACAAACACACAAACATGTTTTGTTGCATTGTTTGTATGATTTCTTCAGTTGCATTGTTTGTATATCATTGTATTTCAATGTTTTGTCACCTTCCTTGTCTATCAGTATATTAGTGTTTTGTTACTTGTCATGTTTTGTGTTTTTTTGTGGATCCAAGGAAGAGTAGCTGCTGCTTATGCAAAAGCTATTGGGGATCCAAATAAATAAATAAATACACTAAGTACTGCATTACCATGTTAACATGTACAGTAGATTATTAACTAAGTATTGCATTACCATGTTAACATGTAAATGATTAACTAAGTACTGCATTACCATGTTAACATATAAATTATTAACTAAGTACTGCATTACAATGTTAACATGTAAATTATTAACCTCTTGAGTGTAGGGGGCAGTATTTTGATGTTTGGATGAAAAACGTACCCAAATGAAACTGCCTATTTCTCAGGCCCAGAATCTAGAATATGCATATAATTGTCAGATTAGGATAGAAAACACTCTAAAGTTTCCAAAACTGTCAACATATCATCTGTGAGTGTAACAAAACTGATATTGCAGGCGAAAACCTGAGGAAAATCCAACCAGGAAGTGCTGCTTTTCCTGAAACCTCTCTGTTCCATTGCATGCCTTCCCTCCATTTAAAGGGATATCAACCAGATTCCTTTCTCTATGGCTTCCACGTGGTATGAACAGTCTTTAGACATAGTTTCAGGCTTTTATTCTGAAAAATGAGCGAGAAAGATCACATCGCGTCATTGGATGGCTGCATGCCAGCAGAGTTTTGCATGCGTGAGCAGCTTGGAGCAGACATTTTCTCTTTCACTCCTATTGAAAAAGCTACGGTCCGGTTGAAATATTATCGATTATTTATTGTAAAAACAACCTGAGGATTTATTATAAAAAACGTTTGACATGTTTCTACGAACTTTACGGATACTATTTGGAATTTTCGTCTGCCCCGCCGTGACCGCTCGAGCCTGTGGATTTCTGAACATAACGTGCCAACCAAATGGAGTTTTTTGGATTTAAAAAGAACCCCATGGAACAAAAGGAACATTTATCGTGTAACTGGGAGTCTCGTGAGTGCAAACATCCGAAGATCATCATTTATTGCTTTTCTGACTTTCGTGACCAATCTACTTTGCTGCTAGCTGTTTGTAATGTTTTGTCTGCTGAGAGAGATGTCCTAACATAAACGCTTGGATCGCTTTCGCCGAAAAGCTTTTTTGAAATCTGACACACCAGGTGGATTAACAACAAGCTAAGCTGTGTTTTGCTATATGGCACTTGTGATTTCATTAATATTTTTAGTATGTTGTTGACGAAAATGATCCCGCTAACGGGATGGGTGCGCCAAGAAGTTTAACTAAGTACTGCATTACCATGATAACATGTACATTATTAACTAAGTACTGCATTACCATGTTAACATGTACATTATTAATTAACTAAGTACTGCATTACCATGATAACATGTAGATTATTAATTAACTAAGTACTGCATTACCATGATAACATTTAGGTTATTATTATTCTATTTTAAGTTTGAGGGGATTAGTGATATCATATTTTTGGCAGCATCATTTCAGAGGAAATATCTAATACGAGTGATGAGCGAGATTTGTGCTGATAAGTGAGCGAGTGGGCTGAGAGAGCACTGAGTGTGTGTGTGTGTGTGTCTCTGAAAACAGCAGGTTAAATCCACTTCACCAGTGGTTGTGGATGACTCATTAGGAACATCACAAGACTCAGCTCCTCTTATAAGACCAGTGAAGCAGCCCATCATTCCTAATGCACACACACACACACGCACACATTAAATTGACTAAACGTTAAAATCCTGTTGCTGCATGATTATTTTGCTGTGACAATTTCTGTCAAATGAAGATCCTATATCAGTACACCTAAACATATATGTTCACAGCCATATCCTATGCCCTAAGTGTGTTTCCAAACCATTCTAACCTTTGTAGTACACCTGCCATTGTAGAGCCGTTCCGTTCGCATTTCTCATGAACATCTGTCAGGAAATGTAGCCTGGCGTAGAGACTATTATAGTGGCTGTCATAGAGGTTATTATAGTGGCCATCATAGAGGCTATCAGAGAGGCTACCAGAGAGACAATCAGAGAGGCTATCAGAGAGACAATCAGAGAGGCTACCAGAGAGACAATCAGAGAAGCTATCAGAGAGACAATCAGAGAGGCTACCAGAGAGGCTATCAGAGAGGCTACCAGAGAAGCTACCAGAGAGGCTATCAGAGAGGCTATCAGAGAGGCTACCAGAGAAGCTATCAGAGAGGCTATCAGAGAGGCTACCAGAGAGGCTATCCGAGAGGCTACCAGAGAGACTATCAGAGAGGCTACCAGAGAGGCTATCCGAGAGGCTACCAGAGAGGCTATCAGAGAGGTTACCAGAGAGGCTACCAGAGAGGCTATCCGAGAGGCTACCAGAGAGGCTATCAGAGAGGCTACCAGAGAGACTATCAGAGAGGCTATCAGAGAGGCTATCAGAGAGGCTACCAGAGAGGCTATCCGAGAGGCTACCAGAGAGGCTATCAGAGAGGTTACCAGAGAGGCTACCAGAGAGGCTATCCGAGAGGCTACCAGAGAGGCTATCAGAGAGGTTACCAGAGAGTCTACCAGAGAGGCTATCAGAGAGGCTATCAGAGAGGCTACCAGAGAGGCTATTAGAGAGGCTACCAGAGAGGCTACCAGAGAGGCTATCAGAGAGGCTACCAGAGAGGCTACCAGAGAGGCTATCAGAGAGGCTATCAGAGAGAAAATCAGAGAGGCTATCAGAGAGGCTACCAGAGAGGCTACCAGAGAGGCTATCAGAGAGGCTATCACAGAGACTATCAGAGAGGCTACCAGAGAGGCTATCAGAGAGGCTACCACAGTGGCTACCACAGTGGCTACCACAGTGGCTATAATTTTGTGATATCCTAGTGGATATCATAGAGGTTATGATAATGGCTATCATTGCGGCTATGATAATGGCTATCATAGTGGCAATCAAAGTGGCTCTAAAACCAGTACAACAAAACTCTAAATGGTATGACACTGCTACACTTTTCAACAAGCATTTGTTGAATACATTTCTTCATAAAAATAAGGTTGAAAGAAAGTCTATTTTTGTTTCATTCTCTGAACATGTCCTTCAGTTTGTTGATATGTTCACAGGAGGCACTATTCTGTAGAGCTTCTCTTCCTGACTGTCTGTGTCAGACTGGTTACATGTCTCCAATAATTAATCACTGCCAATCACACTCTGGCCCCTGGCAAGGCTATTCATCACGGCTCTGGAACCCACCCTGGACCCCCTCTGTCCCAGACACGTTGCTGTGCCCCTGCCAGTGACTCCCTCCCCTCCCGCCAGGCAGGTTGATGGGCTGGTTGTGCTGTGCCCCTGTGGTTAACCCAATGACAGGCCCCGCTGAGCCCTGCACCTGCACCCGCCGGAAAACCATGCTCAGAGACAGAAAGCTCAATCACCCAGAAAACCCTGCTCAGAGACAGAGAGCTCAATCAACACCCAGGCAGACACAAAGTTATTTTTGTTTTTTCTCTCCACCTTCCATTTGTTAAGTTACAGTATTGTCAGTCTAGTCCCAGTCTTCCAGAAACATACCAAGCCAGGGGCCTGCCACAGATGGGGCTAAACACAGCCCTACCCCCCAGAACCCCATCCATCATCTACTAAACTCACAATGCCATGGACACCATGCCCTCACACTCATTAGGGAAATTAGAATTTTAATTGTAAATCATGTAAATGTCCGTTCTGGCTGATGATGCATGTATCACAAAGATAGTCTAGACCAAACTAATTCTCAGTCTCCATGTAAATCACACTTCTGTAAGAACAGTTAGTATTCAACGCTTTCCTGAATTAATGAATAATAATTATGTTTTTAACCAAAGCTCATTTTCCATTTGACTTCACTAGATAGACTGTTCTATTCATGTAGACATCCCATCTAGACACACACTTGCACATGCACGCACGCACACACACACACACACACACACACACACACACACACACACACACACACACACCTCCAACTTAATCATCAGGTTTGCAGATGACACTACAGTGGTGGGCTTGATTACCAACAACGACGAGACGGCCTACAGGGAGGATGTGAGGGCCCTCAGAATGTAGTGTCAGGAAAATAACCTCACACTCAATGTCAACAAAACAAAGGAGGTGATTGTGGACTTCAGGAAATGGCAGAGGGAGCAGCCCCCTATCCACATCGACGGGACAGTAGTGGAGAGGGTGGAAAGTTTTAAGTTCCTCGGCGTACACATCACAGAGAAACTGAAATGATCCACCCACAGAGACAGCATGGTGAAGAAGGTGCAGCAGCATCTCTTCAACCTCAGGAGGCTGAAGAAATTCGGCTTGTCACCAAAAACACTCAAACTTTTACAGATGCATAATCGAGAGCATCCTGTCGGTCTGTATCACCGCCTGGTATGGCAACTGCTCCGCCCACAACTGTAAGGCTCTCCAGAGGGTAGTGAGGTCTGCACAACACATCACCAGGGGAAAACTACCTGTCCTCCAGGACACCTAGACCACCCCATATCACAGGAAGGCCAAAAAGATCATCAAGGACAACAACCACCCGAGCCACTGCCTGTTTACCCCTACTGTCACCCAGAAGGCGATGTCAGGTGCATCAAAGCTGGGACCGAGACACTAAAAAACAGTTTCTATTTCAAGGCCATCAGACTGTTAAACAGCCATCACTAACATTGAGTGGCTGCTGCCAACATACTGACTCATCTCTAGCCACTTTAATAATTAAAAAATTGATGTAATAAATGTATACTAGCCACCTTAAACAATGCCACTTTATATAATGTTTGCATACCCTACATTACTCATCTCATATGTACAGTGGGGAGAACAAGTATTTGATAACCTGCAAAATCGGCAGTGTTTCTTACTTACAAAGCATGTAGAGGTCTGTAATGTTTATCATAGGTACACTTCAACTGTGAGAGACGGAATCTAAAACAAAAATCCAGAAAATCACGTGGTATGATTTTTAAGTAATTAATTAGCATTTTATTGCATGACATAAGTATTTGATACATCAGAAAAGCAGAACTTAATATTTGGTACAGAAACTTTGTTTGCAATTACAGAGATCATATGTTTCCTGTAGTTCTTAACCAGGTTTGCACACACTGCAGCAGGGATTTTGGCCCACTCCTCCATACAGACCTTCTCCAGATCCTTCAGGTATCGGGGCTGTCGCTGGGCAATACGGACTTTCAGCTCCCTCCAAAGATTTTCTATTGGGTTCAGGTCTGGAGACTGGCTAGGTCACTCCAGGACCTTGAGATGCTTCTTACGGAGCCACTCCTTAGTTGCCCTGGCTGTGTGTTTCGGGTCGTTGTCATGCTGGAAGACCCAGCCACGACCCATCTTCAATGCTCTTACTGAGGGAAGGAGGTTGTTGGCCAAGATCTCGTGATACATGGCCCCATCCATCCTCCCCTCAATACGGTGCAGTCGTCCTGTCCCCTTTGCAGAAAAGCATCCCCAAAGAATGATGTTTCCACCTCCATGCTTCACAGTTGGGATGGTGTTCTTGGGGTTGTACTCATCCTTCTTCTTCCTCCAAACACGGCGAGTGGAGTTTAGACCAAAAATCTAAATTTTTGTCTCATCAGACCACATGATCTTCTCCCATTCCTCTGGATCCTCCAGATGGTCATTGGCAAACTTCAGATGGGCCTGGACATGCGCTGGCTTGAGCAGGGGGACCTTGCATGTGCTGCAGGATTTTAATCCATGACGGCGTAGTGTGTTGCTAATGGTTTTCTTTGAGACTGTGGTCCCAGCTCTCTTCAGGTCATTGACCAGGTCCTGCCGTGTAGTTCTGGGCTGATCACTCACCTTCCTCATGATCATTGATGCCCCACGAGGTGAGATCTTGCATGGAGCCCCAGACCGAGGGTGATTGACTGTCATCTTGAACTTCTTCCATTTTCTAATAATTGCGCCAACAGTTGTTGCCTTCTCACCAAGCTGCTTGCCTATTGTCCTGGAGCCCATCCCAGCCTTGTGCAGGTCTACAATTTTATCCTTGATGTCCTTACACAGCTCTCTGGTCTTGGCCATTGTTGAGAGGTTGGAGTCTGTTTGATTGAGTGTGTGGACAGGTGTCTTTTATACAGGTAACGAGTTCAAACAGGTGCAGTTAATACAGGTAATGAGTGGAGAACAGGAGGGCTTCTTAAATAAAAACAAACAGGTCTGTGAGAGCCGGAATTCTTACTGGTTGGTAGGTGATCAAATACTTATGTCACGCAATAAAATGCAAATGAATTACTTAAAAATCATACAATGTGATTTTCTGGATTTTTGTTTTTAGATTCCGTCTCTCACAGTTGAAGTGTACCTATGATAAAAATTACAGACCTCTACATGCTTTGTAAGTAGGAAAACATGCTAAATCGGCTGTGTATCAAATACTTGTTCTCCCCACTGTATATACTGTACTCTATACCATCTATTGCATCTTGCCTATGCCGTTCGGCCATCGCTCATTCATATATCTTTATGTACATATTCTTATTCATTCCTTTACACTTGTGTGTATAAGGTAGTTGTTGTGAAATTGTTAGATTACATGTTAGTTATTACTGAATGGTCGGAACTAGAAGCACAAGCATTTCGCTACACTCGCATTAACATCTGCTAACCATGTGTATGTGACAAATAAAAATGGATTTGATTTGAAAACCAAAAAAACACGCACTCACACACACCAACTAGCTTCAAACACTCACCACATAATTGTAATTCATTCTCGGTGCTTGAGAAGACACAGATTTGCTCTGAACAGTGGGATCTTGTCACGTTCTGACCTTAGTTCCTTTATTATGTCTTTGTGTTAGTTTGGTCAGGGCGTGAGTTGGGGTGGGTAGTCTATGTTCTTTTTTCTATGTCGTATTTCTGTGTTTGGCCTGGTATGGTTCTCAATCAGAGGCAGCTGTCGATCGTTGTCTCTGATTGAGAATCATACTTAGGTAGCCTGTTTTCCCATGTTGGTTGTGGGTGATTATTTTCCGTCAGTGTTTGCTCCATACGGGACTGTGTCGGTTTCCATTTATTCTTTTATTTTCTGTGTTCAGTTATATTGAATTAAAAATATATTATGGACACTTACCACGCTGCGCTTTGGTCTGATCCTTCCTACTCCTCCTCAGAAGAGGTGGTCGAAAACCGTTACAGATCTACACTGACAGTTTTCTTTCCTATCCCTTTGGCACATTTTTTTATGTAAGTGGTATATTTTAAAAACTCTAAGTACAAAACTCAAAACTGACTAAATGATAATGCCCCCTATCTTATGTTCAGAACATTTGATTGCGCATTCATTCTGGTTTCACACATCTTTCACTGATGAGTCACTCATGGAAAAATCTAAATTCACCATAAGCACATTTTGTTTAGT
This sequence comes from Oncorhynchus nerka, assembly GCF_034236695.1. Taxonomy (NCBI): domain Eukaryota; kingdom Metazoa; phylum Chordata; class Actinopteri; order Salmoniformes; family Salmonidae; genus Oncorhynchus; species Oncorhynchus nerka. Next base: position 21,853,200 of record NC_088415.1, on the reverse strand, counting down.
CATTAGATAATTATTGGCTCACCATTTAATCCAATAGCAAAAAATACAAGAAACACATTCCAAAACTGTTCTTTTGAAGTGCTGAATAGAAAGAATAGTAGATGTAAATATAATTTTCCATTCAATATTGGACTATAACTTGACATGCACCATTTTATTTATAAGTTGGATCCAACGGCAGGTTGTGAGCATTTTGAGAAATATTTCAGTCTTACAGTTCATTATCCTTATAGAGTACATACGTTGGACAAATTGTCACGTCTCATAGTGTTGTGTATGCCATTTCTGCCTCATGCAACATTGTACAAGATCACCTTTTCTAAGTGACTTGTCAACCGATACAGTATTGCCTGTCTCTCTGGTTGGAATTCATCAGCTTACAGTGTATCAATGACATTTTTGGGGTCAGGTTTATGGCCAAGTGACGTCAGGTGGGTTCCTGTCTCGTTGGGTTCGATATCCCTCTCAGCGTTGGCTGCATCTGCTGGCCAAGAGAGAGGTTGTCCCGGAAGGGTCAGAGCCAAATTACACACACCTGAATATAATTAGACTTGGAGGTTGGGTGGTGGCTGTTTTACCTGGCTTTGGCCAGATCTGTTTTGGGTCTCTGGAGCAGCAAGAGCTGACATGCTGAGCCCTCCAACGCTGAGAGGGATATCGAATCCAACGGGACAGGAACCAACTGGATGTCACTTTGCCATAGACCTGACCCCAGTTTTTAATTTTTTTAATTTTTTAAAATATTTTTTTATTTATTTCTTTATTTAACCAGGTAGGCTAGTTGAGAACAAGTTCTCATTTGCAACTGCGACCTGGCCAAGATAAAGCATAGCAGTGTGAACAGACAACACAGAGTTACACATGGAGTAAACAATTAACAAGTCAATAACACAGTAGAAAAAAAATGGGCAGTCTATATACAATGTGTGCAAAAGGCATGAGGAGGTAGGCGAATAATACAATTTTGCAGATTAACACTGGAGTGATAAATGATCAGATGGTCATGTACAGGTAGAGATATTGGTGTGCAAAAGAGCAGAAAAGTAAATAAATAAAAAATAAAAAAAACAGTATAAAAACAGTATGGGAATGAGGTAGGTGAAAATGGGTGGGCTATTTACCAATAGACTATGTACAGCTGCAGCGATCGGTTAGCTGCTCGGATAGCTAATGTTTGAAGTTGGTGAGGGAGATAAAGTCTCCAACTTCAGCGATTTTTGCAGTTCGTTCCAGTCACAGGCAGCAGAGTACTGGAACGAAAGCGGCAAAATGAGGTGTTGGCTTTAGGGATGATCAGTGAGATACACCTGCTGGAGCGCGTGCTACGGATGGGTGTTGCCATCGTGACCAGTGAACTGAGATAAGGCGGAGCTTTACCTAGCATGGACTTGTAGATGACCTGGAGCCAGTGGGTCTGGCGACGAATATGTAGCGAGGGCCAGCCGACTAGAGCATACACGTCGCAGTGGTGGGTGGTATAAGGTGCTTTGGTGACAAAACGGATGGCACTGTGATAGACTGCATCCAGTTTGCTGAGTAGTGTTGGAAGCCATTTTGTAGATGACATCGCCGAAGTCGAGGATCGGTAGGATAGTCAGTTTTACTAGGGTAAGCTTGGCGGCGTGAGTGAAGGAGGCTTTGTTGCGGAATAGAAAGCCGACTCTTGATTTGATTTTCGATTGGAGATGTTTGATGTGAGTCTGGAAGGAGAGTTTGCAGTCTAGCCAGACACCTAGGTACTTATAGATGTCCACATATTCAAGGTCGGAACCATCCAGGGTGGTGATGCTAGTCGGGCATGCGGGTGCAGGCAGCGATCGGTTGAAAAGCATGCATTTGGTTTTACTCGCGTTTAAGAGCAGTTGGAGGCCACGGAAGGAGTGCTGTATGGCATTGAAGCTCGTTTGGAGGTTAGATAGCACAGTGTCCAATGACGGGCCGAAAGTATATAGAATGGTGTCGTCTGCGTAGAGGTGGATCAGGGAATCGCCCGCAGCAAGAGCAACATCATTGATATATACAGAGAAAAGAGTCGGCCCGAGAATTGAACCCTGTGGCACCCCCATAGAGACTGCCAGAGGACCGGACAGCATGCCCTCCGATTTGACACACTGAACTCTGTCTGCAAAGTAATTGGTGAACCAGGCAAGGCAGTCATCCGAAAAACCGAGGCTATTGAGTCTGCCGATAAGAATATGGTGATTGACAGAGTCGAAAGCCTTGGCGAGGTCGATGAAGACGGCTGCACAGTACTGTCTTTTATCGATGGCGGTTATGATATCGTTTAGTACCTTGAGTGTGGCTGAGGTGCACCCGTGACCGGCTCGGAAACCAGATTGCACAGCGGAGAAGGTACGGTGGGATTCGAGATGGTCAGTGACCTGTTTGTTGACTTGGCTTTCGAAGACCTTAGATAGGCAGGGCAGGATGGATATAGGTCTATAGCAGTTTGGGTCCAGGGTGTCAGGACAGCCTGTTGGAATTCTGTTTTCTTTTGTTTGATATGCCAGTAAACAGCTAAGCGGAAGTCAACAAATGAGAGTGCCTGGGGAATGGGAGTGGTGTTGGGGGCTGCAGGGCCTTGGTTAACCTTTACATCACCAGAGGAACAAAGGAGGAGTAGGAGAAGGGTACAGCTAAAGGCTATAAGAACTGGTCGTCTAGTGCGTTCGGAACAGAGAGTAAAAGGAGCAGATTTCTGGGCGCGGAAGAATAGATTCAACGCATAATGTACAGACAAGAGTATGGTAGGCTATGAGTACAGTGGAGGTAAACCTAGGCATTCAATGACAATGAGAGAGGTTTTGTCTTTAGAGGCACCAGTTAAGTCAGGTGAGGACACTGCATGTGTGGGGGGGTGGAACAAAAGGGCTATCTAAGGCATATTGGGCAGGGCTGGGGGCTCTACAGTGAAACATGGCAATAATCACTAACCAAAACAGCAATAGACAAGGCATGTTTACATTAGGGAGAGGCATGTGTAGCCGAGTGTATAACGTCATGCATCTGGGCCCTAACTGACTGTGTGGGGACAAGGTCCATCCTCCGGCCAACCCTCCCATGTTGCGGTTCTCGCAAAGCTTAAGAGGTAGGCCTTCATGTCATGCACCTATGTCATTTTCAACAGGAACCTTCCCGGGTTGGGTCCACTAGCAGGGGTCACCTGTGGTGCACCAGCGGGGAGGGTCTGTAGGTGGGCCAGCAACCTAGCATTTTGATTCCTTTGCTCTGTAATGAACTCCCTATGCATGTCGTGCTGGGCCTGGCTGTCATGAGCCAGCTGCTTGATGAGCTTCTCCATGATCTGGTATTCCTTCACAGTCTCGTCATTTAGCCCTCAAAGCCCGGAGGGAACATGCCCGCATTCTCCACCAGTGTAGCTGTCAGGGGGGCCGGGCTGGCCCACAAGCGACGACAGAGTGTGGAGTAACACAAGTTTAGTCCAAGATGGACATTTCTCCAGGGAAGTGACCCAGGACTTTTGTTAACCTGTTGCTTCTACCCTCTACTTTTTTGAACATTCTGTTAAAAATCGCGCAACATTTCAGCGCCCTGCTACTCATGCCAGGAATATAGTATATGCATTTGCTTAGTCTGTGTGGATAGAAAACACTCAGACGTTTATAAAACTGGTTAAATCACTGCTGTGGCTTTACCAGAACGGCATTTACATCGAAAAGCACAGGAAAAACTGATCACTGAAAATGGGAAAATATATCCAGGCGCTACTTGAACCCATTGATAAAGGTGAACCACAATTAATTGACTGTTGCAGTACCTACAGCTTCCACACGGTGTCTAGAGTCTTGTCATTTCCCTTCGAGTTTTTTCTTGGTCAAACACATGCAGGGCACCGTATTTCCTCAGGTCTAGGACCGGATATTTTCGTTGAGTTTCTAGCCGGACATTTTTCCAGACGGACAGCTAATGATCTTTACATCGCCTCCTGATGAATTTTATCGCTTATTAACGTTTACTAATACCTAAAGTTGCATTACAAACGTATTTCGAAGTGTTTTGTGAAAGTTTATCGTCGACTTTTTGAATTTAAAAAAATGACGTTACGTTTTGAAACGATGTTTTTTTCGTTTATCACACAGTCTACATATAACGATATCTAGGCTTTATATGGACCGATTTAATCGAAATAAAGACCCAATAGTGTTTATGGGACATCTAGGAGTGCCAACAAAGAAGATGGTGAAAGGTAATGAATGTTTTCTATTTTATTGTGCGGTTTGTGTAACGCCGAAATGCTAATTATTTTGTTTACGTCCCCTGCGGGTCTTTTGGGGTGTTACATGCTATCAGATAATAGCTTCTCATGCTTTCGCCGGAAAGCATTTTAAAAATCTGACTTGTTGCCTGGATTCACAACGAGTGTAGCTTTAATTAGATACCCTGCATGTGTATTTTAATGAACGTTTGAGTTTTAACTAATACTATTAGCATTTAGCGTAGCGCATTTGCATTTCCAGAGCTCTAGTTGGGACGCAAGCGTCCCGAGTAGAAGCAAGAGGTTAAGGGAAAGAAACAACAGAATGCACCACAGTGCTGGGTAACAATAAAACCAAACCAAGAATCTAGCTTCTCTTTCAGCCTTTCTTCACAGTTCTTCCGGTCCCTTACTGCTAGCGGACAGTAACCGTAAAATAATTGATTTCATGCATGCTAACATTAGAAGCCTCCTCCCTAAGTTTGTTTTATTCACTGCTTTAGCACACTCCACCAACCCTGATGTCCCAGCTGTGTCTGAATCATGGCTTAGGAAGGCCACCAAAAATCCTGAAATTTCCATCCCTAACTATAACATTTTCCGACAGATAGAAATGCCAAAGGGGACGGAGTTGCAATCTGTCATAACGTTGGCCTGGGGGGTAGGTTTATGACAGTTACAAATACCTCTTCCCCCCTTTTTCCTCTCTCTATCCGATCAATTGAACATATGCGGTGGTACTTAATGAATATGATGTCAGTTCGGTTGTCATCTGAGACATTCTCATCAATGATAAGATGACATAAACTCTACAGTGGAAGGTCTACACATCAGAGTTATCGGATTCACATGGAATTGTTGTTTAATTTAAATGTTTGAATATGAAATTATTCGTGAGGGGATGAAATGTGATTTTAGCTTCTAAAATGTGAGATTTGGGTTTTCATAAGACAGGGCTCTGCTCAATCAGTGGCCTGCCCCTGTGACGGGACATGGGCTATAAAACTTTTCAAACATGCCCTCCTCTCCCTACCTATATAAGCCCTTGACGACAATATAACCTCCTGTTCCGAGGACGTGAGGACGACGGTCCTATGTCAGAATGGTTCAGATAACTACAGAACGAAGCCAACATCAGCGTGAGCTTTGGTTGCGAATGGTATGAACATTGAACTCTTATTCACTACAGAAGTGATACCTCCTAGCTGTTGAGTTAGCAACAGCAGATACAAACGCAGGTTAGGAAGGAACAGATTGGCTGAAAGAGAAGCTAGATTCTTGGTTTGGTTTTATTGTTACTACAACGTATCCAATTGACAACCAGAGACATTCTTCAAAGGACTCGGTTGGGCAAAACGGCCTTCCATCTACCACCAACCTACCGAAGCGCAGCTCAGAGTAATTCTCTGATCCACCTCTACGCAGACGACACCATTCTGTATACATCTGGCCCTTCTTTGGAAACTGTGTTAAAAAACCTCCAAACGAGCTTCAATGCCATACAACACTTCTTCCGTGGCCTCCAACTGCTCTTAAATGCTAGTAAAACTAAATGCATGCTCTTCAACCGATTGCTGCTCGCAACTGCACGCCCGACCATCATCGCTACCCTGGATGGTTCTGACTTAGAATATGTGGACAAATACATAGGTGTCGTGTCTGGTTAGACTGTAAACTTTCCTTCCAGACTCACATTAAGCATCTCCAATCCAAAATTAAATCTAGAATTGGCTTCCTATTTCACAACAAAGCCTCCTTCACTCATGCTGCCAAACATACCCTCGTAAAACTGACTATCCTACCGATCCTTGACTTCGGCGATGTCATTTACAAAATAGCCTCCAACACTCTACTCAGCAAACTGGATGTAGTCTATCACAGTGCCATCTGTTTTGTCACCAAAGCACCATACACTACCCACCACTGCGACCTGTATGCTCTCGTTGGCTGGCCCTCACTACATATTCGTCACCAAACCCACTGGCTCCAGGTCATCTATAAGTCTTTGCTAGGTAAAGCACTGCCTTATCTCAGCTCACTGGTCACCATAGCAACACCAACCTGTAGCACGCACTCCAGCAGGTATATTTCACTGGTCATCCACAAAGCCAACACTTCCTTTGGCTGCATTTCCTTCAAGTTCTCTGCTGCCAATGACTGGAATTAATTGCAAAAATCACTGAAGCTGGAGTCTTATATCTCCCTCTCTAACTTTAAGCATCAGCTGTCAGAGCAGCTTACCGATCACTGTACCTGTACACAGCCAATCCGTAAATAGCACACCCAACTACCTCATCCCCATATTGTTATTTATCCTCTTGCTCTTTTGCACCTCAGTATCTCTCCTTGCACATCATCTGCACATTTATCACTCCAGTGTTAATGCTAAATTGTAATTATTTAGCCTCTATGGCTTATTTATTGCCTTACCTCCCTACTCTTCTACATTTGCACACTCTGTACATATATTTTTCTATTGTGTTATTGAATCTACATTTGTTTATCCCATGTGTAATTCTGTTGTTGTTTTTGTCGCACTGCTTTGCTTTATCTTGGCCAGGTTGCAGTTGTAAATGAGAACTTGTTCTCAACTGGCCTACCTGGTTAAATAAAGGTGAAATAAAAAATAAATCAATACAAATACAGCTGAGTCTTTCTGGGTAAATCTCTAAGAACTTACCATACCTAGATTGTGCAACATTTGCCTATTATTTTCAGAATACTTCAAGCTCTGTCAAATTGGTTGTTGGTCATTGCTAGACAACCATTTTATGGTCTTGACAGATTTAAGTGAAAACTGTAACTCGGCCACTCAGGAATGATTACTGTCTTCTTGCTAAGCAACTTGTGTAGATTTGGCCTTGTATTTGAGGTTATTGTCTATTTCCCAGTGTCTGAGGGAAAGCAGACTGAACCAGGTTTTCCTCTAGGATTTGACCGGTGCTTAGCTCCATTCCATTTATTTTTTTTATCCTGAAAACCTCCCCAGTCTTTAACAATTACATACCAATAACATTATGCAGCCACCACTATGCTTGAAAATATGAAGAGCGGTACTCAGTAATGTGTTGATTTTCCCCAAACATAACACTTTGTATTCAGGGGAAAAAAAGTGAATTGCATTGTCACATTTTTTACAAGTATCACTTTAGTGCCTTGTTGCTAAAAGTATGCATGTGTAATTAATAACTCCACCGTGTTCAAAGGGATATTCAACGTCTTTTTTTACACATCTACTGTACCGATAGGTGCCCTTCTTCGCAAGGCATTGGGAAAACCTCCCTGGTCTTTGTGGTTCAATCTGTGTTTGAAATTCACTGCTCAACTGAGGGACCTTACAGATAATTGTATGTGTAGGGTTCATCGATGAGGAAGTCATTCAAAAATTATATTAAACACTATTAATGCACACAGAGAGTCCATGCAACTTATTACGTGACTTAAGCAAATGTCTACTCCTGAATTTATTTAGGCTTGCCATAACAAAGGGGTTTAATACTTATTGACTCAAGACATTTCAGATTCTCATTTTTAATTTGTAAACATCTCCAAAAACATAATTACACTTTCTCGTTATAGGGTATTGTGTGTAGGCCAGTGACACAAAATGTAAATTTAATACATTTTAAATTTAGAATGAAACAGAACATGTGGAAAAAGTCATGGGGTGAGAATAATTTCTGAAGGCACTGTACATTTTCATTATGTAGTTCTCAATCTGTAGTAGACAAACCAGTTGACATGTCAAATCTATAGGTTTACCAAACATTTAAGTGATCATCAATTAACAGCAATTGGATTAAGTAATAGTAAAATGTATTTTAACGAAAGGGAAGACAATCATATCAAAAGTAATGTGAGCATTGTATTGTGAAAGGCAATTACTTTATATGAACATGTGTTGTAACGTGAAACATGCATTTCTAAATGAAACACTGATTAAGTTTGGTGAAAAAGTGACTGTATGAATTAATGTACAGTATTGTACTTAGTCAAAATGTGCCTAGAGTTTTGAAACTGCCTTTTTGATGACCTGTTTTGTACTTTTGAGAATTGCACCTAAGCCTTAAAAAAACTAACTAGGCACTACATAATTTTGGTTCTGTAGTTATCAGTTTCAAGCAGTTTTATTAAGTGATAGTAAATTGTATTGTTAACAAATGACAAGAAAATCATATTAAAAGCAAAGTGAATATTGCATTTTGAAAAGCAGATACTTAGATTGAATATGTATCCAAATTGAAAGAGTGATTCAGTGCAGTGAGCAAGTGACTTTGTGAATCTGTTTTGTTGTACTTAGTCAATAGAAAATGTGCTTAGTTTTTAAAATGTTGATGATCTGTTTTAATTTATGTGCTTAGAGTTGTGAAAATGTACCACATAAAGTGTAAAATAGGGGAGCCAGCCAGCGTGTTGGGTGTGGTGTTTCTCTAGCCATCGCCACAGACATTGCATGAATTAACACAGAGACACACAGGCTTCAAAGTGTCACACAAAGAGAGGAGAGACAAGTATCCCCATCTGCTCACATTATGCACACATCAAGGGCTCAACACAAAGAGATGCAGTCAGGGGAGTGATCTATAGATCAGCTATAAATAGTATATTAATGGATTATCATTTTAAGTTATTATAACGTTTTGCTGCAATGATTATGGATGGCATTTGGAGTTAATGTCAATCCCTAGACAGTGGAGGATTTGAGTGGTCTCTAGCTCCATGTCAAAGTAATGTAAGGGCCTCACACTAGAGAAATTCAAGGGACTGGGTGAAATCAACTGTACAGTTTAAGCCAGAGACCTAAGAGAACAAATCTATTGTTCATTTTCAAAATAATTTCAAGATATCTGAGTGTTCCTGTTTCCTCTCTGTGTGACTTTTTCATATCCAGGAACAGAGAAAGGTTACCGCACCAGGAGCAGACACCCAGGTAGAAGAGAGAGAGACAGCCAAGCCAGCTCACAGTGCAAAGAACACTTACAGTGGCAGAGGGTAGGGAAGGACTGGGGATGGTGGCTAAATGGCTGATGACTGTCTGATATACGTCAGCAAAACACCAATCTGTCCGTCTGCTTATTATATAAATAATGTGATACAATAGAAGCAGATTAGAGCTAGTTGATGTATGTGTTGCTATGATGCTGTCATTACAGTATGTGAGAGCGTGCAGATAAGAGTGTGGGAGGGCGGTACGCGGTGTGTGTGTGTGTGTGTGTTTTTTCTGTGTGTGACAGGGGTGACATTTTGGTTCACAGTACGGGGTCTAACCAGCCCAGCATCTGGGTATGCGGCATCGCTCCAAAACCCCAACATCACCTCTGAAGACGTAAGCACTAAGTACAGCCCACGGCTGAATTTGACTCATTCAACAGTTACTGAGCAGAAGAGGAGTGCTGGTGGGGTGCCAGGATGCAGAACATTCACTTATGACAACCTTTGATAGTTTCAATATTATTTGGTGAGAATAATGTGTGTGTGTCCGACTAACCGTGGACATTCTATATAGTCACCAGGGACTTGTTGAACATGACTCCATGGGGACCAATTAATTGGTAACAGAAATAAAGTCCAGCCAAGGTGATTGACTACTCCAAAATCAAACATGGAGGACCTATTAGGTAGAGAGGCAATTACAAAGAAGCAATTGATTCTTATTTTAACACTGATTGAAAAAAATCTGTTTTACCTCTGTAAACCAACTTGAAGGATAAATATCAGTGTGATAAGTGGTGTGCAATGTTTTTAATGACCTTGAACAACCCACCAACACTACCAATCCAGGGAGGTAGCCTACAGTACAAACACAGAGAAGAGAGAGAATGAGAGCGCGAGGGGAGGGGTGTACCATCCCAAACTGACTTCCATTTTGACAGGAGTGAGGTGAGAGGAAAGAAAAGCGAAGAGTACAAGAAAACAAGTGAGAGAGAAAGAGAGAGAGATCAGGGTCAGTGAATTCCTCTGGTCAGAGGAAATTGGCTCCAGTCTAGCTTCATACCAGTTAATTTCCTGTGCCTGTTTCTCACATTTTAATTGGGTCTGGTCTGCTCAGTGGAAAGGTGCTGCGATTCCACCCTCATTTTCAGGAGGACGGCCTTATAGACTGAATGCCAAATTATACACAAACACACGTTTGCATACGCACATACAGACACAGCCTCACACATGTACGCGAGCACGCACACACCCTGCACATAAACAAACACATATAGACAAACACCCCCAAATGGAACTCTTATTTCATCAGTGTGATTCATATCCTCTACTGCATTACCAGTGCTGAAAAGAGAGACGCTGGTGCTGTAGGATCTCTGATGGCTTATCTAAGAGAGACGCTGGTGCTGTAGGATCTCTGATGGCTTATCAAAGAGAGACGCTGGTGCTGTAGGATCTCTCATGGCTTATCAAAGAGAGACGCTGGTGCTGTAGGATCTCTGATGGCTTATCAAAGAGAGACGCTGGTGCTGTAGGATCTCTGATGGCTTATCAAAGAGAGACGCTGGTGCTGTAGGATCTCTTTTTTTCTAATGGCCTATCTGAATCTTTGGACGAACTCAGTAAATGGAACGATAACCACACCTATGACGTCATCCCTTTCTAGACCTGCAGTTACATGAATAGGTGTGTTGTTATTGCTGAAACACGATGTCTCGTGAGGATGCCAGACAAGGGTCACAGACAAGGGTCACAAAGACAAGGGTCACAAAGAGTCACCACCCTCATCAGGAGACTTGATGCTTTCAAAATATATTTTCCCCCTTTTTCACTGTGACCATTGACCTAAAACTACTGAACAGGTATCGCAAATACCTTATGAAAGCAAATACACTCGGAATTTCAGCCTTAGCTCTCAACAACAGAACATCGTTCAACAAGTATCCAGCCCTTGGCAGTTGCACAGAGAGAAGTGACTTATTTCATAACTGTCCGTCACAAATCCTCTATCAGCATATACTGTAAACCATTAACATCACCAGACCCGGGCTTTCGTGGCTTCATCCCTGAGTCATTTGTCCTGCTTGGCTGGTGTAAAACAGCTATTTTGCATTACACACTGCAATGAATGCCCCGAACATGAGCCCTGGCCTGACCTGCCTTTTTAGTGCTGGCTAAAACCAGCATTCTGTGAACAGGGGCACATTAGGAGTGATTTTCCAAAGTTATTTTTGACTTACATTTCAACATGTTGACTCAAAAGCTGCACTGACAGATAACGTTAAGCTAACTAACTAACGTGAGGGACTTCCCAGTCTAGCTAGTAGTGCTGCTTCATTAGCAACCTAGCACATTTTAAGAGTAGGGTTTTGACAGTACAGTTATTGATTAGCTATCTGGACACTGAATCTAATTGCTGGAGCTCTGTTCACCACCCGACAACTCACTAATTAACCAATTACTGTCTAATCAAATACTCTCCAAATATGCAAAACTTTACTAATAAAGATAGGTAGCTGACATGGCTAACATGATGTTAGCTACTTTTGGTAATGTCAGCTGTTGAAAAAACAAAGCAGGATAGCTGAGTTAAATGTTCTCATTCTATAGAAGATGGACATACAGAATTGAAGATGCAGCTCAGCAAACACAGAGATGGTTGTAGTATTTGCAGAAGTAAGTGCATAAATTGTGTGTGTGTTTACAATTCAATTATTTTGCATCTAACGTTAGCTACATAACGGTAGATGGACTGGCTGACAACGCCACGAAAACTATGTGCATGCTTCCATTGGGCATCAGTCATCCTGTTGTGATTCTGGATGGCCAGATTGCTACTGTAGCAAGAATGACACTGCCGTGTGGGGAATCATAAGTGGTTTATTTCAGCATGTTTTATCATGTTATTGATACCATGTCTTGTTTTGAGATGTTTGACTGATTTCATGTCAATGCAAAATTATGGCTAAAATTCTCTAGCTAGCTAACCAACAACTATAACTATGTATTTGAAACAAGTGGTCATTGTGCAAATGTATACGTTTTCAATAAACATTTGAGATTAAATATAGCTTACATATTAACAATTTAAGCCAACATCTATTTTGCCCCACGGTAGCACGCATTTCAATGTTGTTGCTAAAGTGACAGAGAGAGAACACAGGTATTGTGGTTAGTGAAGGGTAAGATAGTTGAATGTTAATCAGCTTTAAGATTGAGTGAACTGCAAATATCATTAAGGAACAGAAATCCCCGATTTTACCTTTAGCTCAATTCAGGTAAACATTATTTGCCTGTTGTTCATGTTGTGTGTGTGCATATATTGCTTCTGTGTGTGTTTTGTCTTTTCAGAATACTCCTTATTGCTACGGCACTGATACTATGCCCTCTCTGTAAAAATATAGGAGATCCAGGAAATCAGAACTTCAGAAAACAAGGAAGAGAGGGGAGCAGACAGGATAGAACGAAAACACAGGAGAACATAGAGAGAGGGGAGCAGACAGGACAGACCGAGAACACAGGAGAACATAGAGAGAGGGGAGCAGACAGGACAGAACGAGAACACAGGAGAACATAAAGAGAGGGGAGCAGACAGGACAGACCGAGAACACAGGAGAACATAGAGAGAGGGGAGCAGACAGGACAGAACGAGAACACAGGAGAACATAAAGAGAGGGGAGCAGACAGGACAGAACGAGAACATAGAGAGGAGAGCAGACAGGACAGAACGAGAACATAGAGAGAGGGGAGCAGACAGGACAGAACGAGAACATAGAGAGGGGAGCAGACAGGACAGAGTGAGAACACAGGAGAACATAGAGAGAGGGGAGCAGACAGGACAGACCGAGAACACAGGAGAACATAGAGAGAGGGGAGCAGACAGGACAGAGTGAGAACATAGAGGGGAGCAGACAGGACAGAGCGAGAACACAGGAGAACATAGAGAGAGGGGAGCAGACAGGACAGAGCGAGAACACAGGAGAACATAGAGAGAGGGGAGCAGACAGGACAGAGTGAGAACATAGAGGGGAGCAGACAGGACAGAGCGAGAACACAGGAGAACATAGAGAGAGGAGCAGACCGGACAGACCGAGAACACAGGAGAACATAGAGAGGGGAGCAGACCGTACAGACCGAGAACACAGGAGAACATAGAGAGGGGAGCAGACCGGACAGACCGAGAACACAGGAGAACATAGAGAGGGGAGCAGACTGTACAGACCGAGAACACAGGAGAACATAGAGAGAGGAGCAGACCAGACAGACCGAGAACACAGGAGAACATAGAGAGGGGAGCAGACTGTACAGACCGAGAACACAGGAGAACATAGAGAGAGGAGCAGACCGGACAGACCGAGAACACAGGAGAACATAGAGAGGGGAGCAGACCGGACAGACCGAGAACACAGGAGAACATAGAGAGAGGAGCAGACCGGACAGACCGAGAACACAGGAGAACATAGAGAGGGGAGCAGACCGGACAGACCGAGAACACAGGAGAACATAGAGAGGGGAGCAGACCGGACAGACCGAGAACACAGGAGAACATAGAGAGGGGAGCAGACCGGACAGACCGAGAACACAGGAGAACATAGAGAGAGGAGCAGACCGGACAGACCGAGAACACAGGAGAACATAGAGAGAGGAGCAGACCGGACAGACCGAGAACACAGGAGAACATAGAGAGGGGAGCAGACTGTACAGACCGAGAACACAGGAGAACATAGAGAGAGGGGAGCAGACAGAACAGAGTGAGAACATAGAGAGGGGAGCAGACAGGACAGAGAACATAGAGAGAGGGGAGCAGACAGAGCGAGAACATAGAGAGAGGGGAGGCACACACAGGACAAACATGGCATATTCCTCTCAAGCCAGAGGAAGTAGTCCTTGCTAAACTTTACCTCTCAAAAAAAGAAAGATGCCACTTCTGACATGTCCTGTGTTTATACATTTTTATATCCCTGATACGTTCCCATCACTGAAGGCAATCATGCAGGCCGCGCCAACCATCCCAGTTAGCAGCTGTGAGAGATCTTTCAGTGCATTAAGACGTCTACTGTACATACCTGGCTTAATTAAGAGCCCAATGATCCAAGATAGAATGCATCATGACAACTAACAAAGATATACATACTAACACACTTGGGAAATAGTGAAGTCATAGACAGGTTTACACCTATAGTTTAATTTAGTTTAATTTCTAATCTTTATGGATGGACTAACATCCTAGTACTGTGTAATATATATAAATACATATAAAATATATTGTTTAGTGTTGTGTTGTGGCTTTGCTGGCATGCTGCCCCCCAATTTTTTGTTTGTTTACCCCACCAACATTTAAATGCTAAAATCGCCACTGGTTAGTATATTGGGACAGTGTTCCATGCAAAGCATCCCTGCCAATGCAAAATTTAGAGAACAAGGGCATCTTCATTTTGAAGCTGACCTTGGGTTGAATTCAAAAACCTTGAGCAAACATTTAATAATTTAAATAACCAAATGTTGCATGTGTGTGCATTTGTGTGGCCATGCCTGTTTGAGGGGCAGGACTAAACTACATTTATATTGCATGGCAACAGTACTCTCTGCTGGCAGCGATTTTCTAGTGTTCTCAGTTAAGAAGTTTGAGAGTTGGATCTACAGACTACAAAATATATGCAACTTTTACCCTATTTTGTAATTGGTTTAGTCAAATTCTAACTTAAATACGTGATTTTCAATCAGGCTGTAAACCTATGTCCTGACTTGTAATTCTTCCTTCGGACACCTCTCCTTCCAGTTCTCTGCTGCCAATGACTGGAACGAACTGCAAAAATCTCTGAAGCTGGAGACTCTTACCTCCCTCACTAGCTTTAAGCACCAGCTGTCAGAGCAGCTCACAGATCACTGCACCTGTACATAGCTCATCTGTAAATAGCCCATCCAATCTACCTAATCCCCATACTGTATGTAATTATTTATCTTGCTCCTTTGCACCCCAGTATCTCAACTTGCACATTCATCTTCTGCACACCCTATAATTCCAGTGTTTAATTGCTATATTGTAATTACTTCGCCACCATGGCCTATTTATTGCCTTACCTCTCTTATCCTACCTCATTTGCAAATGCTGTTTATATATTTTATAATGTAATATATATTTATATATTTTTTAGATATTTTTCTACTCTATTATTGATTGTATGCTTGTTTATTCCATGTGTAACTCTGTGTTGTTTTATGTGTCGAACTGCTTTGCTTTATCTTGGCCAGTTCGCAGTTGCAAATGAGAGCTTGTTCTCAACTAGCCTACCTGGTTAAATAAAGGTGAAATAATAAATAAATACAATCAAAAATAGTTTAATCTACAGTTTGAATATCACAGAAATGATACCAGTGTTCATATAGCGCAATTTAGACATACAGTATATGTCCGACAGTGTGACATACAGAGCTGTGGCAGCCTATGTTGCCATATGTACCATGTCCTTGTCACAGTGTTCCTTCCTTGTTAGTGTCCACTCAGTGAAAGAGAGAGTTCCTGTGGGCAGGCTGAGAGAGCATCACACCCTGCCCACTGATCTGTCCTCTGGCACGCAGTCATCCCAATATGCAAATTAGATTAACTTTCTTTCAGGCATAGTATGAAGGGAAAAAATGGACATATTGTCCAAGATCAGGTAGATTTTACAACACAGCATAAAAATGAAGGTTCCCATAAAAGAAACAGATAATGCATTACGGCAGCAGCTTATGATAAGCATATGTTATAAACCAGCATGATCCAACGTGCCACACTTTCATCACGTGTATCTGTAGAAGCCGTCAGCCCTTTGGCCTAGTGCTTCTCCATGCCTGCACTTAGTAGCCTATAGTCCATCTAACCAAGGCCAGTCACAGTTCGCTGTCTGCTGCACTGTTCAGTGCAAAAACTAAATGTTGATCCATTGCAAAGTAGCCTCTGTCCTATCACCGTTTTCTTCTCTCACTCTCTTACTTATCGTCCTCCTGGTTGTGATCACAAACTAAGGTGGATTGACCCCAATGTCCAATGGTCTCCACCCTCAGCAGGCCCACTGTTCTTTCCATTCACTGCACAGCTAAACTGTCACACTGAGCCAGTCAGAGAACTCAAGCCCTGAGTGACTCCAGTGAATCACCATTCAGGGAGAGGACATTGTGTCTCTCATGCCTTGGATGACTGATGACCCACTGGAGCAGAGGTCCTGGGTTTATTCTAAGGCTCTTTCAAGACTATATTCAAGGAGCTCTCAATAGGGTAATCTATGGTGTGATTTCAATCAAAGAACATCCCAAAATAAGAAACATCTCAAACGTCTGATTGAGACTTGGAAGAAAAATCGAGTATTTTCCGGACAAAGATACCCTTCCAAACTGGTAGCACTGTGTTTTATTCAGTGTTGAGTTAATGTCATAAGGACAAGATGGGTCCTTAAAATGAATAACAATCTCACAAAGTGTACTCTTGTCATCCCAAGATGAGCCTGTTATATAAGACTGAGAACCAAGAAATGTCAATATTTCTCAGTGTTTCAGAAGTAGTTGCTTATTAGACTATATATCGATGTGTGCCCGATGCCGCCCCTCCTATCCAATTATTTTGGAGAAACCTTTGACTCTCCCCTGAACTGCCACCATAGGCCTACACAGCACAGCCATTGGTCAGGCAGCAGACAAAAAAAGTTTTGATCAGCAGGAGCAGAGCATCCCGGGGCTCAAAGGTTGGAATATCCATTGCAGAGTGTAGGTTTATTTGCACCATCCCAATAGCTATCTTAGAAATATGACTTTGCGCTGTGCTTCTCCAAGCATGCACTTTAGTATAGGCTATAAGCTATGGATCATTTGATTGAGATCACACTAAATAGCCTATAGGAGCACCTGATATTGCGTGTCCAGTGGAGTATCAGAGATGAGGGACGGCATCAGGCACACATTGATATATAGCCTAGTAAGCAACTCATTCTAAAACGATAAATATTGAAATGTCAAAATGTACCTCTATGTTTGAATTATTATTTTGGGTATAGGGGAGGGTCACTTCTCCATGTAACCATTATTATGAATTAAGTTCACTCCCTTAAGTGCCTCCTGAAGTGAACATCAACAATAACTGCTTGTCAAATAACTGTCACTCTCTCTCTCCCTCTCTCTGAAACAGGTAGTTAACCTCTTTCAGCTAGGGGGCACTATATTTATGTCTGGGAAAAATAATGTTCCCAAAGTAAATGGCCTATTTCTCAGGCACAGATGCTAGAATATGCATATAATTGACAGATTATAGGATAGAAAACACTCTAAAGTTTCCAAAACTGTCAAAAATTGTCTGTGAGTATAACAAAACTGATATTGCAGGCAAAAACCTGAGGAAAATCAAACCAGGAAGTGGCTTCTATTTTGAAAGCTCCATGTTCGATATTCTGCCTTCGCTCCATTTATCAACCAGATTCCTTTTCCTACGGCTTCCTCAAGGTGTCAACAGTCTTTGGACATAGTTTCAGGCTTTTATTTTGAAAAATGAGCGAGAAAGATAACATTGCGTCAGGTGTTCGCATGAGTTTTGCTTGCGCAACAGAGCTTGGGCAGCCATCGTCTCTCCCTCTCCTACCGAAAAAGACAGTGCCAGTTGATATATTATCGATTATATATTTTAAAAACAACCTGAGGATTGATTATAAAAAACGTTTGACATGTTTCTGTGGACATTACGGATACTATTTGGAATTTTCGTCTGCATTGTCGTGCCTGTGGATTTCTGAACATAACGCACCAAACAAACGGAGGTATTTTGGATATAAAAATAATCTTTATGGAACAAACGGGACATTTATTTTGTAACTGGGAGTCTCGTGAGTGAAAACATCCGAAGATCATCAAAGGTAAGCAATTCATTTTATTGCTCTTCTGATTTTCGTGACCAAGCTACTTTGATGCTAGGTGTTCATAATGTTTTGTCTAGTGATCGATAAACTTACACAAATGCTTGGATTGCTTTCGATGTGAAGCATATTTTCGAAATCTGACACGACTGGTGGATTAACAAAATGCTAAGCTGTGTTTTACTATATTGCACTTGTGATTTCATGAATATAAATATTTTTAGCAAGATTATTTGAATGGGCGCTCTGCAATTTAGCGGGTGTTGATGACAACTATCCCGCTAAAGGGATGGGTATCGTCAAGAAGTTAACAAATAACTGTCACTCTCTCTCTCCCTCTCTCTGAAACAGGTAGTTAACAAATAACTGTCACTCTCTCTCTCCCTCTCTCTGAAACAGGTAGTTAACAAATAACTGTCACTCTCTCTCTCCCTCTCTCTGAAACAGGTAGTTAACAAATAACTGACACTCTCTCTCTCCCTCTCTCTGAAACAGGTAGTTAACAAATAACTGTCACTCTCTCTCTCCCTCTCTCTGAAACAGGTAGTTAACAAATAACTGTCACTCTCTCTCTCCCTCTCTCTGAAACAGGTAGTTAACAAATAACTGACACTCTCTCTCTCCCTCTCTCTGAAACAGGTAGTTAACAAATAACTGACACACTCTCTCTCCCTCTCTCTGAAACAGGTAGTTAACAAATAACTGTCACTCTCTCTCTCCCTCTCTCTGAAACAGGTAGTTAACAAATAACTGTCACTCTCTCTCTCCCTCTCTCTGAAACAGGTAGTTAACAAATAACTGTCACTCTCTCTCTCCCTCTCTCTGAAACAGGTAGTTAACAAATAACTGTCACTCTCTCTCTCCCTCTCTCTGAAACAGGTAGTTAACAAATAACTGTAAGCGCTTTACCAGTTTCATCATAGTGTTTTGAATGGGTTTTGCGACTGCACTTTCAAAGTTCTTGACATTTTCCGCATTGACTGACCTTCATGTCTTCAATTAATGATGGACTGTCGTTTCTCTTTGCTTATTTCAGCTGTTTTTGCCATAATATGGACTTTTACCAAATAGGGCTATCTTTTGTACACCACCTCTACAGTACCTTGTCAATTTTGAACAAGATACACCTGTTAATTGAAATTAATTCCAGGTGTCTACCACATGAAGCTGGTTGAGAGAATGCCAAGCGTGTGCAAAGCTGTCAAGGCGAAGGGTGGCTACTTTGAAGAATCTCAAATGTAGAAAATTGTAAAAATAAAGAAAAATCCTTTAATGAGTAGGTGTGTCCAAACATTTGACTAGTACTGTAGGTAGACCAGGAACTAGTGATACAGAGAAATAAAGAGTAGGACTGTTTTAAAGCTTTACCTCCATCTGTGCAGAAATAAATCAGGATGCTAATCACCCTGTGCACTGCAACACTGACCTTCCATGAGCTAGGAATTAACAGGTGTGAGTAATTAATAGGGATGAGAGGGGATGGAGGATATTAATAACTAATAAAACGAATAAACAGTCTAATCTAATAAATAAATGACATAAATGGATATTGTGCAACACCTAGGTGTAATCTAAACAGTTAAAAGGCAAGCTCCCTTGTTTCAGAGAGAGGGGGAAAGAGAGAGAGTGACAGACAGAACTAGTTGCTGCTTAACAGTGGATATACTAAAATAACCACAGCATATAAGAACAGTCAAACAGCTCTTTGTTTATTTTGTGTGGCATTGCATTGTGTATCCACAATATTATTCGGAGAAATTCTAGTTTATTTATGTGATCTGTTACCTACTCACCTCTGCGGTTTGATGTCGTTTTTCCTGAACCACAGGACAGGAGGCTATCCTACTCCCCAAGGCACTGCAGGGAGCAGGCGGCTATGAGCATGTCCCAAGGATCTTAGCTCAGGATACCCTGCCCTAAAACCCCTGAAATGAAAAATAGAACCTGGAAAGTGTGGCAAACTATAGAGGTATGATAATATTCATCACCCCATCTTTCCCTCCCTCCATTCCTCCCCCAATCCTAAATGTAACCCTTAGTGGGGAAAATGCAAAACTGACCCTAGATCATTGACTAACTTCACCCCACTCTCTTTCTGGTCAGCTGATTACCCACCTCCCCCAGGGTTGCCAAATTGTAATTAAATGCGCCAACAAGGAGTAAAAAATGGAATAATTTCAACCCCCCTTTTTATACAGATTTGGGACCAGGCTACAACACATTAAATTACTATCCTGAATAATCCTAGCTATCTGATCTGCTCATCAGTAATGTAGTGTAGTGTCATTAGCCTCATTAGCCTATGGTAATTTATGGAATGACTTCCAAGGTGCTATACTAGGCCATTCTTCCTAGGAGAGACTCCTGATGAACTGACTACCATGACGGTCAATGGACAATTTAATATTCTGCACAAATCGCATAGTGGAAAGGCCAATTGGTGATTGATATGAAATGACACAATCTACACGTGGTACTGTACATTACATCAAATCAAATCAAATCAAATGTATTTATATAGCCCTTCGTACATCAGCTGAACCTCTTTCTATGCAGTGCAGCTGCCTACTGAGATTTGCCTTATCACCACAACTCCGTCTCACTAAAGCTCAGTCTCACTACAGCTCTGTCTCACTACTGCCCTCTATATTCCCCATTGATGCTGGGCGCCACCGTCTCACAGAGAAATCTGGTCATGTTGATAACACTCCACTAGAGAGCACACTTTACCTGTACAAGACATATTGAACTATTGGAAGAGCAGTATCTGAAATAACCACCGTAGTGACATACCTGTTTGAAGGACAGATGAGGCCACTGATGTCAGAGCTAACTGCATTCTCTTAATTATAACATCAACTGAACAATACAATACATGGGGGTCGTAAACATGCCTCAAGGTCAAACACTGTAACAATAATGTTTCACGTTACTGACATATGTTTTCATGTACAGACATAACATTTCTTCCCCTCCCCCTCACAGGAACCGAGGTGTGAAACTCAGTGTGGAAGTCACGCAGGTGCTCAGGCCTGCTATGAGTACAGACTGGCCGGGCTGATGCCTTGTAAAGGTTCGGACTGGATGGGGATGGTCAGCACGGGAGGCTGGTGAGGGGAGGATGGCTCAGACCAAATGGCTGGAATGGAGTGAATGGAATGGAAGCCATGTGTTTAATGTGTTTGATACCATTCCATTTATTTCGTTCCAGCCATTACTATGAGACTGTTCTCTCCAATTAAGGTGCTAGCAGCCACATGTGGGCTGAAGGGTTGGGCCTGTTAACCCCGAACCTTGGAGGTGCCTCAGTAGCTGAAGCTCATGCCCCAACATGAATCCACTGGACTAGGGAGACCCCTGTGCTGGAGAGCTGCTGCGTGGCATGGTAGTGCAGAAGTGTTTAGAGTAGGCTGATGGCGAATGTGCACCCTTGTGCAAGCTTTTTTGAGTGTCTGGTTCTTGAGCATCTGATTAAACCACTCTACCCAGCTCTGTCCCTGGGGGTGGTAGAATTCTGGGCGGATGTGGCGGATCCCTTTCCCTTTCAGGTAGGAGAATAGCTCATTAAACATGGTCTTGGGTAGGCCCCAACTGCCAGTATTTATTATCTACATAGTATTTTTTTATTTTTAGTGTACAGATTAGCATACTGAATACTGAATGAATAAAACATCATACAGTGCACTTTTTAAGGTGAATAAATAAATTAAAGTGATTTATAAAGTTACTAAATAAGTCATGGTTTTGAATAACACTTGGGGCTTTGACAGGATGAAATAGTATTCTTATGTTCCTCCACTACAGTAGCTGCCACCACAGCTTCTTCACTCCTTTGGACTTGTAATCTAATCATAGACACTTTCCCCATTGAATTATGGCTTTTCCTAAATTTGTATAGCTCTTTATTGAGTAAAAAGAGCAGTACATGTGTGAGTATCCATGATGTTGTGTCTGAGGGTGACCAATGGGACACTAACCTCATTACAGGCTTCTTAAAGTAACACGTCCGTAAGCTCCAAATCTCTTTAAGACAATGTCCATTAGAAAGTGCTGAGCAAAGCTCTCTTCTAGCCACTAAGATGGTCTAGATCTAAGTCTACTCTCTACTTCCCCCTCATTTCCCTTGGTTTGTTTAGTTTTACATTGATAATCAAAGAATACACAAACAGCATTACTGCTGAAGACTACCTCTCACATGATCATTATGATTTATTTAGGCTACATTAGAACAGAAGATATGAAGAATGTAATATCTCTTGAAATAAACTTTTAAGGTTATAAAACAGGAATAAATGTGAATATTTTTTTAAATTACATGTTTGTAGGATGTTTGGGAGGAAATACCATTGAAATGCATGAGTAATCCTCTCTCCCGCACACACACACACACACACACATAAACGTGCAAACATGCATGCACACGCACAGTCTTAAAATCTTAGTCACACAATAAGCATCAGCTATAATACTGCAACATAAGCACAAGTACTCAATGAATGACCTGTGAATTACATGTAACTTTATGTTGCTACACTTAATGTTTTATGAAAATAATATTTTACATTATTTTGATAAAAAATCTATAAATATTGCTATACCTAATATTAATAAAATTATGTCATATGTTCAGGATGAGGACGTTTACACGTCTCAGACCATTATCTATGAAAACATATTTCAATAACCATATAGTATTTCCTGGTGGTGCAGCTATTCTACTTTGTGCCTATGTATTACCACAGCTTAATGTGTTTCTTATCGCCACTTATAATAAACCATCTGTTCTCCCACAGCACTCAGTCTCTTCACTCTTTTATGCTTGGAGTATGAAGCTTCAAACATGTCTCTAGAATATATTGAAATATATCTTCAAAAGAGAAACTGTAAATTTAACAGTGTTTAAAAGTTGTATGCAAATGACTAACTCAGTTCTGAGTATATGGATGAGGCCTAGGTGTGTAACAGCCAATGCAGCGTTTCAGATTAAGCCATCATCTCCTGATAGGTATGAGCAGGTGTAACCTTAATAACTTGATGAGTGGCCAGTTATGTTTGCAGTGGTGGCTGGATTATATATTAACAGTGGCCTAAATCACATTGTGCTGACTGATTTGGAAAGTGATCATCTAACACCTTAAGATGTGCCTATAAAATCAGGAGTCTGACCTCCTGGGTGCATTTGTAGAAAGGACCCTTTCCATCTCTCTTTCTGTACAGCCGGAACACCATCTGAAGAAGGGCTGAACGCCACCGCAAGACCGCAACCATGAACGGCACAGAGGGACCAGATTTCTACGTCCCTATGTCCAATGCTACTGGCATTGTTAGGAACCCCTATGAATACCCCCAGTACTACCTTGTCAGCCCAGCGGCGTACTCACTCATGGCTGCCTACATGTTCTTCCTCATCCTCACCGGCTTCCCCATCAACTTCCTCACACTCTACGTCACCATCGAGCACAAAAAGCTGAGGACCGCCCTGAACTACATCCTGCTGAACCTGGCTGTGGCCGATCTCTTCATGGTAATCGGAGGCTTCACCACTACGATGTACACCTCCATGCATGGCTATTTCGTCTTTGGAAGAACGGGCTGCAACATCGAGGGATTCTGTGCTACCCATGGTGGTGAGATTGCCCTGTGGTCCCTGGTTGTCCTGGCTATTGAGAGGTGGTTGGTCGTCTGCAAACCTATTAGCAACTTCCGCTTCAGTGAGACCCATGCCATCATAGGCGTGGCCTTTACCTGGGTCATGGCTGCTGCTTGCTCCGTCCCCCCTCTGCTTGGGTGGTCCCGCTATATCCCCGAAGGCATGCAGTGCTCATGTGGAATTGACTACTACACGCGCGCCCCTGACATCAACAATGAGTCCTTTGTCATCTACATGTTCGTTGTCCACTTTATGATTCCCCTGTTCATCATCTCCTTCTGCTACGGCAACCTGCTCTGCGCTGTCAAGGCAGCTGCCGCCGCCCAGCAGGAGTCTGAGACCACCCAGAGGGCTGAGAGGGAAGTGACCCGCATGGTCATCATGATGGTCGTCTCCTTCCTAGTGTGCTGGGTGCCCTACGCCAGCGTGGCCTGGTATATCTTCTGCAACCAGGGAACAGAGTTCGGCCCCGTCTTCATGACAATTCCGGCATTCTTTGCCAAGAGTTCGTCCCTGTACAACCCTCTCATCTACGTGTTGATGAACAAGCAGTTCCGCAACTGCATGATCACCACCCTGTGCTGTGGGAAGAACCCCTTCGAGGAGGAGGAGGGAGCCTCCACCACTGCCTCCAAGACCGAGGCCTCCTCCGTGTCCTCCAGCTCCGTGGCTCCTGCATAAACGGGCCCCCAACGTGGGCCCTGCAATCCAGCGTCCACAAAGAAGACTTCTGCTCCCGGAAACGACAAAGGCTCACGTCTACAGAAATAACTCTTGTATTTTTGCAAACCAGTTGGTTCAACCTAAAGACAGTTGCAGATGGGCAGCCCACAACAAAGTTGTTTATGTATATGTAAAGAGAGTCTAATGTAACAATGTGCAGGGATGGAATTGGAAAATAATCACTCTGGGAATTAACCAATGTAAATTGTTCAGATTCTGTATTTTTACATGTCCAAATTATTTCACTTTGGGAACTCTGTTCCCACTCATTCCCTCCCAATTCCACCCCTGTCGATGTGCAAGATGTTTTGTCTTTCTCGAGACAGGAAAGGAAAATATCTTAAATATTTTACAGTTGGATTCTATATGTTACTGGCTTATTTGTGAATGTAGAGACACGTAATCAAGGCAACGTAATAAATCGCACTTTGCAAAAGACAATTACTGTTCATGTTTTACTTACTATCAGGGTGAAAAGGTTGGAACTAAAGTAGTATGTTTAATTAACTGAGTCAATGTGAATCGCCTGCTCTTAAATGCAATAGCAAATAATTCAACATATAGACGACATGTTGTGTACAGTCAGGACCTGGGTTCAAAAACGATTTCAGGTATTTCAATTACTTTTGAATGCATTTCAAAGCAAGTATTCAGATAACATTGGAAAGTATTTTAAAGTACTCAAATACACTGACTCAAATACACTCCCATGCATTTAGGCCAGGTATTAGAAAATAGTATTTGAATTAAGCATTGGAAATAGTTTCAAATGCAATTTCATTGACTTTGGTTTATAATAATAAAATAAAACTACTTGCTTTTGGCTGTGTTTTGAAAATACTCAAATACACATTCTTAATATATATATATTTTTTAAAATACTTAGACGTATTTAAACTGAGGTCTGATACAGTCAAGTGTTCTCATAGCTTTGATAAAGGTGTTAAGATGGAACAGTGATCTAAGGTCAATCACAGGTCACCTTGTACTGAGTATGTAATGCTAATTCTAAGGGATTATGACATGAATAAGCATAGCTATGTATGACTCAATACATACATGAAGATGCAGACATGACTATAGCTTCTGATTTACAGTAATCACCCACAACAAGGTTGATGAGGTGAAAGACATAATTGGATCAAGTGCAGTCAATCTTATCAAGATATCTTTGTGTTCCTGATGTTAAATAAAACACATGGTCTCTCTCTCTCTCTCTCTCTCTCTCTCTCTCTCTCTCTCTCTCTCTCTCTCTCTCTCTCTCTCTCTCTCAGACTTTGGATCACAATTGAATGTGAAAAAATGACAGATTGCCTGGTAAAGTATAAAATCAGGTATAGTATGCTCTAGATTTACTGCGGTTACAGATACTGAATCATTGTCATCATATCCATGCTTTTCCCCTCCATGTAAAGACGGTGGTATAAGCTGTACCTACATGTCTATGTGATAAATGATAGAAGCTCAGGGAGTGACGTGAGATTTCTCCTCCTCAGTGCTCGGTTGTGCAGAAATATCTGTCAGGCTGGAGCATAACAAACACTTAGAAAACTCTCTCATAATGACCTTTGTTGTGTAGCTATAGCAACCCTCATACCATCGGATCTCTGGCTGAATACAGATACGCTCACTCGCCAAGCGATCTGCTCCAATCCAACTCCAGCAGAGACAGGCTGAGGGAAACAACAACACATCAATCACTGGCCGCAGACCAGATTAGGGGCTGGGCTGAAGACAGGCAGGGAGGAGTGGGAGCATTACACCTCATGATTTCCAATTTCCAGTCTTTGCCTTCATCAGTTCAGAAATTCTCTAACTGCTTGCTCAGACAGGAACTTGACATATCTACACTAATGAATGAATCTCATCAATATTCTGCTGACTCAATAGTTTGTATTTTTTTGTATTTTTTACTGCCTCTGAAGCGAGTTTTTCTGCCTCAGAAGAGTGGCTTTCATCTTGGCTTCTGTCACTTCGGCACTTACAAAATCACAGTGCATAGTTGTGTGTTTCCATGACAACTGCCTATCAAGGTCAACTTGCTAGCACCCATCTCCTCTAAGGTTGTTGTAAATTATGTCATCGTCACATGGAATAGGGATGCTTGCAACATCAATACCTCCCTGGGAAGGTAACAAAGGTTGCATTGGCTTGGAGAAGGATCGCATGGTGAGTGCAAAGAACTCTTTAATTCACATCTCCCCCCATCTAGATGGAAGAAAAAACACATCCATTATTCAGAAGTTAAAGCTATAAGTCAGTTAGATTCTGTGATGACTCAGTGCTGTGCGTGCTCCCACACATCCTAAAGGTTTTCCCCTTCATTAGCTATGGTATGGATCACTATGGAGGAAAAAACATCTCAAAGTCTACTTAAATGCTAATAACCCTATTATTGTCTGCGGTCAAATCTAATGACACCTTATATATTGTTTAAACTTTTGATCAGAGACAAGTAGTGCTCTACATAGGGAATAAAAAGACAGCATAAGGAGTGGACTGTTGTCCCATCATCACAGCTTCAGACAAATTTTTCCCCAGTGTACACTAGGTTACTGATATGGCCTGTATGATTAAAAGACTCATCTCGAGTTGAAAGTAAAATCTGTTTCTCTTGTTGGTCAATTTCTTCAACAAATGATCAGGTCTATATAGTTATCAAACATACATTATTAATGGAAAGGAAGCACAGACTCTTTAAGTATTAAAATACTTATTTTAGTAATACAATTGTAGGCAGAGGTTGATACAGAGTACAGTTTAACAGCATATGATAGTTCTCCCCAAGTTCTGCAAAATGTCTAAGACATCCTGTAACTCATATAGCCTCCCCAATCCCCCTTACGTAACTTTCCCTAGCAACAAAATTTTAATAAATCTAACCTCCCCCTGAAAGCGAGAACCATCTTATCAGCAAGTAAAAACTCTGGGAATTCGGTTTGACCGAAACTTGACCTTTCATCACAAGTATAGAGTCATAACAATGTGAACGAGTGTAAGCATCTTCTGACAGGTGGCTGGTTTCATCAGGTCTGTGGGAGCCTTGTGTTCTCAGAAAACCAGATAACCACGGTGGGATCCAGACAGGAGGAGTCTGAACGTAGACGCCTTCTGAAAGTGTCTATGCCCTGCGACGAACCATCAAACAAGCAAAGCGTCAATACAGGGCTAAGATTGAATCATACTACACCGGCTCCGACACTCGTCAGATGTGGCAGGGCTTGCAAACTATTACAGACTACAAAGGGAAGCACAGCCACGAGCTGCCCAGTGACACGAGCATACCAGACGAGCTAAATCACTTCTATGTTCGCTTTGAGGCAAGCAACACTGAGGCATGCATGAGAGCATCAGCTGTTCCGGATGACTGTGTGATCACGCTCTCCGCAGCCGATGTGAGTAAGACCTTTAAACAGGTCAACATACACAAGGCTGCGGGGCCAGACAGATTACCAGGACATGTGCTCCAGGCATGTGCTAACCAACTGGCAAGTGTCTTCACTGACATTTTCAACATGTCCATGATTGAGTCTGTAATACCAACATGCTTCAAGCAGACCTCCATAGTCCCTGTGCCCTGTTGTTTTATTTCATTACTTACCTACACACACACACACCTTTTTTTCGCACTATTGGTTAGAGCCTGTAAGTAAGCATTTCACTGTTGTATTCGGCGCACGTGACAAATAAACTTTGATTTGATTTGACCTTCAGCTTGATCCATTCTCCAACGTCAACAGGCAGGCTGTCTGGGTCGCCCTGTTCTGGAACGTCCTGGGCTTTCCTGTATTGGGAATACAAATACCTAACAGCATGGGTTAGTTCCTTCATATACCGTATTTACTCAAACCATCATCCAGCACAGTCAGGTCCGTCAGTTTTGGAGTCATTGGGGGCGTGCACATGTGGGCTACGCCCTGTTCCGCGGTTTATACTATTGCACATTTTCATCAAGACTAAGGGGAGACATTCTACCTATGACTTCCCTGTGGAGTGGCATGCTTTGGCAAGCCCCCCTTTTATGGTTTAATTAGCCATCTCAGTAACCCCATTACTGGCGCTGGAAATTACCCTTACCAATGTTGTATTGTATGCATGTAGTACATTTATACACGTGTGTTTTGCAAATTCAATCAGATTTGGACAAAACCAGGTGTCAGATATTAGGGCCTCTGTCTTACCATCTCCCACCTTGTGGACCAAGCGACACACACAGGAGACGAGAGGCAGAGGCAGAACTGTTCTGCCAGAGAGTGATTGTCTCCACGGGCCACCAGGGCCTCTGTAGCAGCCTCTAGACTCCCACAAAGGGTGATTAAGTGCATCCGCAGCCTGGTGTTGGTCCAGATCAGTGATTTCAGACATACACCAGGAGGAAAGCAGAACAGCATGAGTATGGCGGCGGGAAGCAGCATTCTGAGCAGCAGCATCAGCAGCTGCAATACCTATAATAATGCTGTCAGTGTTGCCTGTGTGGGCTCGGACCTTAAGAATAGCCAACTGCGCTGTAAGCAACATGGCTTCAAGCAGGGCTTCAATCTGCATACGGTTTTTAATAGGGGTCCTAGACGCGTTAACAAAGCCCCTACCTTTCCAAACCCCTATCCAAGACAGGCAAGCCACCATTGGAAGTTCCATCTGCCAGCATTCCCTCTCCATTGACCTCCACTCTTACACTCTGCTGCCAGGGTGACTGATGCTGTGGTTGGTGAGGGCACATGTTTCTCATATGACCTGTCATTCCGCAATTCCAGCACACCAGCCGTTGTCTCAGTGTTGGTAGGTATGGTTGTGGGTTCCCATATGGTTGAGGAGGGAACTGAGCTGCAGGTGCTTGGGTAAACTGTGAAGGAGGTGGTGGAAGAGGCTGTGGTGGTTGTTGCTGCTGGGTGGCAGGAGGTTCAGCCACCATCAGGTTGCTGGTCTTTCCTTTGTCCGGCTGAGCTAGCTGGGTCTTCTTAAGCTGCGCGACGAGTCCAGCCTTTCTTGCTCTTTCCTCAGTCTTCATCTTTTTCCAGGCTCTGCAGTAGTGTCTAATGTGGTCCTCCTTATTAGGGCCTTCAAATCTCTCAGTTGTCTCTCCTTGCCATTCTGTCTTCATCTTATCCATCTAATCGAGGATATCATCATCTTCAGTGAAGAGCAGTTCACCCGGTCTTGCAACATCTCTGGTGGTGGGAAACATTCCCTTAACTGTCGGTAGAGTGCTTGTCTGAAATGGGTGAAGGGCAGTTCCACTCTCGTGTTCAGTGAATTATTCACATTCTCTCTCCTCTCTCTTCTTCTCTTCCCACTGTCTCCTGTTTGTTCAGTTTTCATTTTTTCTTCATATTCTGTTCTCAGTCGTATCAGTTCTTCTTCCTCTCTTCTGTTCTCTCCATTCACTGTGTGATTACCACTTAGACTTTGCTCTTTATATTCATCATCACGACCTCGTCTGATAACCTCAACAGCGTTATCCATTTCTCCCTGTGCTTTCTTTTATTGAGCTGCCATGAGGTCCTTTGCCATGGTAACTCTAGGATAGAGAGCTGTTGATTGAGTCTTGGCATCATTCCATATATCTCCTAGTTCTTGATACATTCTACTCAGTGGTGGGGAAGAATTATCTCCTGGAGCTACTAGTTCGTTTGGGAGTAGTGGATAAATTCATTTAAACCTATCCCCACGGATTGTATAGCAATAATTTCACTCTTTCAATTATTCCGCTATTACAAAGAAATGTAGGTTCAGATACATTTAACAGTGAGGCGCCACTTACAGTGGGGAGAACAAGAATTTGATACACCAACGATTTTGCAGGTTTTGCTACTTACAAAGCATGTAGAGGTCTGTAATTATTATCATAGGTACACTTCAACTGTGAGAGACGGAATCTAAAACAAAATTCCAGAAAATCCCATTGTATGATTTTTAAGTAATTAATTAGCATTTTATTGCATGACATAAGTATTTGATACATCAGAAAAGCAGAACTTAATATTTGGTACAGAAACCTTTGTTTGCAATTACAGAGATCATACGTTTCCTGTAGTTCTTGACCAGGTTTGCACACACTGCAGCAGGGATTTTGGCCCACTCCTCTATACAGACCTTCTCCAGATCCTTCAGGTTTCGGGGCTGTTGCTGGGTAATACGGACTTTCAGCTCCCTCCAAAGATTTTCTATTGGGTTCAGGTCTGGAGACTGGCTAGGCCACTCCAGGACCTTGAGATGCTTCTTACGGAGCCACTCCTTAGTTGCCCTGGCTGTGTGTTTCAATGTTCTTACTGAGGGAAGGAGGTTGTTGGCCAAGATCTCGCGATACATGGCCCCATCCATCCTCACCTCAATACGGTGCAGTCTTCCTGTCCCCTTTGCAGAAAAGCATCCCCAAAGAATGATGTTTCCACCTCCATGCTTCACGGTTGGAATGGTGTTCTTGGGGTTGTACTCATCCTTCTTCTTCCTCCAAACACGGCGAGTGGAGTTTAGACCAAAAAGCTCTATTTTTGTCTCATCAGACAACATGACCTTCTCCCATTCCTCCTCTGGATCATCCAGATGGTCATTGGTAAACTTCAGACGGGCCTGGACATGCGCTGGCTTGAGCAGGGGGACCTTGCGTGCGCTGCAGGATTTTTAATCCATGACGGCGTAGTGTGTTACTAATGGTTTTCTTTGAGACTGTGGTCCCAGCTCTCTTCAGGTCATTGACCAGGTCCTGCTGTGTCGTTCTGGGCTGATCCCTCACCTTCCTCATGATCACTGGTGCCCCACGAGGTGAGATCTTGCATGGAGCCCCAGACCGAGGGTGATTGACTGTCATCTTGAACTTCTTCCATTTTCTAATAATTGCGCCAACAGTTGTTGCCTTCTCACCAAGCTGCTTGCCTATTGTCCTGGAGCCCATCCCAGCCTCGTGCAGGTCTACAATTTTATCCTTGATGTCCTTAAACAGCTCTCTGGTCTTGGCCATTGTTGTTTGATTGAGTGTGTGGACAGGTAGGTGTCTTTTATACAGGTAACGAGTTCAAACAGGTGCAATTAATACAGGTAATGAGTGGAGAACAGGAAGGCTTCTTAAATAAAAACGAACAGGTCTGTGAGAGCCAGAATTCTTACTGGTTGGTAGGTGATCAAATACTTATGTCATGCAATAAAATGTAAATTAATTACTTAAAAATCATACAATGTGAATATCTGGATTTTTATTTTAGATTCCGTCTCTCACAGTTGAAGTGTACCTATGATAATAATTACAGACCTCTACATGCTTTGTAAGTAGGAAAACCTGCAACATCGGCAGTGTATCAAATACTTGTTCTCCCCACTGTACATACCAGAATGACTCAGTAACCACAACGTGCTATAGCAAACTACAGACATTAGATATAACAGGCGTCTGCTTACCTTATCATTTTGTAACGCATGCACGTGGATCAACGGTCAGTCCAGCGAAGTGGTCACTCGCTCCTGGCAAGCTCGCCAAAATGTTGGTCAATTTCTTCAACAAATGATCAGGTCCATATAACTACCAAACATACATTAGTAATGGGAAGGAAGCACAGACTCTTTAAGTATTAAAATACTCCTTGTAGTAATACAATTGTAGGCAGAAGTTGATATAGAGTACAGTTTAACAGCATATGATAGTTCTCCCCAAGTTTTGCAAAATGTCTAAGGCATCCTGTAACTCATATAGCCTCCCCAATCCCCCTTACATAACTTTCCCTAGCAACAACATTTTAATAAATCTAACCTCCCCCTGACAGCGAGATCCATCTTATCACTAAGTAAAAACTCAGAATTGGGTTTGACCGAAACTTGACCTTTCATCACAAGTATAGAGTCAGAACAATGTGAACGAGTGTAAGCAGGTGGCTGGTTTCATCAGGTCTGTGGGAGCCTTGTGTTCTCAGAAAACCAGATAACCACGGTGGGATCCAGACAGGAGGAGTCTGAACGTAGACGCCTTCTGATAGTGTCTGAAGGTCACAACACTCAGAAAATGTTTTAACACACACACAGAGGTCTCCTGAAGAGAGACCTTACAGTTTATAATAAAATTATTTATTAACCCTTTAAAAGGTATAAGGCCTTAGTTTAACCTTCTTCACATTTCACATTCTTCAAATGGAAAAAAAACATATTGTGTGTGTGTTACAAAACCAACAAGGGAATATACTGTAGCATAGCTGAAAGCCTGCCTCAGGGTTGCTGGTTAACAGCTGTGGGTACCCATTCAGTATGTGCCTCTGTAGTAGGCAGTTTACTGACATGTCGATGTTGTCACGATCCCAGCATATTGCCCATTAACAAGTAGATTCATTTCACTTCCGTGATGTACATACCAAATTATTCTGTCAGCGGGTAATAGGGAGATATTGATATGAATGGATATGCAGTTAGACATTCCTTGTTTATTTACTAAAACCTTTGCTAGTCAGACAAATCTGAAATGTGAGATAGACACTGTTAAAAGCAAGGAAGCTAGACAATATATTTTTTTGCAGATATCCTGTTACTAAAGCAGTGTGCTTACTACCTTGGTGAATAATAAATCAATCTGAGAATGCTGCACTGCAAAGGGACTCTACAATGTCAATCATATCAATTGGAATCTCCTGAGAATATAATTGCAAGTCACTGTGGAGAAAAATCCTTTTGAATTAGTATGGAAAACTTTATTTGATAATAAAAATAGCATTCACAGACTTCTTTTTGATAGCTACATATACATTGTGATCCATCTCAAGGAAAGAAGCTTTACTGGTTAAGTCCACATCTACTTGTACTTAGACTAATGTTATATATAGCTTCATGGGTTAAATAAAGCTATGAACAATGTAGTATTTATATATGCATAGTGTTTTATAAAAAAAGATTGGCCCATATACATGTAATGCTTTTATCAACACAGAGATAGCATTATGTCTGGAGCACATTGCAATAATGCTTAAAGAACACAGACTGCATACAAGTGCTTTATAATACAAAGGCAGGCTAACCATCGAGAGATATTCAAACCAACAAACACATTCTGATTGACCAAATAAAGTCCTCCATTTTTAGAATGTCTTTACATACCTGATTCAGAGTACATTAACATATTTCCCATGAATCATCAGGTCCATTTCAGAAATATAAACACTATCACATTCCTCACTAAAGAGGTTTCCCATAAATGTCTCTTTTGTACAAGAAAAAGGCAACATTTTAGTCCTCAATGGGTTCCTATTGGTTACATACTGAAATTCTGTACAGGTGGTGGCCAACAGGTTAAAGTCTTTAAATGTTTTCTTTTTTTTGTTTGTATTTTTTTTTTTACAGTACCATGGCAACAACAGTGATAAAACAATGCATTTGTTGTGGATTTTCCTATATCTTTTTAGTCGTTTTGTGAAACATAAAACAGAGGATACACACGGTCAAAGCAGCAGTCAGACTCCAGTGGTGTGACAGCATGGCTCAGCCTGGCAGATAGGCCCACTTCTGTACTGGAACGGTCCATCCGTTATCATCGCAACAACGTCCCTTACATTATTACATCATCACCTCATTTCCTTGGGCAGGGAGAGGAAGAGAGGAACTTGACAAAATACTCCCATATCACCTGCATAGGATCAATGGGCCAAGGATCAAGGGAAAAATCTCCTGAAACAGTGGGATCAAATAAGCAGCCTACATTTGTAGGATCAAGTCATTATAGGACTGTGGTTACTTTAAAACCACTTGACCTCTCGGTCAACCTCTCCATGCTGCGTATAACTGCGAAGTAGGTTTTATGTTACAGGCTCTTGTCAGGTAACGTGTTGCTTCTACTGTCCTCTGAACAGGAATACAAAACTTTGTTCAATTGTATTTCCACCACAGGCAGTCTACCCAGACACCTCTTACTGAGATTTTTTTAGTTTTCCTCCTTGGCTCATCATTACTAGACACACTGAAAAACAGAAACCTCAAACAGCCTCAGATCCGGGTGGGTTTTTAGACTTGTCTGCTCTGTGAGAGAAATATCAACAATACCTGGTGTTTTTCTCAATAGATGGTCTGCTTTCCCCTCTCTGATTTTTGAGGGTTTGTGGGCTTGGTAAGGAAGGGGCATGCCATACCAATTTAGATCAAAAAATATATAATTCTACAGCAAATCCAGCAGAGGTAAAAAAATTATTATTATTTTCAGGTGATCGGGCGTATTACTTGGTCCTTTTACCGAGCTTCCTCATGGTGTGTGCCAATTGAAAATAAATAGCAAGTCAAATGCAAAAAGTATTATTTGAAAGATATTACTTCATTCTAAGATGACCATTGGTTCTAAAATGTTTGTTTGCCTTCGTTCTGTATGATATTCACTAAGGTTTTCACTGCAGTCGTCCATAAAATGCCTGTACTGCCAACGTCTTGTGCTATAGTTTGCTTTATAAAGCAATTCTGGGGTGGAAAACAACATCTAAAAACATATTAAAACAAGCTCATCATAAAGTACCTGTTAGCACAGTAAGGAGCATGTTCGAAACCTCAGAGGGAACACATGTGGAGTCAGAGACGCCTATAAAAAAGCTAAATCACCATTTGTAATTTGATAGGCACATACACATAACTTCACTACAGTATTAACAACCTCAGTTATGCTCAAAATAACGAGAACAGAAACGTACAGTAAGAACTAAAACAAAGATTGTACTCCTGCTGTGGTATGAATCTCTGTCTGGGATCACAAGTAGTCAAATTAGTCAAGCAATCAGATAAATCACATGAGTCAATCTCCTCAGAGGTCTAAGTCCAGTGTATTTACTGTAGTCTCTACAGATCAAGGGCTGAGAAGCCAGGCTCTGTCCACTCAGATGCTGAGGTCCTTGGGGCTCTCTTTGTAAAACCTTCTCTTAGGCTCTGGGAACTGGTTCGGGGCACGGCCTACTGCGTTGTTGTGGTGTTGTCCTGCCTTGTTGCTAAGTCCTGCATTGTTGTAGCCGGCGTTGTGGTGAGCGGAGGAGTTGTTCTTCAGTGTGCTGTAGTAATCCTTCAGTCTGGGAGCAGGCGCTGCAGCGTAGTTCAGCTCCTCCCTGCTGGAGCTGCTGTTTGGAGATGAGTCTCTCTCTGACCTGTAGCGTCTCTCTGGTGTTCCGTTTATCCCGTAGCTCTCATCCCTCGTCTCGGCCGACGAGTCCCTCAGGAGGTTGTCATTCTTCAGGCTGCCTCTGTCGGGCGTACGGCCCCTGGAGCGAGACAGGGAGGAGGCCCCATTGTTGGGGCGTTCTGGGGTGGTGGCCTTCATGTCAGTCGTGCGGTCCCTGGAGAGAGACAGGGAGGAGGCCCCGTTGTTGGGGCGTTCTGGGGTGGTGGCCTCCATGTAGGCTCTGCCTGGGGTCTGTGGTTCCCTCAGGAGCCTACGGTCATAGAGTGGTCGTTCAGGAGTGGCTGCATGACTGAGAAACCCTCCGTCATCATACTCCCTCTCAGGTGTGCAGTCCCGGTGTGCTCGCTCTGCCCTGCGGTCCATGGACTTGGCCCGCCGTCGGTCAGGGGAAGTGTTGCGTTTACGGGTGGGCGAGCGGTCGAGGGAGCCGCGGCGCGATCGACCATATCTCTGGTCCAGAGTACTGCTACTAGCGGAGCGCTCTCGTTCTTTCTCCGCCGCTGCAGCTGCAGCCTTCTTCCCAGAGCTGTCCTTGCGCAGAGTCTTTAAGAGTTTCGAGATGCCGCTCTCCGAGTCAGACTTCTTGAATTTGCGGCCAAGACTCTTCTTGTTGTTCCCGCCGCTGGTGCTGTTGTCCGGGGAGTGTTGTCTGGAGTTGGTGTGGTTGTTGTTCCAGGTGTGATGGTGGTGGTGGTTAAAGTGCCGGCCCGAGTGCTCCATCCTGTCCCTGTCTCGGCCCTGTCCAGCATCCTCATGGCGTGATGGTTTGTGAAGGTCTGGTGGATAACTGGACTCCGATGAGGTGTGATATCGGCTGTTTGGTGGCAGGGTTCTCACTTGCGGAGAGTCTTGTGCCCCGGGTGTGGGAGAGTGCCCGTCATGGCTGGCGTCTGGGGGAGAACAAAGACAGGACATGAGAGACATTCTCAGACTGGGTGGAGTTTAAACTAGCTAAATAATATAACCCTGGAAGCTCAGACAATTCTCTCAAACTTAAGGTTCCATAGCCATTTTCATGTGGGTGCTTGTATCTATATTGAGTCAATACAGCCATTTTCATGTGGGTGCTTGTATCTATATTGAGTCAATACAGCCATTTTCATGTGGGTGCTTGTATCTATATTGAGTCAATACAGCCATTTTCATGTGGGTGCTTGTATCTATATTGAGTCAATACAGCCATTTTCATGTGGGTGCTTGTATCTATATTGAGTCAATACAGCCATTTTCATGTGGGTGCTTGTATCTATATTGAGTCAATACAGCCATTTTCATGTGGGTGCTTGTATCTATATTGAGTCAATACAGCCATTTTTATGGAAACCATGCACTTCCATAAACATGAACATGTTGGCAAATTGTGACAAAAATATTTACTTCTGGGAGAGAAAAAAAATCTAATATGTAAACAAATGGCTTATTTGATCCTCAACCTAAATGACATAAAAGTAAACAATTGCTGAAGTATATTTTCTTTGAGAGCAATGGATTGGCACATGTAGGCGGCAGCAACACAACAGGTGCAAAACATTGCAAGTGAAGGGCTGGGTTATCAATGACAACAAGCACCTATGACATTATTAAAAGCAAAGTGATGAACAAGTCGATTATCATCATTGGGAATGGGAACTGCAGAAAAACAAAGAGCCTGAAACAAAAAACTGGAGAGTGTTCTGCCAATGACTCTGTCCAATTAGGGATGTGGTGTTATGGTAGCAGCAGTGGCGAGCAGTTGCATGAATCCATCCAGAGGTGGGCGGAGAATAAGCAGTGCATTCTGGGTGTATGGGTCAAAAAAGCACAGTACAGGTTGAGGAGTGAGTCAGGCCACACAGCACTAAACACATACCCAGGGAGGTGCAGGTAGGAGATGGGTAGGGGGAGATGTGTTAAGTGGGTGAGGAATGTTGGGGTGCAGGTGTAGGAGGGTAAAGGGTAAAGGGTTAGGAGGGTGGGTTGGAACAGACTTGGCTACAAACCGTGGTCTGATTTTGGCCCATTAAGTAGAAACAGGGCTCTCCCATCTTGTCATTTCTCATAGTACCAACAGCGAGATGAGGAGCCATCATCGCTGGAGGGAGGAGGAAGAGCCCAGAGTAAAGAAATGGAGGAAAGAGAGAGGAAATAAATCAAATAAAAACAACAAAATAAATAAAAAGAGAAATCAGAGGGTTTAGATCCTCAATGAAGACCAGAGAAAGAAAAACGTAGTTGGTTCAGTTTTCAAGTTTTTATGGCTGGCAGAGAAAAGGAAAACCTAGAAAATTGACGGCTGGGTGGCATCCTTCACACAGTGACCTTTCTCGGCAGAACAGAGATAAAGATAAAGATTCCCAGATGAATGAGCCAGAACATACAGTATTAGGACGAAAACAAGACTTGATTTACACAGCATTTTACCAGATGCTCTTATCCATAGCGATATACAGGAGCAATTAGAGTTCAGTGCCTTGCTCAAGGGCACATTAACAGATGTTTCACCCAGTTGGCTCAGGGATTTGAACCAGCAGCCTTTCTGTTACTGTCCCAACGCTCTTAACTGCTAGGCTACCTGCCACCACAGCAGAATGAACATTACATAATATGGCCAATAAATCACTGATGTAGGAGCAATAACATTAAATGTCATTCAGACACATCACTGGGACAGCAAATATCCCAAATTTTTTGTTGTTGATCAAAGGCTATAAGACATATCATGATATAATACATTCTAAAGCATTGGACCAGGACACTGAAGACACACCAAAGACTCAGAGAAATCCTGCTTACAGCAACAAGACATTGCAGACTATGGTGTCTGTCCGGTGTTAGTTAGTCAGAGGCGGTAGTGTTAGTCACAGTATGGAGGGAACATGTATCACATCACATTGCCACGCACCATATTCAGGAACAGATCCATCGCCCCTCTTGAGGACCAGGCGTGCCCTCCGGCCACCATTCTTGATCAGCTCGATGGCGCGTGCGTGCTTCATGTTCTTTGTGCTCTCGCTGTTGATCTCCAGGATCTCATCTCCCACCTGTGTGTGCAGAGAGTGAAGAAGGGAGGCTGTTTAATGAGACAACCAGACAATTGATGCCAGGAGATATTAACTGTCTATAACATAAATATAATTAAGTACAATAGAGTAGATGTTTTCTTTTTTCATGGAGCATACCCTCATCTTGCCATTCCTGCCAGCTGCCCCGTCCTCAGCCAGCCTCAACACATAAAGGTCCATGTTGTACTCCCGTCCTCCTCTCAGGCTGAACCCAAAGCCTTTACTGTCCCGCTCCAGATCCACAGAGTAGAACTCTGCATCCTGAGAGAGAGAAAGAAAAAGGTATTAACAGAGGGGGAAGTGCGAATGCCCACAATGCGTGGGCCAACAGGGGTGTCATGAGGTGAGTCCTAACATCAGGACTAATCAAGCCGAGTCCAGCAAAAACTCACACAAAATCGATGGAGGTACAATACTCTGGAACCAATGAATAATAAATGCTGTCTCAGCCTGTGAGAGGGGTGCAGAGCCCAGAGCAAGGGCACTGCAAGGGCTGGACACAGGGTTACTGCACTCATTAAAAGTTTGGCTTTTTATTGATTTGGCTGATAGCTTGATTCATTGATTGATTCAATTGATTTGATGATTTGAAAGACATTCTTCATCTCAGGATGAAGCTGCACTGTGTGTTCTTGTAGAGAGATGATTTACTGTTCCTTGCTTTGGGGATTGATTTTAACAGACCAATATACATGTTTGTCTTTACCTGTGAGGGCAGAGCTTGTGTTGGAGGAGGAGCCTGTTTCAACTTTGAGTTATTCCTGGAAAATAAAATTATTCATATGAACACAAAGATATGAAAGTACATCATATTCATATAGAGGTCATCTTTGATATAATGTATCATATTAATAAAGTATGTTCCAAAAAGCCTGTTTATGAATAATGAAAACTCACCGAGACTCTGTGGCAGTTTGGGGTGTGTGCGTGGTGGTGATGGTGGCAATCTTCTCAGCATTGGTCAACAGAGACGCGTTGGAGGACTCTGTGTAAACACAAATTGAGGATTATGGGTAAGGTCATGACCTCTAATCTGAAAGTAATACATGGATTCTGGTAAGATCTTAAAGAAAAACAAAATGAATCCGCCCACTGTTAGAGGCTCTAAAAGTGCTCTTTTGTTAAACAAACAATTTGTTTTGAGTTGCAACTGGGTCTCGGTCAGGACTGCTGTCTCTGACAACACATCTCCGTACAGGAATTTGGCTCTCCAGAGAACAGTCTCCCCTCAAGGCTGCTCTGTTCAACCTGACGCTGACTGCCTATGATGTTGTCATATACCATTTTGCTCACCAGCTCGAACATCAAAAGAAAACAAGCCTCTCCGCTTCAATCGTTCTGTTTTTTAAATTTTATTCCAAGGGGAAAGAAAAATACATTAAAAAGTACAAATAGGGTAACTGTCCTTCCTTTCTTGCAAATCTAATTGTGTTGCACCACAAGCCACAGCACGGCAGCCCACATTAGTCATCATAGACATTGGTTACTTATAGAGGGAATGGGGTTCTGTCTGAAGTTAGCGACAGCACCAGCCTGACTCATTCATCCTTCTCTCCCCCTCTCCCTCGCCACCCTGACAGCCCTGCCTGCCTTTCCCCACGGAGCACTCTGGGGGGACACAACCTGAACGATTCAAGAACAAATGTCGCCACACAAAATGACACCGTCTGGCTGAGGAAGGTTGTGGCTGAATGGCTTCTATTTCTGAGTGTTGTTCTGCTATTAAAATAAAATTGTAGACTAGAATTATACTGAACAAAAGCATAAAACACAACATGCAACAATTTCATATATTTTACTAAGGTACAGTTCACATTTTGCACAAGGAGAGTTTTAAAGATATATTGAAGTGTCACAAAACTGTTAGAATCAGAGGACTCAAAAAATACTGTTTTGAATAAGGCCTTTAAGAAATGTCCAACTCTCGAGCAGCCTGATTTTGTCCTAAATAAACGTCACAGAAATGAAGCACAGAGCTGGATTGATGAAGCTCATTTTATTTAATCTTTATTTAACAAGGCAAGTCAGTTAAGAACAACTTCTTATTTAGAATGACGAGCTACCCCGGCCAAACCCGGACGACGCTGGGCCAATTGTGTGCCGCCCTATGGGACTCCCAATCACAGCCAGTTGTGATACAGTCTGGAATCAAGCCAGGGTCTATAATGACGCCTCTAGCACCGAGATGCAGTGCCTTAGACCGCTGCGCCACTCGGGAACCCAGCAATGAAGGGTTACTTTGCTGATAAAATCATTGACAACAAAAATGACCCTAAAAAGCTTTGGAAATCATTTAAGGATACACACAATCACAGCACCAGATCAGGTGTAGCTGATGTGTGCTTCTACAGGTTCAGGAGTAATACTGGGAAAGGTACTTTCTTGTATACTGGAGCCTCAGAGTGGATTGATTTGCCTTTGCCCATAAAAACAATGTTGTCTCTGGGCGGCTTTAAAAAGAAAGTTAAAAAAACAATTTGTCTGCTGTGCCCATACGACTGTCCCCTACGATGTAACTGCAATGATGAGATAGATGTTCTTCTTTGTTTTTATGTTTTATTATCTGGCTCTCAATACTGTGTTCAACCGTGTTCGATCTTGCCTAGCCATCTTGTTTCAAGAAGACCACAATGGAAATAAGTCCCAGACTTTGTGTGTTATCCTCCATGATTTAACTCATGTATGGCTTTTTCAAGTTGTATGTTTTTTTTTTTTTTAATGGTTGATTCATAAAAAAATTATAAAAAAGGAAATCAGTCAATTGAAATAAATTAATTAGATTTACATGACTGGGATATCACATGACTGGGAATACAGATATGCATCTATTAGACACAGATACCTTGAAAAAAAAGGTAGGGGTATGGATCAGAAAACCAGTCAGTATTTGGTGGGACCACCATTCGCCTCATGCAGCACGACACATCTCCTTCTCATAGAGTTGATCAGACTGTAGATTGTGGCCTGTGGAATGTTTTCCCACTCCTCTTCGATGGCTGTGCGAAGTTGCTTGATATTGGCGAGAACTGGAACAAGCTGTTGTACACACCAAACCAGAGCATCCCAAACATGCTCAACGGGTGACGTGTCTGGTGAGTATGCAGGCCATGGAAGAACTGGAACATGTTCAGCTTACAGGAATTGTGTACAAATTCTTGCGACATTGGGCCGTGCATTATCATGCTGAAACATGAGGTGATGGCGGTGGATGAATGGCATGACAATGGGCCTCAGGATCTCATCATGGTATCTCTGTGCATTCAACTTGCCATCATTAAAATGCAATTGTGTTCGTTGTCCGTAGCCTATGCCTTCCCATACCATAACCCCACTGCAACCATGGGGCAGTCTGTTCACAACGTTGACATCAGCAAACCGCTCGCCCACACGACGACAATAGATTCTCTAAAACGATGTTGGAGGTGGACATTCGTTAGAAAAATAGAAATTAAATTCTCTGGCAACAGCTCGTGTACATTCCTGCAGTCAGCATGCCAATTGCATGCTCCCTCAAAACTTGAGATATCTGTAGCATTGTGTTGAGTGAAAAAATGTTGACCTTGCCACTTGCCAGTTGGTCCGCGCATGCTCTGAGTACATGGCCTGGTAGTCTGTCTGGCCCCGCGGCCTTGTGATTGTCGACCTGTTTAAAGGTCTTGCTCACATTGGCTACGGAGAGCGTGATCACAGTCATCTGGAGCAGCTGGTGCTCTCATGCATGCTTCAGTGTTGCTTGCCTCGAAGCAAGCATAAAAGGCATTTAGTTCATCTGGTAGGCTCGTGTTACTGAGCAGCTCGCGGCTGGGTTTCCCTTTGTAGTCCATAATAGTTTTCAAGCCCTGCCACATCCTACGAACATCAGAGCCGTTGTAGTAGGATTCAATCTTAATTCCTGTATTGACACTTTGCCTGTTTGATGGTTTCGTCTGAGGACATATCGGGATTTCTTATAAGCTTACAGATTAGTGTCTCGCTCCTTGTATGCGGCAGCTCTTGCCTTTAGCTCGGTGCGGATATTGCCTGTGTAGATGTTGTCATTGTGATCTTTAAAAAAACTGCCACGCTTTGTTTAATGAGTGGTTTTGCATTCTCTCCTCCTTTGTGTTTGTGCTACTGATTCTCCTCCGCTCCCATCTTAATTAAGCTACATTTTACCAGTCTCTCTAGAACAAGGATGGGAAACTTTGATGGCAGTGGGGGCCACAAAAAAATGGAACTCATCATGAGGGGCCGCAGTGGCTCGTGGGTCTGCATACCCACATCCATATCCTCACATAGTCAGAGCCGGCCCTAGCCTTTTAGGGGCCAAATCTCTCAGATCAGCCAATGACAGGGCATTCTAGTAGCTGGCTTTATTGTCGTTCTGGGACAGGGAACAACACAACACATGCCTACTCATGGGGAAGGAGACCGCTTCCTGTCACAGACTGTTCCTGCCATAACCCGTAATACGTATGCATTTCC
This sequence comes from Oncorhynchus nerka, assembly GCF_034236695.1. Taxonomy (NCBI): domain Eukaryota; kingdom Metazoa; phylum Chordata; class Actinopteri; order Salmoniformes; family Salmonidae; genus Oncorhynchus; species Oncorhynchus nerka. Next base: position 21,810,176 of record NC_088415.1, on the reverse strand, counting down.
TACCACCTTGTTCCATTTAGACTAAGGAGATTAACACTAACAGGATGCACTGATTACATACATTTAACTTTTTTCTTCGTTACAAAGTAGCAACCAATACCAAATTGGCAGACTGCAGTTTATCAAAATGACATGAGTGTGTCTATCAGACGTTGTACTAAAATCAACACACACATACTGTATGTCAACTGACAAATTAATCTCTGAAATGGTTTCACTCTCAGGGATATTCACAATCTCTGGGTCGAAGTCAACCTTAGGTACAATGCAGCCGTTTTTATCTCAATATCAAATCATTTCTGGGTAACAATTAAATACCTTACAGTAATTGTTTTCAATTAAACGGTCAAAAATGAATAAAAATAGCTTTTTTAGCAAAGAGCAATTTCTCAAGCAAAAATGTTGCTAGGACTGTTCATGGAGAGGGAGAGGGGAAAACTGAAAACTAGCTGTTATTGGCAGAGCGGTTTGGAACTCTCTTTCTTATTTGTCTATTAACTCATTTACCGCTTGGTGATGTCACCAGGCAGACCAAAACTCCATCCCACCAAAACGCTTTTCAAACAGCTCTTACACTAAAAGGGCATCATTTTCACAATTTCACAGTCTTATTCTAACCTCATAGTGTGAAAATATAAAACTTTTATATATAATAATATAAAACTGGGCCTTTAACCATAAGAGAGGAAAACTTAAAACTAACTACAGAAAAGTATCGAGTGACAACATCTTCCTTCTCATTCACAGTCTCCCATTTTGAGCACAGGGCAGGGAACATGGCCTCTCGCAGCCCAAGGTAGCTCCCCAGGTTGGTGCAAAGTGCTTCTGCCAGTGCAGAGCCGTGGTGCCCGCTGACTCCCACTAGGCCATGAATAACTCTCCTCCCTACTGCATTATAAAACAGCCCAGAGCAAAAACACAACGTCTTACCGTCACCCGGAATGATCCTCAGAGAGACGGTGTTCCCAGCCTCCTTGATCAGGTTGACGATGTCCGAGTGGGACTTGTTGGTGATGGAGCAGCCGTTGACGGACAGGATGCGGTCGCCCACCTTCAGTTTCCCACAGCGGTCCGCAGGGCTCCCCTCGATGATGCGCCCTATTTTGTGGGGCATGGCCACACATGCATTTCCAGCTTTGATGTTAATGTGTAGTAAGTGTGGGTGTGATGTGGTTATTGATTACATCATTCGATTAAGGGAAGAGAAAAAGAGGATGGGAAAAGAAAAGAGAAGGAAAAAAGAGAAAGGGAAGCAAAGGGTTAATCATCCAAACCCCCATAGGCCATTCACCCAGAGAGCACCACCCAAGAACCAGCCAACCGTTGCACTGGAAACAATGGTCCAATCAAGGAGCATGCATGCGGAACACAGCTTACATCCCTATTGGTGGACAGTCTTGTATTGGGTGGTCATTAAAATGAATGGTCTGGGAGAAGACACTTTCCCTTGTCTCTGTCGCTTTCTCTACTGTTGTCCTCTGCACCCCTGACGTGCTAATCGATGGGACTTAAATCACATGGAACTGGTCTGGGCCCTTCGTGGCCCCCGCTCAGGAGGCTATCAATAGCCTTGACACGGCCTTACGATTGTCCTCCACTCCCCATCGGAGCCAGGGATTGATGTGGAGGATACAGCCTACGCCACAGCGGAGTGGTAAGTCACTGGAGATAATTGAGTTTCTGGTGCTCCGAATGGCTCAGAGAATGAGATGGATTCCTAAATAGTGACACTGAGGAATCTCAGGATCCTCGCAGACGTCAAGAGAGTAACACGCACTACAGTGTATCAGAGAGGCTACAGACAGAGAGATGCTAGCATTGCATGGGGCTGTACAAGGAGAGTGACAGTGTTCAATACAGCACATCTTGTTTACAGAGCAGCTCTGAACAGACCCTAAGGAGCCCTCCCCCCCTCTCTCCCTCCATCCCTCCTCCTCTCTACCTCTCTCTCTTCCCGCCTCTCTCCATTCCTCCCCCCTCTTTCTCTCCCCCTCCCACTCTCTATCCCTCCCACATCCATATTTATCACATCACCTTGTGCTACCAGCTCCCCTCCCTACGCCTTGATTAAAAACTGCACTTGTATCCTGCCACTCTATCCAAATAATGAGATATGGGACATTACGGGGTGTGACAAATACCCAGGATTTAATACCCAATCTGCTGAGCACAACACCAGCACACATCAGTTCATTATGGGAGGACGGGCTGGGCTGGAGGGAGAAAAGGGGTTTGCATAGTATGATGTACGGGAGAGGGATAAAGCCAGCGGAAAGCTCTTTGTGCATTACAATACCCTAAAACATCTATGGCCCTTTCAGGCTAAAGAAGAATCCATAGATAGTGCATGTCCATCCGTTTGTGATCATGTCTCTCTGTTGGACCTCTACTAGTAGAAGGGGAGATTGGACAGAGGAACAACCCTTATCAGCACATTCATTCATCCCATCCCCACAGGGGTGATGGGGCTAAAGCAGTAGGCACAGAGGGAGAGAATGAGACAGCAAGAAACTCTCAAATGATACCCACATAGGGCTCAGGTCTGGTCAGAAGTACTGCAATACATGGAGAATATAGAGTATAATTTGAGACACCAACAGAGACAGTTGAGACAGAGACAGGTATTGTCACTCTCAGTCTGAGGACCCAGATGCAGACGATGCAGACGAGCACATTCAGGTCACCCGCAAAAAAAGAGATAAGTCTCAATGGGATTTCTCCTGCTTGTATAAATGATACATAAAAATCGAATCAAACTTTATTTGTCACATGCGCCGAATTCAACAGGTGTAGACCTTACCGTGAAATGCTTACTTACAAGCCCTTAAAATGCAGTTCAAGAAAGAGTTAAGAAAATATTTACCAAATAAACTAAAGTAAAAAATAATCAAAAGTAACACAATACAATAACGAGGCAATATACAGGGGGGTAACGGTACCGAGTCAATGTGTGGGAGTAGCTCTGCTTTCTATTTTATGGGGCTTCAACTACAGCCCACAGGATCAATGGAATCGGGCCTTTTGCGTGGCATAGTAGCTAACAAAACCTCTATTTGATAGTAGCCTGGCCCTATAGCATGTTTCACACCATGCAACATCTTCCTGGTCATCAGGCAAGCTGTGTAAGGAGACCTTGGAGCGACATTGGTGCTGCAAACTCATCAGAGGGAGCTTGATACCACATTTGTTCAGAGGAGGACATTTAAAATCCCTCGTTGACGGCTGAGTGACCTTAATGGGGCCAATTTCACTATTTTGCCTTCATAGATAAACGGTATGGACAGCTATAGATTGTGCTCGGTGGAACTTCAATTACATGCTGAGTGAATCAGCCAGGGTCGGCTACAAGTCTGCCTTTTGAATCTGTGATGATGGTGTTTTTGATAAAGCATCAACCAGGCGGTGAATGTGCCTGGGCACATAAAGAGATTTCTGTTTCCCTAAGCTCATGATTGTTGGGTTTGTGACCTCGGGGCTGTGTCAGTAAGTCCACTCCCATCAGAAATGGATGCCCTGCTATTAATAAAGCAGGTGGGAACTCAATGAGGAGTGACTGTCAAAATATTGTAATTCCACCCCCAAGAAATGATCAATCATGTCACTGAGTGGCAAGCGGACTGGCAGGCGGTGCTGATGCACTGTTAGGGTTGTGTGTTTACTGGAGTGCTTGCTTGGCAGAATCATGCTTTTTCACAATTTCCTTGTCTCACTTTGAAAACTTTGAGGGGGACTTTTTAAGGAAATAGGTTGTCTGAATAACATCAGGAGGAGTGTTCTGCTATTCGTTTTTAGGCTTAGCGTTTACCCAATCACTTGAGAACTGTTCTTGAGCATAAGTTAACCTTTAAAGGGTTGCTTGTCAAAAAATATTGTCAATACTGTGTATGTACTGGTAACTTTCCTTCCAGTTCTCTGCTGCCTGCAACTGGAACGAATTGCAAAAATCTCTGAAGTTGGAGACTTTTATCTCCCTCACCAACTTTAAACATCTGCTATCTGAGCAGCTAACCGATCGCTGCAGCTGTACATAGTCCATCGGTATATAGCCCACCCAATTTACCTACCTCATCCCCATACTGTTTTTATTTATTTACTTTTCTGCTCTTTTGCACGCCAGTATCTCTACCTGCACATGTTCATCTGACCATTTATCACTCCAGTGTTAATCTGCTAAATTGTAATTATTCACTCCTATGGCCTATTTATTGCCTACCTCCTCATGCCTTTTGCACACAATGTATGTAGATTCTTTTTTTCTACTATGTTATTGACTTGTGTATTGTTTACTCCATGTGTAACTCTGTGTTGTTGTCTGTTCACACTGCTATGCTTTATCTTGGCCAGGTCGCAGTTGTAAATGAGAACTTGTTCTCAACTAGCCTACCTGGCTAAATAAAGGTGAAATAAAATAAATGAAATAAATAAACTGCCAAAATAAAGGAAGCACCAACATAAAGTGTCTTAATAGGGCGTTGGGCCACCACGAGCCACCAGAACAGCTTCAATGTGCCTTGGCATAGATTCTAGTGTCTGGAACTGTACTGGAGGGATGCAACATTATTCTTCCACAAGAAATTCCATAATTTGGTCTTTTGCTGATGATGATGAAAAATGTTGTCTCAGGCGCGCTCCAGAATCTCAGCATGGCATATGGTTTACATCATTTTCATGCTCATTAAACCATTCAGTGGTTTAGATCTTTCAGATCTTTATTTTGCTGGTCGGAACAGTGGAAGGAAATTACTATTTAGTTGCTTCTGTTCAGAACTAAATAATTTAGGTTCCAACCCCTGATAGTATCCCTCATGTACTTGTGTTTATATTATTTTGGCAGTTACCTGCGGGTCCAGATCCAGAATTCGACATAATGTCACGGGTCTGGGTCGGATATTATTGTCACGGGTCTTGGGTATGTGTAATTTTAACTGATCCACACGTGACTGCTGCAGTAGAGATAGAGAGACATGTTATAATTTATGCTGCTGCTCTTTGCTTTTCATGAGAGGGGTAGAGAGCCGCCGTGTGGGGAAAAAGTTAGGAGATATGTAATTAATGGAAGATGGAATTAAAATGATGGAATTAAAAGTTAAAGGAGAAGGATAGGCTACAACGACAAGAGCCAACAGGTAGGCTGCTACTGTATATTCTGAATGGAGTTGTTATTTGTAATTGTGTAGGGCGAGAAAGTGCATGCACTGCAGCCTCAACTAGCCTAGCTAGCTAACGTTAGCTAGCTTAACTAGCTTCTCCCGGTTTGATGCAGTCAAGACAGGCACTAGTAATCATATTGGATGATGAATAACCTAGCTATGGCAGCTATTAGTCTACTATAGCATGAGTCAGCCTGGTTGGTTGCGGTCTCTTGTCTCTCCCTCCCTCCTCCCTGTTACTGTGTCACTCGGTCAAACTCCCAGTAGCCTACACACTCACACAGCCCCTGCTAGAGCATCACCACTCTCTACCTCCCTTATGCTTTATCATCTCTGGTTAATTAAGTATCTTAACCTTTTTGGGATAGGGGGCAGCATTTTCACTTTTGGATGAATAGCGTGCCCAGAGTGAACTGCCTCCTACTCTGTCCCAGATGCTAATATTAGTATTAGGATTAGTATTATTAGTATTATTAGTAGTATTGGATAGGAAACACTCTGAAGTTTTTAAAACTGTTTGAATTATGTCTGTGAGTATAACAGAACTCATATGGCAGGCGAAAACCTGAGAAAAATCCAACCAGGAAGTGGGAAATCTGAGGTTTGTAGTTTTTCAACTCAGCCCCCATTGAAGATACAGGGTGATATTAGTTGTGTTTCACTTCCCAAGGCTTCCACTAGATGTCAACAGTATTTAGAACCTGTTTTGAGGATTCTACTCTAAAGGAGGGGTTCATAAGGGCTCTTTAAGTGAGTGGTCTGGCAGAGTGCCACAGCCTCGGTCTGGCGCGCTCATGTGAAAGGTAGCTACGTTCCACTTAATTTGTACAGACAAAGGAATTGTCCGGTTGGAACATTAATGAAGTTTTATGTTAAAAACATCCTAAAGATTGATTCCATACTTAGTTTGGCATGTTTCTACGAGCTGTAACTGAACTTTTTAAACTTTTCGTCCGACGTTCGGCGCGACCTGAACGCACTTTTGGATTTGTTTACCAAACACCCTAACAAAAGAAGATATTTGGACATAACTGATGGACATTATCGAACAAATCAAAACATTTATGGTGGAACTGGGATTCCTGGGAGTGCATTCTGATGAAGATCATCAAAGGTAAGTGAATATTTAAAATGCTATTTCTGAGTAATGTTGACTACCCAATATGGCGGGTATCTTTTTGGCTGCTTTGTTGTCTAAAGGCTGCACTCAGATTATTGCATGGTTTGCTTTCTCCGTAAAGTTTTTTTGAAATCTGACACAGCGGTTGCATTAAGGAGAAGTTTATCTAACGTTCCATGTATAATAGTCGTATCTTTATCAATGTTTATTATGAGTATTTCTGTAAATTGATGTGGTTCTCTGCAATATCACCACATGTTTTAGAACTACTGAACGTAAATGCGCCAATGTAAACTCAGATTTGTTTATATAAATATGAACTTTATCAAACAAAACATACATGTATTGTGTAACATGAAGTCCCATCTGATGTAGATCATCAAAGGTTAGTGATTCATTTTATCTCTATTTCTGCTTTTTGCGACTCCTCTCTTTGGCTGTAACAAATGGCTGTGTTTTTCTGTGGCTTGGTGGTGACCTAACATAATCGTTTGTGGTGCTTTCGCTGTAAATCCTTTTTGAAATCAGACACTGTGGCTGGATTAACGAGAATGTTATCTTTAAATGGTGTAAAATACTTGTATGCTTGAGGAATTTTAATTTTGAGATTTTTGTTGTTTTGAATTTGGCGCCCTGCACTTTCACTGGCTGTTGCGGAGGGGTTCCGCTAACGGAGTGGAACCCCTTTGCTGCTTCCCTAACTCGGATTGGACCGGGTTGTCCTCGAGTCTGTTCGGAACCACAGTAAAGTCAATCAGCAGAATCAGGCTTCGCCAAGATTACATTGCCAGATTTAACCATATTATCAGTACAACCCAGCTCAACCGAGAGCAAATGATAACTGATTCTCAGTCATCAAAAAATTGCAACTAAACAACCAGCATAGTAGCAAAGTATAGATCACCATAACCCAGCCCACCGTAGCATTGCCCATCCCACTCAGCTCACCATAACCCAGCCCACCGTAGCATTGCCCATCCCACTCAGCTCACCATAACCCAGCCCACCGTAGTATTGCCCATCCCACTCAGCTCACCATAATCCAGCCCACCGTAGTATTGCCCATCCCACTCAGCTCACCATAACCCAGCCCACCGTAGTATTGCCCATCCCACTCAGCTCACCATAACCCAGACCACCGTAGTATTGCCCATCCCACCGCAGTATTGCCCATCCCACTCAGCTCACCATAACCCAGCCCACTTTAGCATTGCCCATCCCACTCAGCTCACCATAACCCAGCCGACTTTAGCATTGCCCATCCCACTCAGCTCACCATAACCCAGCCCACCGTAGTATTGCCCATCCCACTCAGCTCAGCCCACCGTATTGCCCATCCCACCGCAGTATTGCCCATCCCACTCAGCTCACCATAACCCAGCCCACTTTAGCATTGCCCATCCCACTCAGCTCACCATAACCCAGCCGACTTTAGCATTGCCCATCCCACTCAGCTCACCATAACCCAGCCCACCGTAGTATTGCCCATCCCACTCAGCTCACCATAAGCCAGCCCACTTTAGCATTGCCCATCCCACTCAGCTCACCATAACCCAGCCCACCGTAGTATTGCCCATCCCACTCAGCTCACCATAAGCCAGTCCACTTTAGCATTGCCCATCCCACTCAGCTCACCATAACCCAGCCCACCGTAGTATTGCCCATCCCACTCAGCTCACCATAAGCCAGCCCACTTTAGCATTGCCCATCCCACTCAGCTCACCATAACCCAGCCCACCGTAGTATTGCCCATCCCACTCAGCTCACCATAACCCAGCCCACTTTAGCATTGCCCATCCCACTCAGCTCACCATAACCCAGCCCACCGTAGTATTGCCCATCCCACTCAGCTCACCATAACCCAGCCCACCGTAGTATTGCCCATCCCACTCAGCTCACCATAACCCAGCCCACCGTAGCATTGCCCATCCCACTCAGCTCACCATAACCCAGCCCACCGTAGCATTGCCCATCCCACTCAGCTCACCATAACCCAGCCCACCGTAATATTGCCCATCCCACTCAGCTCACCATAACTCAGACCACCGTAGCATTGCCCATCCCACTCAGCTCACCATAACCCAGCCCACCGTAGTATTGCCCATCCCACTCAGCTCACCATAACCCAGCCCACCGTAGCATTGCCCATCCCACTCAGCTCACCATAACCCAGCCCACCGTAGCATTGCCCATCCCACTCAGCTCACCATAACCCAGCCCACCGTAGTATTGCCCATCCCACTCAGCTCACCATAACCCAGCCCACCGTAGCATTGCCCATCCCACTCAGCTCACCATAACCCAGCCCACCGTAGTATTGCCCATCCCACTCAGCTCACCATAACCCAGCCCACCGTAGTATTGCCCATCCCACTCAGCTCACCATAACCCAGACCACCGTAGCATTGCCCATCCCACTCAGCTCACCATAACCCAGCCCACCGTAGCATTGCCCATCCCACTCAGCTCACCATAACCAAGCCCACCGTAGCATTGCCCATCCCACTCACCCAAAGTAGTCCCGGCATCAGGCCTGGAGACCGACGACACAATGACGAATCCGAAGCCCTCGTTCTCTCCGCGTTGGATCTCCATGTCATATGGTTGCAGGGCTGCGGGGACCACAGCACTGCCGGAGCCCCCTCCTCCCCCACTGCCGATCCCACTGGTGGAGCCACTGCCGGAGCTGACTGTGTTGAGGGAGTTCTGGCTGCCCTGGGGGGTTCGCTTGCCCTCGGTCAGGGAGGGGGCCTGGGTGCTGCTGTGGTGCGACGAGGCCGGGGATGGGGGCACATCACCCTCCCCTTTACCCACTGAAGAAGAGATGGGGGAATGAAGAGGTGGGCAGGCAATATAAAAACCTGTTCAGCAAATATCCCCCCCTTATGTTTGGCACGGGCTAGTGATGGTTCACTGAGCCAATAAGCAAAAAGGTTTTAACTAGCGTGGGTAGTGTAGGTGGCCGCTATTGTGGAGTGTGTGGTGAGTGTGTGTGGGTGAGTGAGTGTGTATGGTGAGTGTGTGTGGTGAGTGTTTGCCTGTGTATGCATATGCCTCTGTGACCCGTCCTCACCTCCGTATCCTGAGCTTTTGCGTCGGACAGTGAGGTTGACGTGGCCCTGCTTGGCGGCCTGCTGCATCAGCTGCACCACCAGCTGGTGAGACTTGCCCACCACCGCCGTGCCGTCCACACAGATGAGCTCGTCCCCCGAACGCAGACGCCCGTCCTCATCTGCAGCTCCATACTTCACTATGTGCCCAATGTAGATCTACAAAATACCATACAGATACATTAGCTCTGTACTTCATTATGGGAATACTCTAGATCTACAAAACATGATACATATAAATCAGCCTTGTACTTCACTTGTAGTTCAAGTTCAACGCAGCTAAATTAAACCATTTGATGTTCCATTCCGTCCCGAAGCACAGAATCGTCTGGAATGCCATTGGATGCCGTAGCGTTAAAATGTCCCTGAACTGGAACTAAGGGGCTTAGCCCGAAACATGAAAAACAGCCCCAGATCATTATTTCTCCTCCACCAAACTTTACAGTTGGCACTATGCATTGGGGTACTGGCACTGGCTTACTGGTGCTCTTTCATGCCATCCCTAGGAGGGGTGCGTCACTTGAGTGGTTTGAGTCACTGTCGTGATCTTCCTGTCTGGGTTGGCGCCCCCCCTTGGCTTGTGCCGTGGCGGAGATCTTTGTGGGCTATACTCGGCCTTGTCTCAGGATGGTAAGTTGGTGGTTGAAGATATCCCTCTAGTGGTGTGGGGGCTGTGCTTTGACAAAGTGGGTGGGGTTATATCCTTCCTGTTTGGCCCTGTCCGGGGGTATCATTGGATGGGGCCACAGTGTCTCCTGACCCCTCCTGTCTCAGCCTCCCGTATTTATGCTGCAGTAGGTTATGTGTCGGGGGGCTAGGGTCAGTTTGTTATACCTGGAGTACTTCTCCTGTCTTATCCGGTGTCCTGTGGGAATTTAAGTATGCTCTCACTAATTCTCTCTTTCTTTCTCTCTCTCGGAAGACCTGAGCCCTAGGACCATGCCTCAGGACTACCTGGCATGATGACTTCTTGCTGTCCCCAGTCCACCTGGCCGTGCTGCTGCTCCAGTTTCAACTATTCTGCCTGCGGCTATGGAACCCTGACCTGTTCACCGGACATGCTACCTGTCCCAGACCTGCTGTTTTCAACTCTCTAGAGACAGCAGGAGCGATAGAGATACTCTTAATGATCGGCTATGAAAAGCCAACTGACATTTACTCCTGAGGTGCTGACTTGATGCACCCTCGACAACTACTGTGATTATTATTATTTGACCATGCTGGTCATTTATGAACATTTGAACATCTTGGCCATGTTCTGTTATAATCTCCACCCGGCACAGCCAGAAGAGGACTGGCCACCCCTCATAGCCTGGTTCCTCTCTAGGTTTCTTCCTAGGTTTTGGCCTTTCTAGGGAGTTTTTCCTAGCCACCGTGCTTCTACACCTGCTTTGCTTGCTGTTTGGGGTTTTAGGCTGGGTTTCTGTGCAGCACTTTGAGATATCAGCTGATGTAAGAAGGGCTATATAAATACATTTGATTTCATTTGGGTAGATAGCGTTCTCCTGGCATCCTCCAAACCCAGATTTGTCCGTCCAACTGCCAGATGGTGATGCGTGATTCATCACTACAGAGTTTCCACTGCTCAAGAGTCTAATGGCGGCTAGCTTTACACCACTCCAGTTGACGCTTGGCATTGTGCATGGTGATCTTAGGCTTGTGTGCGGCTGCTCGGCCATGGAAACCCCTTTTATGAAGCTCAACGATTGTGCTGACGTTGCTTCCAGAGGTAGTTTGGAACTCGGTACGTGCTTCAGCACTTGGCGGTCCCATTCTGTCAGCTGTGTGCGCTACCACTTCGCTGCTGAGCCGTTGTTGCTACTAGATATTTCCACTTCACAATAACAGCACTTACAGTTGACTGGGGCAGCTCTAGCAGGGCAGAAATTTGACAAACTGACTTGTTGGAAAGGTGGCATCCTATGAAGGTCCCAAGTTGAAAGTTACTGAGCTCCTCAGTAAGGCCATTCCACTGCCAATGTTTTTTATGGAGATTGCATGGGTGTGTGCTTGATTTAATATACCTGTCAGCATATATACAGTATATAATATATATACAGTATATAGTATATATATATATAACTCCCTTTCTCTACTTTCTCTCTGTTCATGTCTCTGAAAGAAAAATATGCCACATAACTAACACATTCTGTCTAAATCTGTCTGAATTAATCTCCTAAGGACAGCACACAGGCCTACCTCATGTAACAGACAGCACCAGTCATATCTCTCAGAGACACAGAAACAGACATTTATACTGCTTCAAATTAGAGGGAGAGAGTGGGGGAGAACAACTGATGCAGACAGAAGAGAGAAGGAAGACTATGAGGCTTTTGGTTCGGTCGAGCATCACAGTGTGAGCCGACACAGAATGAGTGTTGTGTGTGTGTGTTGTGTATGTGTGTGTGTGTGTGTCTGTGTGTGTGTGTGTTTGAAGCTTAACAAAGAAAACCCAAAAGGCAGGGACTCTGACAGGAAACATAGTGATGAGGCTGTAATAGAATATTGAGGGTTCAGTACATCAGCTGCCCTTTTAACACGCAGTATCACACAGCAGTGCTGTTTAACTCAGAACTTTAGTGTTTATTTATGATGTAACACGTGATGTAATAACCAGAAATAGGGAATGCAGATACATGTTTTATGCTTCCAGTCTTGCTTTGGAATGCTTAATTGTCAGTCATGTATACAGTGGCTTTCTTTCCACATTTTGTTCCGTTACAGCCAAAATTCTCATCAATCTACACACAATACCCCATAATGACGAAACGAAAAGAGGGTTTTTAGACATTTTTGCACATTTAATAAAAACAAAAAACAGAAATACCTTATTTACATAACTATTCAGACCCTTTGCTATGAGACTCGTAATTGAGCTCAGGAACATCCTGTTTCCATTGATCATTGTTGAGATGTTGCTACAACTTGATTGGATTCCACCTGTGGTAAATTCAATTGATTGGACATGATTTGGAAAGGCACACACCTGTCTATATACAGTGGGGCAAAAAAGTATTTAGTCAGCCACCAATTATGCAAGTTCTCCCACTTAAAAAGATGAGAGAGGCCTGTAATTTTCATCATATGTACACTTCTACTATGACAAAATGAGAAAGAAAATAATCCAGAAAATCACATAGTAGGATTTTTTATGAATTTATTTGCAAATGATGGTGGAAAATAAGTATTTGGTCACCTACAAACAAGCAAGATTTTCCTTTATTTGTGTGTGGCCTCCACGTGCCTGTATGACCTCCCTACAATGCTTGGGCATGCTCCTGATGAGGTGGCGGATGGTCTCCTGAGGGATCTCCTCCCAGACCTGGACTAAAGCGTCCGCCAAATCCTGGACAGTCTTTGGTGCAACTTGGTGTTGGTGGATGGAGCGAGACGTGATGTCCCAGATGTGCTCAATTGGATTCAGGTCTGGGGAACGGGCGGGCCAGTCCATATCATCACTGCCTTCCTCTTGCAGGAACTGCTGACACACTCCAGCCACATGAGGTCTAGCATTGTCTTGCATTAAGAGGAACCCAGGGCCAACCGCACCAGCATATGGTCTCACAAGGGGTCTGAGGATCTCATCTCGGTACCTGTTGGCAGTCAGGCTACATCTGGCGAGCACATGGAGGGCTGTGTGGACCCCCAAAGAAATGCCACCCCACACCATGACTGACCCACCACCAAACCGGTCATGCTGGAGGATGTTGCAGGCAGCAGAACGTTCTCCACGGCATCTCCAGACTCTGTCACGTCTGTCACATGTGCTCAGTGTGAACCTGCTTTCATCTGTGAAGAGCACAGGGCGCCAGTGACAATCTTGGTGTTCTCTGGCAAATGCCAAACATCCTGCACAGTGTTGGGCTGTAAGCACAACCCCCACCTGTGTACGTCGGGCCCTCATACCACCCTCATGGAGTCTGTTTCTGACCATTTGAGCAGGCACATGCACATTTTTGGCCTGCTGGAGGTCATTTTGCAGGGCTCTGGCAGTGCTCCTCCTGCTCCTCCTTGCACAAAGGCGGAAGTAACGGTCCTGCTGCTGGGTTGTTGCCTTCCTACGGCCTCCTCCACGTCTCCTGATGTACTGTCTCCTGGTAGCGCCTCCATACTCTGGACACTCTTGCCACAGCTCGCATTGATGTGCCATCCTGGATGAGCTGCACTACCTGAGCCACTTGTGTGGGTTGTAGACTCCCTGTCATGCTACCACTAGAGTGAAAGCACCGTCAGCATTCAAAAGTGACCAAAACATCAGCCAGGAAGCATAGGAACTGAGAGGTGGTCTGTGGTCACCAACTGCAGAACCATTCCTTTATTGGGGGTGTCTTGCTAATTGCCTATAATTTCCACCTGTTGTCTATTCCATTTGCACAACAGCATGTGAAATGTATTGTCAATCAGTGTTGCTTTCAAAGTGGACAGTTTGATTTCATGACTTGGAGTTACATTTGCTGTTTAAGTGTTCCCTTTATTTTTTTGAGCAGTATATATTTTTACCTTTATTTAACTAGGCAAATCAGTTAAGAACAAATTCTTATTTTCAATGACGTCCTAGGAACAGTGGGTTAACTGCCTGTTCAGGGGCAGAACGACAGATTTGTATCTTGTCAGCTCGGGGATTTGAACTTGCAACCTGGCTGCTAGTCCAACGCTCTAACCACTAGGCTACCCTGCCGCCCCAAGGTCTCACAGTTGACAGTGCATGTCAGAGCAAAAACCAAGTCATGAGGTGGAAGGAATTGTCTGTAGAGCTCCGAGACAGGATTGCGTTGAGGCACAGATCTGGGGAAGGGTACCAAAACATTTCTGCAGCATTGAAGGTCCCCAAGAACATAGTGGCCTCCATCATTCTTAAATGGAAGAAGTTTGGAACCACCAAGACTCTTCTTTGAGCTGGCCTCCCGGCCGAACTGAGCAATCAGGGGAGAAGGGCATTGGTCAGGGAGGTGACCAAGAACCAATGGTCACTCTGACAGAGCTCCAGAGTTCCTCTGTGGAGATGGGAAAACCTTCAAGAAGGACAACCATCTCTGCAGCACTCCACCAATCAAGCCTTCATGGTAGAGTGACCAGACAGAAGCTACTCCTCAGTAAAAGGCACATGACAGCCCGCTTGGAGTTTGCCAAAAGGCACTCAAAGACTCTAAGACCATGAGAAACAAGATGCTCTGGTCTGATGAAACCAAGATTGAACTATTTGGCCTGAATAACAAGCGTCATGTCTGGAGGAAACCTGGCACCATCCCTACGGTGAAGCATGGTGATGGCATCATCATGCTATGGGGATGTTTTTCAGCGGCAAGGAGACTAGTCATGATTGAGGGAAAGATGAACGGAGCAACATATAGAGAGATCCTTGATGAAAACATGCTCCAGAGCTCTCATGACCTCAGACAGGGACGAAGGTTCACCTTCCAACAGGACAACGACCCTAAGCACACAGCCAAGACAAAGCAAGTCTCTGAATAGCTTTGAGTGGCCCAGCCAGAGCCTGGACTTGAACCCGATCGAACATCTCTGGAGAGACCTGAAAATAGCTGTGCAGCAATGCTCCCCATCCAACCTGACAGAGCTTGAGAGAATCTGCAGAGAAGAATGGGAGAAACTCCTTAAATACAGGTGTGCCAAGGTTGTAGCGCCTGAGGTCTGAGTACTTATGTAAATATGATATTTAATTTAGAAAATGTTTATATACAAACATAAAAAAAAATAAAAAAAATAAAAACGTTTTTGCTTTGTCATTATGGGTTGTGTGTAGTGATGAGTGAAAAAAACAACAATTTTAATACATTTTTGAATACGGATAGTCCATGATAACTGATAACGTAACAAAATGTGGAAAAACTCAAGGGGTCTGAATATTTTCCGAAAGCACTATAAATGAATGGTGTGCTGCATGAAAAGATCCCATTACAAACCTTTTGCTTTTCGTTGGTGCATCCAAAAACCTGTGACAGACAAGGGATATGATGGAGGAACGGTGCACAGATACTCACCGGCTCTCCAGCCTCATTTCCTCCCAGGATGCGGAACCCAAAACCTGTATCCTTCCGCCACAGGAAGATCTCCTGCTCCTGGCAATCTGGCTCTGAAAAACACAACACAAGAGCTCAGTGGAGGTGAAACAGGGAGTAGACCTGACACTCAGAAAGTTAAACCTACATGGCTGTTGCATTAATCAATACACTGCAATTAAGTTCAGTATTCATAATATATACCATTTTGCAGAAACTTTTATCCAAAGCGACTTACAGTCATGCGTCCATACATTTTACGTATGGGTGGTCCCGGGATTCAAGCCCACTATCCTGGCGTTGGACTACATTTCAATTCAGTTCAGTTAGATCTTGTTATTAAACTATCTGGTATGAACACCCCCTCCTCTGCATCACTGGGCATATTAGGTTCCTTCTCTCAGGTGCAGGGTTGGCTCCCAGAGGACAGGAGGAACAAATGCCATGTACATGCTCTCTATGAATGTGACCTTCTAACTCTCTGCCTCTTTTTCTCGTTCCGTCTCTCTCTGAGGAACACAAACATGCGTGGCTGTGAGAGGACACAGGCAATTTGGTGTTAGTCTGTTCACCCACAGGGCCAGTCTGAACACAGGGCATAGACAGGTTTTATAAGCTAGCTAGCTAGCTGTCTGTCTGTCTGTCTGTCTGTCTGTCTGTCTGTCTGTCTGTCTGTCTGTCTGTCTGTCTGTCTGTCTGTCTGTCTGTGTGTGTGTCTGTCTGTCTGTCTGTGTGTGTGTGTGTGTGTGTGTGTGTGTGTGTGTGTGTGTGTGTGTGTGTGCAGGTTGGATAAGTCATTAGCCTTCCACTGATCGCTGTCCCTAGCACAGCAGATCTCTCTCTCTCTTGCACACACACGCAAGCACAGCCTGTAACTGTCAGAAAACATATCCTCTGCAGGAGGGTCCCAGCATGGTCTCATCTCTAGCCCTGTCTCAGTCCTATCTCTGTCCTATCTCCTGACACCACCAACACCACAGAGCACCATAATGCTGATATGAGTCCATGACAGACACACAGACGCACCAGCACACATTAAATACCTCTCCTTTCCTCTCAACCCCCATCTCCAACTCTAACCCATTCTAATAATCCAGCCCAACAAACAGTAAGATCAGCTCCATGGTGGAGGGATCACCAGGCCCAGTTAATATTTAATCAGCAGCAGACCTAGATTCTACTGGCTCTACTTTACATACTGATTAACTAGCACTGCAACACCACCTGCACTGATTAACCAGCACTGCAACACCACCTGCACTGATTAACCAGTACTGCAACACCACCTGCACTGATTAACCAGCACTGCAACACCACCTGTACTGATTAACCAGAACTGCAACACCACCTGCACTGATTAACCAGTACTGCAACACCACCTGCACTGATTAACCAGAACTGCAACACCACCTGCACTGATTAACCAGCACTGCAACACCACCTGCACTGATTAACCAGCACTGCAACCCCACCTGCACTGATTAACCAGAACTGCAACACCACCTGCACTGATTAACCAGCACTGCAACACCACCTGCACTGATTAACCAGAACTGCAACAACACCTGCACTGATTAACCAGCACTGAAACACCACCTGCACTGATTAACCAGCACTGCAACACCACCTGCACTGATTAACCAGCACTGCAACACCACCTGCACTGATTAACCAGCACTGCAACACCACCTGCACTGATTAACCAGTACTGCAACACCACCTGCACTGATTAACCAGCACTGCAACACCACCTGCACTGATTAACCAGCACTGCAACACCACCTGTACTGATTAACCAGCACTGAAACACCACCTGCACTGATTAACCAGCACTGCAACACCACCTGCACTGATTAACCAGCACTGCAACACCACCTGCACTGATTAACCAGCACTGCAACACCACCTGCACTGATTAATCAATACTGCAACACCACCTGCACTGATTAACCAGCACTGCAACACCACCTGCACTGATTAACCAGCACTGCAACACCACCTGCACTGATTAACCAGCACTGCAACACCACCTGCACTGATTAACCAGCACTGCAACACCACCTGCACTGATTAACCAGTACTGCAACACCACCTGCACTAATTAACCAGCACTGCAACACCACCTGCACTGATTAACCAATACTGCAACACCACCTGCACTAATTAACCAGCACTGCAACACCACCTGCTAGCACACACACAAACAGGCTGAGGCTGGCAGGCAACTAGCACTACTCACTGACATACATACATACATACATACATACATACATACATACATACATACATACATACATACAGACATATACATACATACATACATACAGACATATACACATACATACACACACAAGCTGCACGTGAACACATAATGAATTTATTCTGATAATGGATGCATTTTTAATACACCATGAATGTAAACACATTATTGTTGCCAGACCTGCAACGGCCTGCCTCTTATAAAGTGCAAATGGCATTTGAGAAAACAACTCCCCACTCAGTTTAATTGTATATGTTGCAATGTACTGTAAATGACCAGACTCTTTAATAAAGAATAACTGTTTTTCTCGAGGAGTCATCATATTGGCCCCTAGATGGAAATGAATGACCCATTGTTTGGAGAGCAAACCATTTGACTTGTAGTGAGTATAGTAAATAAGTGGGGTGGCGCCCTCCTCCACTCATGAATAATGGAGGACCTGAGTTGTGACTGCAAAGGATATGGGGGAGAGTCTTAAGAACAGATGTTTCTGCTTTTACAACTCAAAACGGGGCTGCCTTCTATCGCCCAGTGTACCTTCTATCATTCCCAATTCTTAGGGTTAGAACAAGGAAAAAGTATTGTATGCACCACACTATTGTTCAAATAGATGATTATTCTTTTTCTGCTGATGAGAACATCTACATTATTTTTGTCAAGTAGCTCATGACGTGTGTCAACACTGGATATACCATATATTTCATTTCTGAGTCGTCAGCAAGGTAGGATGCATGTGATCCTGCATTTCTAGTCCCTCATTCCGCTGGCATCAGACCTACACAGTCCTATATTGAGAGGTGTCGATAGCCTCACAGAGCAAGAAACACGTCTGTGTCTGAAGGAGACTAAGCTCTCCGAGACATCTTCTGTCACAGAGTCAGGTTTGACTCAAACACACACACACACACACACACACACACACACACACACACACAGCTGTTCCTACAAAGTACTTAACAATGCTTCTCCTCCAGGACACAATGCAACACCCACTTACTTAAACACACTCATACACTGCCTAGTCTAATCCCAACAGAATAATCAGAAAAGTTTCTAGAGTTTCTCGCTTCCCACCAATCAACAGGCATGATGATCAGATCCCAGGCTCATTCACTCTAGTTTATAAATGTTTGATGTATTTGTGTTCGGCAGCATTGTTGAACCTACACTTCAGCTGTGCCAAACAACCACAGTGAAGTGATGACTGATGACTCACGTCTGCTCTCATACATGCTCCTGGACTGGGCCCAGATCTTGAAGGGGTCTGGCTTCTTCTGGAGGGTCATGGTACCATCTCCAGGGTCATGGGTGGGCAGGGGAGGCAGGCCAGGCAGCAGGTGGGTGGGGGCGGCCGGAGGGGGGCCTACGGCCTCACTGGGCATGTTGGAGGAGGGGTGGCTGGGAGAGTCTGTGTGGGTGCTGCGATGGCTGCACACACTGTGCTGGGAGCTGCTCTGACTGTCCTTCCTCTCCAGCTGCTGCTGAATGGACAGAATGGGGAGGGAGAGAGAGGAGGGAGAAAGGGTGGAAGACAGGGGGAGAGAGATAAGACGAGAAGGTGAGGGGATAGTGAGAAAGAAGGAGAAAGAGAGGGCCGAATAAGAGAAGACAGAATAAAGACGGAGTGAATAAAGAGAGATGAGTAAGAAGGGAAAGTAGTCGAGAGAGAGAATAAGGAAACAACCATCCAAGGTCATTATCATAGAAACACCAAGTGAATTGATTGTGTCGGTCAGTAAGAGCTGCATTGTAACGGTGTGCGGGAGAGATGACATGGTTTCTATGACGCCCACACACAGAACAGTCTCTGAATAGTTTCTTTATATTACAATAAGACAACAGGATGTGTTTATTCATACACACACTATGTTCATGTCCCCCCATTTATCATGACACCAGGAAGGCAAGAACTGCTTCCCACCAAAACGGGCTGAAATTTCAGACGGTCTTCTCAAATAGCTCTTACACTAAAAGGGCATTATCATCATTTTCACAATTGTACAAAATGAATGTTCCAAACCTCTCAGCCAATAACACTAGTTTTCAGTTCTTTTGTATTTTTTATACAAAAAAGATATATTCAGTTCAGTGCAATTCACTGAATATAAGCTTGGTTCTAAGACTGTGGGACATTTGAAGAAGCTTATCAAAATGGAATATGAAAAACCTGGAGGTGTCTAACACATTGAACATACAGGTTCAGGCCAAGGAAACCATGTCATCAGGTTCTATCTACATACATTAAGACATTT